>NC_136993.1:17497578-17500078 GCF_032717465.1 Coenobita brevimanus | reverse complement strand
CTGGTAACATGAAATCCTGTGTGGTGATAGTATATAGTGTAGTAATAATTATATTTGTTAACACTACTTCATGTTTACACACAAAGAAAATACATACTGGACTGTAGTTTTATCAGTACTTACCGGTACTGAAAGCTCATTATATGAAGTAGGCTAGTCAAACACATGCATTTCTTTCCTAGTTTGTTAATTTAAAGCTACATGTATCCTTGCTATGATTGATGATGGGTCGTTCATCACTCAGGCCGAAATCCATTTCATTCATGTCAAGGCTTTTATTTTTTTTTAAATTATTATTATCGTTATTTCCATTGTTTTAAAAATAACTTTCTATCATACTGTGCTTTGAGCAGAATTCTCAGTATATCAATTTGCATATGTCTGTTGCTTTCGTACTCATTTATATGTAGAGTTTCATTGGCATTCATAATCTATGTTTGCCTTTAACGTCATATATACCATTTTATCATTATTCTCATCCATTCTCTGTATGATCAGAGCATCAAATAACTTTTTTCTCCCGTATGATCGACTATTTTCCCTACTTCACATCTTTCGCGAATTCTTATCGTATCCAGCCTACAGTTCTTCGGCCAAAGAAACACCGATTGCTTTTAGAACCAAAGTTAACATAGTTTCGTTGAAGATACTTATGTGCTGCTAACCCGTAAGCTTCGAAACACCCATATCTGGTCATTCCTGTGTGTGTGCGATACACCCACATCTGGCCCAGACCTACTTCCGAAAGTGGGACAGATTGTAGGTCACAGCGACACCTGTCAACCCCTTCTCACCGTCTCCCGGGTCAGTCACCTGTCAGTCACGATGGAGGGTGGATGTAGCGAGCAGTCACGGGAGTATTCTGCCTCCAGCCATACTGTTCCATTACATGTTATGTACCATGTTATACTGCTATGGCTAGGAGAGTCTGAGTGTATAAAAAAATAAATTAAAAAATAACTAAGAAATTATATATATATATATATATATATATATATATATATATATATATATATATATATATATATATATATATATATATATATACACAGTATATCTATTTATCTATCCATCTATCTATCTGTCTGTCTATCTATCTATCTATCTATATAACTCATTTCAGGTTCTTCAAACTCGTGTAATTTTTCTGAGGAAAATGAACTCGTGTCATTTTCCTCAAGTAAGTGACACGAATTTGTAAAAATAATAATAATAAAACAAAATGATAAAAAACCCTCGATGCATTTCCTCGATGCACTTCCATAGCCAATCACGTTTCATTGTCACGACTCAGTCGTTTACCACTCAGCTATCACGGCCTTTGGAAATGAAAGTCAGACATTCATACCATAGTTTCCCATATGCCTTTCAATTAAAAAAAAATAAAAAGTATAATGAGAGTCTTCAACCATTTCGTGATTCTCAGCTATTATCCCAACTACAGTTATGTGTGTATCTGTATGGCTTGACCATAACCCTGTAATCTATATCCATGCTTATTACATTCAGTACTGTACAGTTTCAAATGAATATGAGGAAGGCAGGATATCTGAACCTTGACCCTGCTTTATTGAAACCACCCTTATATAAGCCACCACAGTATAATAATGACAGCATTTTAGCCAGCTGTCATCCCATCTATATGTACGTGTGCCTAAATGACTTGAACATAACTCTTTCATCCATATCCATGTCTTCCCTACTGTACAATAGCAAAGGAATGCGAGGAATGCAGGAAATCTGAAACTTAACCCAGGTAAAGTGACAACCCCAATATATCACCAACAATATTTGAAGATTAGGCTTCCTTGACTTCATCCAACAACAGATTGTTAGTCATCTTCTATAATCACATCTCATGAGTATGGAAATCGATTTCCTACAGCCAGGAAATAGGTGGAATTCACTCTGCACACTTGATTTCCAGCAGCCCCGCCTTCGTCCATTTATCCCTTACCCTCACCTGCCCTTTGGAAATGGCCTTGACCTGCCCGAGCTCTGTCCAATCTCCCACCGGTTTCTCTCTCTCTCTCTCTCTCTCTCTCTCTCTCTCTCTCTCTCTCTCTCTCGTTTTTATTATCACCAGTACTATTGAAATATTTCCTTATTTTTCACGGTACACATCAGCCTCTGTATCAGTACACCCCCTTTTCCCCCTATGGTTTGCATATCCATATCCACATATTTTTCTTATATATATAGTTTTTTTTTTTTTTTTTCAAGAATACTCCCCCAGTATCCCTGCTTGTCGTAAAAGGCGACTAAAAGGGTTGGCGGAGGGTTAGTGTCCCTCCCCGGAAAACAACTAACTAATATGACAAACAATAAGCCTCGGACAAGGACTGACCAAAAGATGACGACCAAGGACCTGACAAAGGACATGGTAATTGGAACGTGGAATATAAGGGGAGCGAATGATGAGGTGAAAGAGAGAGAGATTGTCCAGGTGCTTGAGGGTGCGAAAGTTGATGAATGCAGAATAACTGAAACGAAGTGGAGA
>NC_136993.1:17487578-17492578 GCF_032717465.1 Coenobita brevimanus | reverse complement strand
CATTTATATGTAGAGTTTCATTGGCATTCATAATCTATGTTTGCCTTTAACGTCATATATACCATTTTATCATTATTCTCATCCATTCTCTGTATGATCAGAGCATCAAATAACTTTTTTCTCCCGTATGATCGACTATTTTCCCTACTTCACATCTTTCGCGAATTCTTATCGTATCCAGCCTACAGTTCTTCGGCCAAAGAAACACCGATTGCTTTTAGAACCAAAGTTAACATAGTTTCGTTGAAGATACTTATGTGCTGCTAACCCGTAAGCTTCGAAACACCCATATCTGGTCATTCCTGTGTGTGTGCGATACACCCACATCTGGCCCAGACCTACTTCCGAAAGTGGGACAGATTGTAGGTCACAGCGACACCTGTCAACCCCTTCTCACCGTCTCCCGGGTCAGTCACCTGTCAGTCACGATGGAGGGTGGATGTAGCGAGCAGTCACGGGAGTATTCTGCCTCCAGCCATACTGTTCCATTACATGTTATGTACCATGTTATATTGTTATGGCTACGAGACTCTGAGTGTATAAAAAAATAAAATAAATAATTACTAAGAAATTACATATATATATATATATATATATATATATATATATATATATATATATATATATATATATATATATATACACAGTATATCTATTTATCTATCCATCTATCTATCTGTCTGTCTATCTATCTATCTATCTATATAACTCATTTCAGGTTCTTCAAACTCGTGTAATTTTTCTGAGGAAAATGAACTCGTGTCATTTTCCTCAAGTAAGTGACACGAATTTGTAAAAAAATAATAATAATAAAACAAAATGATAAAAAACCCTCGATGCATTTCCTCGATGCACTTCCATAGCCAATCACGTTTCATTGTCACGACTCAGTCGTTTACCACTCAGCTATCACGGCCTTTGGAAATGAAAGTCAGACATTCATACCATAGTTTCCCATATGCCTTTCAATTAAAAAAAAATAAAAAGTATAATGAGAGTCTTCAACCATTTCGTGATTCTCAGCTATTATCCCAACTACAGTTATGTGTGTATCTGTATGGCTTGACCATAACCCTGTAATCTATATCCATGCTTATTACATTCAGTACTGTACAGTTTCAAATGAATATGAGGAAGGCAGGATATCTGAACCTTGACCCTGCTTTATTGAAACCACCCTTATATAAGCCACCACAGTATAATAATGACAGCATTTTAGCCAGCTGTCATCCCATCTATATGTACGTGTGCCTAAATGACTTGAACATAACTCTTTCATCCATATCCATGTCTTCCCTACTGTACAATAGCAAAGGAATGCGAGGAATGCAGGAAATCTGAAACTTAACCCAGGTAAAGTGACAACCCCAATATATCACCAACAATATTTGAAGATTAGGCTTCCTTGACTTCATCCAACAACAGATTGTTAGTCATCTTCTATAATCACATCTCATGAGTATGGAAATCGATTTCCTACAGCCAGGAAATAGGTGGAATTCACTCTGCACACTTGATTTCCAGCAGCCCCGCCTTCGTCCATTTATCCCTTACCCTCACCTGCCCTTTGGAAATGGCCTTGACCTGCCCGAGCTCTGTCCAATCTCCCACCGGTTTCTCTCTCTCTCTCTCTCTCTCTCTCTCTCTCTCTCTCTCTCTCTCTCTCTCGTTTTTATTATCACCAGTACTATTGAAATATTTCCTTATTTTTCACGGTACACATCAGCCTCTGTATCAGTACACCCCTTTTCCCTATGGTTTGCATATCCATATCCACATATTTTTCTTATATATATAGTTTTTTTTTTTTTTTTTCAAGAATACTCCCCCAGTATCCCTGCTTGTCGTAAAAGGCGACTAAAAGGGTTGGCGGAGGGTTAGTGTCCCTCCCCGGAAAACAACTAACTAATATGACAAACAATAAGCCTCGGACAAGGACTGACCAAAAGATGACGACCAAGGACCTGACAAAGGACATGGTAATTGGAACGTGGAATATAAGGGGAGCGAATGATGAGGTGAAAGAGAGAGAGATTGTCCAGGTGCTTGAGGGTGCGAAAGTTGATGAATGCAGAATAACTGAAACGAAGTGGAGAGGTGAGAGTGTGAGAGAGTGGGAGTATGGATGCAGTATATGTGCAGGAGTAGGTGAGAATGAGAGGGCAAAAGAAGGAGTATGTATAGTTGTGAGTAAAAGATGGAAGAAGAGCATAAGAGAGTATGGATCAGTTGGGTCAAGAATTGTGTGGGTAAGATTGAGAGTTGGAATACAAATGTGGGCGATTGTGTGTGTGTATGCGCCAGCGCAAGATCGTGCAAGCAGAGTGAGAGAAGAGTTCTGGACAAATGTGGAAGTGTGCATGGAAAAGTTTGGAAGGAATAAGAGAGTGTTTTTGATTGGTGATGTGAATGGTAAAGTAGGGAATGTGAAGGTGGATGGAATAGTTGGTGAGTGGGGTGTCCCTGCTGAGATAGATGAGAATGGCAGTGCGTTAGTGGACATTTGTGCTGGGAGGGGATTGGTGATAGCCAGTACCCTCTTCAGGCACAAAATGATCCACAGGTATACATGGCGAGTGATGAGATGGGTGGGTGGTGAACTGAATGAAAGGAAGGCAATGATTGATTATGTGTGTGTGGATGAAAGGATGCGAAAATATGTAATGGATGCAAGAGCTTATAGAGGTTGGAGGAGTGGACTTTCTGACCACTACTTGGTGGTGGCCAGAATCAAGGTCCAATTAGGATGGAGAAATAGAAGAAGGGAAGAAAGTGAAGAAGGAGTATTTGTAAGGAGAGTGGAAAGGTTACAAGAGGATGAGAAAAAAGCAGAGTATAAGAGAGAAGTGGAGGTACGATTGGGCAAATATGAATTGGAGCAGATGGGGGATGTGGAAGGTGTGTGCAGCATATTTACAGAAGAAATATGTGCAGAATGTGATGTGGTGTGTGGGATGAAGAGAAGACGGAGGGGTGTGCAAGGAACAGCATGGTGGAGTGAACAGGTGAGACAAGCTGTGGCACAAAGGAAGAAAGCATACAATGAATGGATGAGAAATAGGGGCATGGAAGAAATTGAGAGGCGGAAGAGAAAGTTATATGTAGGAAGAAAGAGAGAGGTGAAAAGATTAGTAAGAGAAAGAAGAAAACGGATGAGGAATTTGGAAGGAACTTGAATGTAAAGTGGAGGGACTAAGAAAATGTTCTGGAAAGAGGTGAAAAGTGTAAGACAGGGTGGAAGTGAAGTTAGCAAGGGAGTGAAAGATAAAAATGGTAGATTACTAGTTGAGAAGGGAGAAAAAGTGAGCAGATGGGGGGAACACTTTAAGGAACTGTTGAACATAGAGGATGGAAGTAATGCGAGTATAAGTGGCTGGGGAATGGCTGGGAGAAGGAGGGAGGTGAGAAGACAGGAAGAAATCAGTAGGATAGAAGTTGTGGAAGCAATGAAGAGAAAGTTAAATCGGGGAAAGCCCCAGGAATTGATGGAGTGTGTGGTGAAATGCTGAAGCATGGGGGAGAGATAGTAGTAGAATGGATGTGGAAGATGTGCAGATTGGCCTGGGAGGAAGGTAGAGTCCCGGAGGATTGGAAGTCAGGTATAATTATTCCCTTGTACAAAGGAAAAGGGGAAAAAGAAGTGTGTGGTAATCATAGGGGCATTTGTCTTCTTACTATAATAGCAAAAGTATATGGTAGAATACTTATTGATAGAGTTAGAGAAAGAACAGAGAAATTAGTTGGAGAAGAACAGGGAGGCTTTAGGAAGGGAAGAGGTTGTGTAGATCAGATATTCATTCTTAGATCTTTAGTGGAAATGTTCTTAGAGAAGAGAAAGAAGTTGTATGCGGCTTTCATGGATTTGGAGAAATTATATGACAGAGTGGATAGACAAGGATTGTGGAAAGTGTTAAGAATATATGGAGTAGATGGGAAGTTGTTGAATATTGTGAAGAGTATGTACGATGGTGCGAAGGCTGCGGTGCGTGTGGATGGTGAACTAAGTGAATTTTTCTCTTTGGAAGTTAGGTTGAAACAGGGATGTGTCAGTCTCCATGGTTGTTCAATCTGAACATGGATGGGGTAATAAAAGAGGTACAAGGTAGGGTAGTGGATGTTGAAGTGTCCCTAGTGAGAGAGGATAGTGTTTGGAAACTCCCTGTCCTGTTGCTTGCAGATGATACTGAGTTGTTGAATGAAGACGAAGGGGAGCTGCAAGGCTGGGTGGATGAGTTTGGGAGAGTGTGTAAGAAACGGAATCTAAAGGTGAATGTAGGGAAGAGTAAAGTGATGGTCTTTGAGAGAGGTGAAGTCAGTGAATGTACAGTGAGGTTGGATGGTGAGGAATTGGAAAATGTGAGTACCTTTAAGTACTTGGGTAATGTGATGAGTAAGGAGGTTTGGAGGGTGAAGTGCTTGAAAGGGTACAGCAGGGAAGAAAGGTTGCTGGTTCTTTGAAAGCAATGATAAGAAACAGGGAAGTGAGCATGGAAGTGAAAAAGTTACTACATGACAGTATCGTGATACCAACTCTAACGTATGGAAGTGACGCTTGGACGTTGTTGGAAGGACACAAGTCAAGAGTGAGAGTAGTGGAAATGAGTTATTTAAGAGGAGCCTGTGGAGTCACATGGAGAGACAGGCTGATGAATGAGGATATAAAGGAGCGATGTGGTGTGGATGTGGATGTGATAGGAAGCATTATAAGGAACCCACTGAGGTGGTTTGGCCTTGTGGAGAGGATGGAGGGTGAAAGACTGACGAAGAGAGTGTATGTGAGTGAGGTGGAGGGGGGAAGAGGGAGAGGGAGGCCGAGGATGAGATGAAGGGAAGAGATGGAGAGGTATATGAGAGAGGGGTGTGTGAGTTGGGAGCAGGTCAGTGAAATGGCGGTGGACAGGGCGACTTGGAGGCGATTTGTTTGTGGCCATCCCAAACGGGATTGAAGCGTCTGGCAATATATATATATATATATATATATATATATATATATATATATA
>NC_136993.1:17137578-17482578 GCF_032717465.1 Coenobita brevimanus | reverse complement strand
GCATATTTACAGAAGAAATATGTGCAGAATGTGATGTGGTGTGTGGGATGAAGAGAAGACGGTGGGGTGTGCAAGGAACAGCATGGTGGAGTGAACAGGTGAGACAGGCTGTGGCACAAAGGAAGAAAGCATACAATGAATGGATGAGAAATAGGGGCATGGAAGAAATTGAGAGGCGGAAGAGAAAGTTATATGTAGGAAGAAAGAGAGAGGTGAAAAGATTATTAAGAGAAAGAAGAAAACGGATGAGGAATTTGGAAGGAACTTGAATGTAAAGTGGAGGGACTGTAAGAAAATGTTCTGGAAAAAGGTGAAAAGTGTAAGACAGGGTGGAAATGAAGTTAGCAAGGGAGTGAAAGATAAAAATGGTAGATTACTAGTTGAGAAGGGAGAAAAAGTGAGCAGATGGAGAGAACACTGTAAGGAACTGTTGAACATAGAGGATGGAAGTAATGCGAGTATAAGTGGCTGGGGAATGGCTAGGAGAAGGAGGGAGGTGAGAAGACAGGAAGAAATCAGTAGGACAGAAGTTGTGGAAGCAATGAAGAAAGTTAAATCGGGGAAAGCCCCAGGAATTGATGGAGTGTGTGGTGAAATGCTGAAGTGTGGGGGAGAGATAGCAGTAGAATGGATGTGGAAAATGTGAAGATTGGCCTGGGATGAAGGTAGAGTCCCGGAGGATTGGAAGTCAGGTATAATTATTCCCTTGTACAAAGGAAAAGAGGAAAAAGAAGTGTGTGGTAATCATAGAGGCATCTGTCTTCTTAGTATAATAGGAAAAGTGTATGGTAGGATACTTATTGACAGAGTTAGAGAAAGAACAGAGAAATTAGATGGAGAAGAACAGGGAGGCTTTAGGAAGGGAAGAAGTTGTGTAGATCAGATATTCATTCTTAGATCTTTAGTGGAAAAGTTCTTAGAGAAGGGAAAAAAGTTGTATGCGGCTTACATGGATTTGGAGAAAGCATATGACAGGGTGGATAGACAAGGATTGTGGAAAGTATTAAGAGTATATGGAGTAGATGGGAAGTTGTTGAATGCTGTGAAGAGTATGTGTGATGGTGCTAAGGCTGCAGTGCGTGTGGGTGGTGAACTGAGTGAATTTTTCTCTTTGAAGGTTGGGTTGAAACAGGGATGTGTCATGTCTTCATGGTTGTTCAATCTGTACATGGATGGGGTAATAAAAGAGGTACGAGGTAGGGTAGTGGATGTTGGAGTGGCCCTGATGAGAGAGGGTACTGTTTCGAAACTCCATGTACTGTTGTTTGCAGATGATACTGTGTTTTTGGGTGAAGACGAAGGAGAGCTGCAAAGCTTGGTGGATGAGTTTGGGAGAGTGTGTAAGAAACGGAATCAAAAGATGAATGTAGGGAAGAGTAAAGTGATGGTCTTTGAAAGAGGTGAAGTCAGTTAATGTACAGTGAGGTTGGATGGTGAGGAATTGGAAATGTGAGTACCTTTAAGTACTTGGGTAGTGTGATGAGTAAGGATGGAGGTTTGGATGGTGAAGTGCTTGAAAGGGTACAGCATGGAAGAAAGGTTGCTGGTTCCTTGAAAGCAGTGATAAGAAGCAGGGAAGTGAGCATGGAAGTGAAAAAGTTACTACATGACAGTATTGTGATACCAACTCTAACATATGGAAATGAAGCTTGGACGTTGTTGGAAGGACACAAGTCAAGAGTGAGAGCAGGGGAAATGAGTTATTTAAGACGAGCCTGTGGAGTCACGTGGAGAGACAGGCTGACAAATGAGGATATAATGGAGCGTTGTGGTGTGGATGTGGATGTGATAGGAAGCGTTAGGAGGAATACACTGAGGTGGTTTGGCATTGTGAAGAGGATGGAGGGTGAAAGACTGACGAAGAGAGTGTATGTGAGTGAGGTGGAGGGGGAAGAGGGAAGGGGAGGCCGAGGATGAGATGGAAGGATGGGGTGGAGAAGTATATGAGAGAGAGTGGCGTGAGTTTGGAGCGGGACAGTGAAATGGCGGGGGACAGGGCAACGTGGAGGCGATTTGTTTCTGGCCACCCCGAACGGGATTGAAGCGTCTGGCAATATATATATATATATATATATATATATATATATATATATATATATATATATATATATATATATATATATATATATATATACAGTATATAGTGTGTGTGTGTGTGTGTGTGTGTGTGTGTGTGTGTGTGTGTGTATGTGTGTGTGTGTGTCTAAGTCTGCCAAAGAACGGTGTCTTGCATGAGGGGCGCGGTATAGCCAGTGGGCTTTTTTCTTGTTTTTCGCGGAACACATGAGTTTTATCATCAGTACTACCCCTTTTTTTTTCCCATGGTTTGTGTTTGCACTGACTTACTCAGTTTAGTGGCTGTCCAGGACACACACACACACACACACACACACACACACACACACACACACACACACACACACACACACACACACTCACGACGAATTCTCAGTGTCACTAACTAGCTAACAAACATCCTGATTCCTATACAAGAGACATCGCTTTGGCATCAAACTGTTTGTGCTGTGTGACTGTGAGACAGGATTTGTGCTCGACATGATCGTGTACACAGGCACATAGATATACCATAGGTCAGCAAGAAAGACCCTGTGGGAACGTCTGGTGCTGTCGTCAAAGAGATGATTGCAGATTACATGGATCGGGGTCATATTCTTTACACTGGTGGTTGATATCCTAGCCCTGTCAGTTTCTACATGACAACAAAACTGGGTCATGTGGAACTGTACGGACATACAGGAAGTTTATGCCAAACTTCGATGGAGAGAAGACCCCAGTTCGAGTGATACACCAGATGATGAAGAGGCAGCTCAAGCCCACCACGAGAGAAGCCGGAAAGAACAAAAGGGACGAAAAAAGAGGGACCTATTCATCTAGAGCAGGGGTTCCCAACCTTTATTTACCCATTACCCCATTTTCCACACCTCTCTTCACTCATTACCCCTCATTGCTTATGTTTCCACAATTGCATTTTAGCTGCTTAACATTTTGATGCCTAGATTTTAGTTTGAATGTAGGACTTAATTAAAGGTTAGGCTAAAACCAAGAGGGTTATTGCAAGGAGTAATTTATTTTTATTATTAACACTGATACCAAATAAACATGACTTTAAACATTCATCTCTGAATTTTAGTATAGGTCCGAAGTCTATCATAACTGGTATGATTTTTAGATTTTTTTTTTTGTTACCTCCCCCATTACCCTTCACAAAAGACCAAATTACCCCACTTGGTTTAATTTACCCCAGGTAGGGAACCCCTGATCTAGAGTGAGAAGTCGGGCAAGGTCGTCACTTTGAGGTGGAATGACAGGCGTGCAGTGCACCTACGCTATGTGTGTGTGTGTGTGTGTGTGTGTGTGTGTGTGTTTTATGTGTCCGACTCTGGGCATAGGCTTCACAGCCTGCTATCAAGGCCCAGCAGTCCTCCTACACACCATACACCTCTACATGTCACCACTTCGGCGCTAACATCCACCGTCCATACTGAATACATGCTAGGGCTGTCTCATACAGGACTGGTGTATTGGTATTAGCGGGCGTATTTTTGCGACATGTCGGCGGGTCTTCTGGTAGATCAGTAAAGCCTGATTTAATGAAATTCAAATCCTTAAGCTGTTCCCTGCCCCAGCCGGGATTCGAACCTGGGCCCGTCAGGACTGCAGGCCACCTCTCTACCGACTGAGCCACCGCCTGTGTGTATCTATCTATCTATATCTATAGCTATCTATCGATCTATACCTATATCTATCTGTCTATCTATCTATTTATCTATCTATCTATATGTATGTATGTATGTATGTATGTATGTATATGTCTATCTGTCTATCTATCTATCTATCTATCTATATATATATATATATATATATATATATATATATATATATATATATATGTGTGTGTGTGTGTGTGTGTGTGCATACCAGTATTGTATTAGTGGGTAAGAACCTGGGTGAAGGGAAGAGATAGGATGGATGGAAAGGAAAGAGGGGTGATGTTTTGAGTTGGGGGGGGGTGAGGAATCTCAAAACATCACCCGTCTTTCCTTTCCATCCATCCTTTCCCCTCTCCTCACCCAGATTCTAACCCACCTATACAACACTTGCATGCACACACACACACACACACACACACACACACACACACTATACTGTCTTTACATATACTGTACATTATAAGAAACTCGTGTGTAAGTACAGTAATTTGTTATCAGAAGTACTTTCTTTCCAGGTCCTTTTTATGCTAATTTATGTACTACAAGTCTGTAAGTCACTTGTATATTTGTCATACTATTCAATTTCATGTTTTGTAATTTTTATTATCAATAGTACTTTCTTTACAGGCCTTTCTTATCTATCTGTCTATTGCCAGACGCCATAATCCCATAAGGGGTGGCCATTTTATTTTGAGTTCGTTGTTTCACGGGGAGGGACATTAATCCTCCACCAACCCCCTTATTGACATGTAGGGAGCACGTATGGTTTGATTATATGGTTACCACCTAGCGTTGTAAATGGTTTCTTGGCTTACAGGAAACCATAAGGCTTGTCACTCAACGTAAAGCCACCTGTAAAGGAAAGAAAAACAGTAAGAAGTGACAGGAAAGATGGGAGAAATAGGAAGAGAGGAAAGCAGACACAGAAAAAGAATAATAAAGGCCAAGTATGAAGTAGGCAGCACTACACCAAGTGAGTGGATGATGGTCGCCAAACCTAGCAGATTATATACTACAAGTCTGTAAGTCACTGCTATGTTTGTCATACTATTCAGTTTTGTTTTGTAATGAATGTTATGCCCCATTTTGTGCTAACTTATTTACTACAAGTCTGTAAGCCATTTTTATGTTTTATTTGGCATACTGTTCCAATGCATGTTATGTTCTGTGTTATATTATTATTTCGCGATTTATAGCTAGCTATTATCCCATGTAGTTATGTGTCTATATGACTTGGCAACAACCCTGTAATCCATATCCATGCTTATTACATTCAGTACGATACAGTTTCAAATGAATGTGAGGAAGGCAGGATATCTGAACCTTGACCCTGCTTTATTGAAACCACCCTTATATAAGCCACCACAGTATAAAAATGACAGCATTTTAGCCAGCTGTCATCCCATCTATATGTATGTGTGCCTATATGACTTGAACATAACTCTTTCATCCATATCCATGTCTTCCATACTGTACAATGTCAAAAGGAATCCGAGGAATGCAGGAAATCTGAAACTTAACCCAGGTAAAGTGACAACCCCAATATATCACCAACAATATTTGAAGATTAGGCTTCCTCGACCTCATCCAACAACAGATTGTTAGTCATCTTCTATAATCACATCTAATGAGTATGGAAAAAAATTTACTACAGCCAGGAAATAGGTGCAATTCACTCTGCACACTTGATTTCCGGCAGCCCCGCCTTCGTCCAATTATCCCTTACCCTCACCTGCCCCGTGGAAATGGCCTTGACCTGCCCGAGCCCCGTCCCATCTCTCACCGGTGTTCTCTCTCTCTCTCTCTCTCTCTCTCTAGTTTTTATTATCACCCGGTGGTGTTGAAATATTTTATTTCCTTATTTTTCACGGTACACATTAGCCTCTTCATCAGGACACCCCTTTTTTCCCCTTATTGTTTGTTTCCATACCCATATCCACGTATTTTTCTTGTATTGTGTGTGTGTGTGTGTGTGTGTGTGTGTGTGTGTGTGTAAGTCTGCCAAAGAACGGGTGTCTTGCATGAGGGGCTTGGTGTAGGAAGTGGGTTTTTTCTTGTTTTTCACAGAACACATGAGCTTTTTCATTATCACTCTTTTTTTCCCCCATAGTTTGTGTTTGCACCGACTTACACAGTTTAGTGGCTGGTCAGGACACACACACACACACACACACACACACACACACACACACACACACACACACACACGGCAGATTCTTAGTGTCAGTAATTAGCTAACTTGTGAACATACCAGGGCATTTTAGCGACCTATTATCAGGTGTACAGTTATGTCGGTGTGTCAGTGTAACTTGAACATCACCCTATCAGTCATATCCATGCAATATCCATATCCATATATTGTTCCTATATTCCACGGTCCACATCAGCCACGTACTTTATCAGTACACTCATTTCCCGATGTGGTTTACATTTGTATCGGTGTATTCACTTAATTTTAGGGTCCGCTCTGATGCTCCATTTTCTCTCACACTCGGTAAATGTAAGATGCTTTATGTCACCAACTTCTCTAACTTCTGTTCACAACTTTGCCATTACCAGGGCATTTCAGAAAAAATAATGTTTGCCAGAGGATACACAGATATATGGTGAGTACAATGATATATATTTCATGTTTTGCAAGAGCTGAGTTTTGGCGAGATAGCCACACAGACAACGGGTCCCTGTGAAGTAAATGCCGCAGCCAACGGGTTAAGTATGTTGTTAAACATCGTAGGTCCATGTTAGTGTATACTTCTCAGCCAGTTTCCTTCAGCCGTGAAAGAAATTTTCCATGAGGATGAGGGAAATTGGAAGCAGAGAAGAGTCATTTGTATGAGGTTTATTATGATGGTTACCTATGTGACAATGTTGTCTGCCACTCGCTTCAGTTTCAGAGTTCATATGCAAGGATACACATGTAGTCGTGTTTACTACAGTGTCCACTGCTGGTATGATATTGAATTATTTCACTTGCTACGTGGTTCACTTATTTAGAGTGCTTTGGCTGGAGAGTGAAAAGTTTCATATTCCAATAGCAGTGTGCACTAAAAAAGACAATATGACCACATGTGTATCCTTGATTATGAACTTGGTCATACTTTCAAAATTGTATCTCTTCTTTACGTGGCCAATTATTTCGTGGTTTTGCGTAAATGGTGTGTTGTTCTTTCCACCTCCTCAACCACCTATAAACAGTGGTGATACTCGTCCCACTGCCTTGAGCGATGGAGCGTACTGATATTCCGCATCGTCGCATCCATACAAATCGTACCCTCTCCGAAACAGTTGTTCGTCTGTAATACTGAAGTCGCTCCATTCAGGATGATTCTGTTTAAAAACCATGTTTGTTATATGCCGTTCTTTAGGGTGCCAAATCACTATATACAACTTGCTATGACACCCCACCCATCCACACATTAGAGTGCCAAATCACTATATACAACACCCCACCCATTCACACATTATCTATCTATCTATCTATCTATATCTATCTATCTATATCTGTCTATCTATCTATATATATATATATATATATATATATATATATATATATATATATATATAACTCGGTAGGCAATGATGACCAGCTCTAAGAAGGCTGTTGCGGTTCACCCTGTACACACAAAGGAGGACCCCTATCTGGTAAGAGTCTAAAAATACCACCTCTCACATCTCTTTGGACACACACTAAACCACCCAGACAACAGAAATCACTTGATACTTGCGTAAACACAACAAACATCAAGAAAAATCTGAAAAAAAAAAAAGTTTTTTTTTATCAAACCTCCTTTATTATGTACTGACTTTGTAACACAAATCTAGTCATTTCAAATTATTTCAATGATGCTGAAATTTTTTGGGGAGAGAAAATATGAATATTTCTTACTGCAATTTGTTCATTTCCTTGATTTACGTTTCATTCTTGTGTATGCAGTCATTTTTAAAATTTTTTCACACTTCATTGTGAAACACAGGAGGGATTTAAGATGCTAAAAATGGCATTTCCAGGTACCAAAGACGTTTCTCTTCAATTTGGTAAGAACATAATAAAGTTCTCGAATTTTTGAAAAATGGTGCCAGGGCCGACCACAGGGTCCCGACAATTTCCAAACCCAAGGCCACCGAGGGGCTACGTGGGCCATTGCTAGGCAGTGGGTGGTTGCCTAGCAACCAAAACTTTGAGGGCACAAATAGGTCACAGGGTGGTCATTGTATCCAGGTTTGATTGGAATCAGTTAATTCTGAAGGGTAGAAGTGCCTGTCACAATTGAGCAAGACTGCCTGGGACAGAGGCCAATCTTTGCAGGGTTGCCACTTGAAAACTAGAGGAAAGAGGGGAAAAATCGATAGGACACTTCCAATAGGGAATGACATCAAGATTAGGCCTAAAGACGTCAGAGCTTTTTACTTCCACTTCAAAACGTGAAAAGTACGAAAAAAGCGGTTTGGGGGCCGTTGCCAGGCAACGAGTAGTTACCTAGCAACAAAATCCTTATGAACAGAACTTGGTCATAGGCTGGTCATTGTGTTCAGGTTCGGTTGGAATTGGCTAATTCTGAAGGGTAGAGATTCCAGGCCACAATTAACCCACCCCATCCCAACGTTTTCTGGGCAGTGGTACGCCCCAGTTCCGACATTTTTGGACCTTTTTTTTTTAGGCTCAAACATTCGCTTTTGGTGAGAAACATCGAAAATTCATAGAGAAATTGCTCACCTGAGGTTTAAAATACTCGATCCAGGTACGAGTACCTCCTTACCTGACTGGGTTTTCTAACAGGCTGGCACCAAAGAAAACGAGTTCTATGGGAGGGTAACTATTTTATCCACTCATAAACAGTATTTATTTATTTACTTGGTACGAATTTATTGTAGTACAAGAGTATATTGGTTTTCAAACAGTAATATAGGCATTATAAGCATTGTTTCACTCACTAACTCATCACTATTCATGATCTTTATTTCCCACATTACCTGATCATCATTTCTGACTGTTTTTTCCTCTAATGCTATGAAAACTTTGTCCTCCACATTGTCATCGATTGGGGAATCACTCTGGCCCTGAATGTCTTTATTGGCCAGGTCACTGGTAACAGATAGATATAGATAGATAGATAGAAAGATATATATATATATATATATATATATATATATATATATATATATATGAATTGCCGAGACAATGGCGTGCAAGGGGGGGGGGAGAGGTTATGTGGTGTAAGGCATTGTCCCTGCTTGGCATCTTGTAGAGGAATAGAGGAAGGTGTCATCATGTGAGGACGTGAATTCACGTCTCCAGGACGGGGCGGGTTAAACAAGGAAAAAAAGAAAAAAAGAAAGATAATGTGACTAACAATAACGGCAGCATGGAGCTGGGCAGACACACACACACACACACACACATATATATATATATTTATATCTATATATATATTTATTTTTATATATATAGATAGATAGTTATATATATATATAGATAGATAGATAGATATAGATAGATAGATAGAAAGAGATATAGAAATATAGATATATATCTATATATAGAGATAGATAGATAGATAGATAGAAAGATATATATATACTGTATATATATATATATATATATATATATATATATATATATATATATATATATATATATATATATATATATATATATATATATATATATATATATATATATATATATATATATATATATATATATATATATATATATATATATACAGTATATATATATATATATATATATATATATATATATATATATATATTATATATATATATATATATATATATATATATATATATATATATATATATATATATATATATATATATTTATATAGATTGGGACATCAAACTAGCTCAAGCCACCCTCGATCTCGAACTGCCAAGTGCGAATGTGGGTCACACCAAACAGGGAATGTCAGTGTGTTGTCAGACGTGGCACTGGCAAGACATGAACCTCTACAGTGGTGACCCCAACAAACCAAAGTGGCCTTATTTGGATTTCATCATGCTTGGAGGAGACTGCCAGAATGCCGTATCACTCAGACTCTCTTCCTTCTGGACATCCCACCCCCAGGTATGGTTCAAACAAGCTGACATTGAATTCCACATATGCCAGATAATCGCTGATACCACCAAGTACTATTATGTGGTCAGATGTGCTGAACCAGGACATTGCTGGGTGCCTCACTGATTTCTTTGTCAGCCACTAGCTGACAATAATTATGAAAGAATCAAGACACTCCTCCTTGACACTTTCAGCCTCAGCCACCGAGATTGGGTGGCAAACTCCTCCACTTGGATGACCTGAGTGACCTCAGACCATCTGAGCTCATGAATGAGATGCCCGCCCTGATGAATGGATACAAGGCCTGTCTCCTCCTCAAGCAGATCCTCTTGGAACAGATCCCTGAAGACATCCGCCTGCTTCTTGTGGACGATGATTTCATTGATCCCCGGCAGCTGGTGGCTTACTCACTTGTCCTATGGCAGGCCAAGCAGCAAGGTGGAACCACCATCAATCAGCTGGCAGCCATGCCTCGGTAGGCTGAGTGGATGGTCCCACCCTCCATAGACAGAGCAGCCACAGATGGCACTGGCAGGGACAAGTGGTGCTACTACCACCAAAAGTGGTGATCCAAGGCACACTATTACCGCCCACCCTGCACGCATCCAGGGAAATGCTTTGGTTGGCTGTCAGTAGCAGCATATACGGCAGCTGGAAAACATCGTCTCATCTACATCTGGGATCATAATTCTGAGCAGTTCTTTCTCATCTGTAGGGGAGCAGAAGTCAGCATTCTGCCATCCTCGAGCGCTGACATGTGTTCTGAAAAGGTGGGACCTACACTGACTGCCATCAACAACAGCAACTGCAGAACATATGGGGTATGGAAAATCCTGTTCCACTTCAACTTCTGCTGTTTCATGTGACTTTCGCTATTGCTGACATCTTGCAACCATTGCTGGGTGCTGACTTCCCAAGCACACTTCCTGCTGGTCAACATGAAGGAATAACATCTTGTCGACTCTAACTAATTCGACTTATTCAACCCATTCTGCACTGAATTAACTGTGCCCCCATTCAGATCCATGGCCTCCTCCATCAACGAATGTGCCAAGATCTTGGCCGATTTTCCGGACACCACGACTCTCCAGTTCACTGCAGACTGCCTCAAGCATGAAGTGAGGGACCACATTCCCACCATCATCCTTCCACTGCATGCACATGCATGCAGGCTGTCCCCCGACAAGCTCCAACTGGCCAAAAACGAGTTCCGCAAGATGAAAGAGATCGGCATCGTCTGCTGCTCAGACACTTCGTGGACTTCCCAGCTTCACAAGGTCCCCAAGGTGTCTGGGGACTTGAATCCCTCACAGGACATTACAGCAAACTTAGATAGTGCCCAGGTGGTCTCGAAGGTCAACCTGGTGTGTGGCTACAACCAAATCTCAGTCAGCCCTGATGACGTGCCCAAGACAGCCGTCATCATCCCACTTGGACTTTTTGAGTTTCTGCGTATGCCATTCGACCTCAGTAATGCTGCCCAAATATTCCAATGACTCATGGACATGGAAAGCTGAGGGCTGGAATTTGTGCTCATTTGTCTCAGGAACATCCTTGTCATCAGCCACTTCAGCCATGAATATCATGCACACCTCCCACACCTCTTTCAGAGGATAAACATGGATGGTTTGGTTGTCAACCTCACCAAGTGCCAGTTTGGCCTCAACTCTATCGACTTTCTTTCACATCGCATCAACAAGCATGGAGCAGTTCCACTCCTGTCTAAGGTCGAGGCCATTCGTAACTTTGCCAAACCCACCACAGTGAAGGAACTTCAGGAGTATGTCGACATGGTCAACTTCCACCACTGCATT
This sequence comes from Coenobita brevimanus, assembly GCF_032717465.1. Taxonomy (NCBI): domain Eukaryota; kingdom Metazoa; phylum Arthropoda; class Malacostraca; order Decapoda; family Coenobitidae; genus Coenobita; species Coenobita brevimanus. Next base: position 17,470,957 of record NC_136993.1, on the reverse strand, counting down.
GTTGCAGCCACCACCTAGATCATGCAACCACCTTACAGGGACCTGAATAGCAAATCAAAGGAGCTCATTTAAGATGATGCAACCATAATGTAGCTGCATTTGAGAACTTCAATGAGGCGCTTGCAAAGGAAACGATGCTGGAATACCTGCCGACCAACACACCAATAGCTGTCACAGTCGATGCATCTGGCATGGCCATGGGTGGTGTACTTGAGCAACTGGTCAGCAACGACTGGCAGCCCCTTTACTTTCTTCAGTTACCAACAAAGATCCCCAGAGTAGAAGCATAGTGCTTTTGATCGGGAACTCTTTACACTCTACCTGGCCATCTGGCATTTCCACTACTTCCTGGAGGACCAGGAATTCACAGCTTTCACCAACCACAAACTGCTCACATTTGCCTTTGCCAAAGTGTCTGACCCATGGTCAGCCTACCAGCAGCGCCACCTGACCTACATGTTAGAATACATGACACACATACAGCATACCACAAGGAAGAGCAACCAGGTTGCAGATGCGTTGCCCTACACCTTCATCAATGCCATCCACATTCTGGTCCTAGGGGTCAAATATGCCGCCATAGCAGCCACCCAACAAAAGGATGAGGAGGTGCTCACCTATCACACTGGCATTTCAGGCCTGGTATTGGAGGACGTGCGGTATGGGCCTGCTGACACCACATTCCTCTGCAACATGTCCACAGGATGACCACAGCCCATCATCCCTGCTGCCTGGCACTGCCGGGTCTTTGACATGGTGCACAGTGACATGGCATGACATCCACTTACATACCACCTGACCTCCAGGAAAGTCAGCATGTCTTCCTTTGCCGAGATGCCTACTGTACACCACTGCAGCAGCCTTATCAGGGACCATTTAGGGTGCTGCAAAATGGTCCCTCAGCCTTCATCACTGACATGAGCAGCAAGCACGAGACTGTCTCTGTGGATCATCTCAAGCTGGCCCACTTAGACATTGACTGGCCTGTGCAGGTGGTGCAACCCAGTCACAGAAGGCATCACCCACTGCACCTGAACTGCCCACAACTCAGCCAGCTGTGCCAGCAAATACCCCGTACCAAGGTGACACTCATTCAAGATCAGGCACCTTATCCGGTGGTCTAACTACCTCTAATAACTCAGGTTCTGGGGGAGGAGGGTTATGTGGTGAGTCAAACTAACAAGCTTGAGCCACCTGTAGTCTCAGACCATCATTGGTAAGTGTGGGTCACACTGAACAGGGACAAGCAGTGTGTTGTCAGACATGATGCCAGCAAGACGTGAGCCCCTACAATACACACACACACACACACACACACACACACACCACATGTATGTATGTATGTATCTGTATCTATCTATCTGTCTATCTGTCTACCTATCTACCTATCTATCTATATATATATATATATATATATATGTATATATAGATTTATATATATATATATATATATATATATATCTATATATCTATCTATATATATATATTGATTTATATATATATATATATATATATATATATATATATATATATATATATACACGAGGTGCTACCCAAAAGGTCCAGTAATTTGAACAGAGGGACCCAACCATTTGCAGTTTTGCCTTTTGCCACTAAGAGGAGTCAGCAGCACCCCTTGTGCATCAGTCAGTCTGTCAGTGGAATGTTTTACTGTGAAGTTTTGCAGCGCCTGAGGGAGAATATCTGCTGCAAACGTCCAGAACAGTGGAAGAACAAGGACTGGGTCCTGCATCATGACATCGCCCCTGCCCACACATCAATTCTTGTCCGGCAGTTCCTGGCTTCCACTAACATGGTAGTTATTCCCCACCCACCCTATTCACTTGATCTTGCCGCCTGTGACTGTTTCCTGTTTCCTAAGCTGAAATTACAACTGAAAGGGCATCGATTTGACTCAATTGAGGAGATCCAGACAGAATCGTAGGAGGTGCTCAAGACCATCACGCCTGAAGCCTTCCAGGATGCATGGACTCGTGGAAAAAATGCTGGGACCACTGTATGCATACCCAAGGAGACTACTTCGAAGGTGACAGTGAGAACTATGAGGTAAGGTAACTTATTTTCCAACGATATTCATATTACTGGAACTTTTGAGTAGCACCTCCTATAATGTACAGCAGTCCTTCATTTATCCGGATGTGCAGTATCCAGGCATGTTCATTATCCAGAGTCTGGACCTTGGCTTTATTAAACCATTACCCGAATTTACTTGGTATTATCTAGATGTACAAGTCACCGAGAATTTCAACCAGCCAGCCGACACGTTCGAACATTTGGTATCATAGCCGCTGGGCTCAAGCCGTGAGCAGGAAGGAGGCCGTAACCCACAATCAGAACTAAAATATCCGTCCGCCCCTGTATATATATATATATATATATATATATATATATATATATATATACACACACTTTGGCATTGCACACACTAATACCTTCGACCTCATAAAAAAACGCTAGAATAAGGAGTTTCTTGTGGCTCAGAGGGAGAATAGGAGGCAAGGCTCTATGCTGGGTATTGATGTCAAACTCCACCGGAAAGAACGAAGAACGAGATGAAAACAACAGATTGAAAAGAAAAGGAGGGAGAGTGAGGAATGTCATCGAGCAGTAAGAGAGAAAATTTGTGTAGCTGGAGGGAAGCCCATCTAGTGAGGAAGACAAAACAGGTGACGATTATAGAAATGGAGCAGGTCCTTCATTTTCGGCTGCAGCTCCTCCTCTGAAATGCCAAAAAACATTTCCCAGTTCTCCAGTTGCTGCAGCTGTAGATTGGACCAAGACTTCAGACTGTGCTGCAGTCCATCTGCTTTCGTTGACCATTTCTGCCTTTTTATTTTATGCAAGAAAGAAGGAACCAAAGGCCAGGAGCCTTTCCTTCCAAGAAAAAACAAACAAACAAACACAATATAAAAGAGAGCCAAATTCAAGATCCGATCATTTCGAGATGCCTGGACACATTGCGTTTGAAAGACTGGAGATAATAGGAAGTAGGAAATACAGAGGGAGACAGTTCCAGAGTAGACCTGTTGCATAAATGGAGGACTGGGAGTAACAGTTAACTCTTGCTTTAGAGAGTTGGTCAGAAAAGGGATGAAAGTTTGTTGCTAGACAGGTGCTACGCAACTGCCGTAGAGGTGAGGGGATGCAAGCAGACAGTTCAAAGCAGCAGTGACCATTAAAGCAGCGATAGAAAAGAGATAAAGATACAACAGTGCAGCTCCACCCTATTGAGAAGAGCTGTATGTGGGGAGCCTCCCCACACATGAGAGTTGTACTCTGCATAGGGGCGAATAAAACCCGTGTATAAAGTTAACAACTTTGCAGGGGTAAAGAAGGTATGGAGTCGGCTTAGCACGCCCATTCTCTTGGAAGCAAGTTTTACAAGAGATGCACTATGATCTTTCCAAGATAAGTCCCGAGTGAATGAAGCCCCAAGCATCTTGAAGGATGATGCAGGATTGAGTTGGATATTATTAAACATTAGTAGGTACTCCTGTGGACGATTGTGTCGGGTTGATAAGTGTAAAAACTGATTTTTTGATGCATTAAAAACAAGATTATTTTTACCCCAGTCAGACATTAGGTGTGCCATGGCCTCATTCCTTGTTTGTTGAAGTAACTGCTGAGATGACGGCTGTGAGAACCGTATGGCAATGTGAAGGGTGGAATCATCAACATAGAGTGGATAGGGTTAGATGTACAGCTTGGAAAGTCATTGATGAATAAAAGGAAGAGAGTTGGTGATAGGACAGAGCCCTGAGGAACACCACTCTTGATAGATCTAGGAGAAGAACGATGGCCGTCTACAATAGTGTCTATAGAATGACCAGAAATTAAGCTATAGAATGATGAAGGCACAGATAGGATAGAAACTTTAATGGGACAGTTTGGAAATTAAAGACTTATCCTAAACTCGATCGAAAACCTTTGAGATGTCAAGTGCAATGCCAAATCTTCCGTCAAAGTCCCGAAAGGAGGATGACCATGAGTCTGAAAGGTTAGTGAGAAGATTCCCAGTGGAGCATCCCTAACGGAACCCATACTGACGTTCGAAAAGAAGATTGTGATATGAAAAATGCTTTAAAATTTTTCTGTTAAGAATTGACTCAAAAACTTTTGAGACACAGGATGTTAAAGCCATTGGACGATAGTTGGAGGGTTGGGAGTGGTCACCTTTCTTTGGGACTGGCTGAATGAGAGCAAACTTCCAGAAAGAAGGAAAGGTACAAGTTGAAAGACAAAGGCAAAAGAGTTTACCTAGGCAGGGTGTAAGAACAGAGGCACAGTTCTTGAGGACAACAGGAGGGACTCCATCAGGCCCATATGTCTTGCTAGTATTAAGGCCAGTAATGGCAGAAAATGTATCAGCTGAAGAAATTTTAATGTCAGGCATGAGGAAGACAGAGGGGGGGAAGTGATGGAGGAACAGCAGTGGAATCATCTAAGGTGGAATTGGAGGGGAAAGTCTGAGCAAAGAGATATGCTTTATCAGTAGAAGAAATAGCTACAGAGACATTATGTCATAAAAAGACTTTGTAGTTACTTGTAGAGAAGTTATATATATTAGACTTGTGGACGAGCGGTTGTTATACTTGAGTTTTTGTAAGTAGATAATCTTGGTTCCCTTTTGTCATGCAATCAGGGCCGGTCCTTCCTATACGCCCACTACGCTCAGGGCGTAGGGCCTCCAATCGATGGTGAGGCCTCCCGTCCTCAGGATGTGTATTAAAAAAAATAAATAATTCATCTTCATCATCCGGACCTCCTTTCCCACCCAAGGGCAGGGTGAGGAGCAGCAATGTCCAGACAGCCCAAAATTGCCCAATCCAATGGGCCACACTTCCATTCACTCATCATTCAAGCCCCAGGAATCCTGGCTCTATCGGATACGCCAAAAACATTCACCATGTTCTGTAGCTTCACATATCGTATCCAATAGAGTCAATCCAGACGCTGCCACGTTAAAAAGGGGTGCCAAAAATCCCTGATCATGCATATCTCCTCACAAAATTCATCCAGCCAGCTCGATCTCCTGTCAGTTCCCTAGCCTCACCGACTTCCAAACCTCTCTTCCTCATACACTCATCCACTATATCTCTCCACCTTCTCCTTGGCCTACCTCGCCTCCTCCCTCCTTCGAATTCGCTCAGATATACCTTTTTCACCACTCTATTGTTATCCATTCTCTCCACATGAGCATACCATCTCAATACACTCTCTTCGATTCTGGTGTCCACCGACTTCCTCACTCCGCATCTTTCACGAATCACATTATTTCGTATCCTATCCACCCTCTGTACTCCACATACATTCCTCAGCAGTCCCATCTCCACTGCTCTTACTCTTGGCTTTTCATTTTCATGCCACATCATAGTCTCACATCCATATATTAAAGCTGGCACTAACACTCCCTCATGTAAGACTCGTGCAGCTGCAACACTCAAGCCTCTGTTTCTTATCAAGTAAGTCGAGAATGAACGTTGTATGAACAGTAATAACTGAATGATTGCAGGCAAAAATTATATTAGTCTTTTTGAGCAACAAAAACTAGTGGTAGTTAGAAATATGATTACTGGGATTTAACATTAAATGCTGATGGCAATCCTGAGTGCCGCACTGCAGATCAGCCGAGTCGCTGACAGTGTTGCCACACGTACGATAATTATCGTATGTTTACGATAACATTGCCTCGAACGATGTACGATACCATTTTCTATTATCGTACGGTTGGTACGATAATTTTGGGTTAAAAGCTAGCATGGCGGTAAATTTTGTTGCCACATATTCCAGTGCTGAATGTGAAAGAGTATTCAGCAAAGTTAATCTTCTCAAAACCAAGCAGAAGTATGCCAAAAATCAAAATTGTAAATGGAGGTCTTCGTTCATCAGAACACCTAAAAAATTCACGAGGGCCATATGTCAGATTCACTCACTCTAAAGATATACTTGCACGCATAGCTAATCATACAGTTGTTCCACAGTTTGACAGATCAGGATCTTAAAGGCTGATATAATGGTGATCACTGAAAAAAAAATAATTTTAAATGGTCTTATGGAGTTATTATCTGCAAGAGAAAGCACATTTCTATGAATTATCTATTTAAGTTCTGTGGACTGCATTCTAGTGCTATACTCCACTTCACCGAGTCTGGCACCATCAGTGATGTCTTCAACACCTATAGCATTGATAAAACTCCCCATCACTGGATATGTCTTTTTGTATTGCCTTTATATAGGTTTTCAAGGTAATGTAATAGAGGCTCACCTAGTGCAGAGGATTTACATCAACAGTACAGGCGCTGAGGACATCACTGATGGTGCCAGACTCGGTGAAAATGAGAACTGTTTACCGGACGGCCACACATAATGTTGAGTGAAGGTGTGATGACTTGGATTACTTACACTGCATGTCTTGGTGTGATCCCAGAATTTTGTCTTCTTACCTCATTTCACTTATACTTAACCCTGGCTATGGCTTCTAAGAAAGATGCAAGTGTCAGTGGTGGTGTCAAGCGTAAACACCAGTCTATTCCAACAAAATCAAACCCCCTTGATTTTGGTTAATTGGTTCGCCATACTACCGCAAAGACTAATCCCCCTAATAACCAGATACAGTGGCGTACTAAGGGGGGGCAGGGGGGCGGCCCGCCCCGGGTGACAGCCATTGGGGGTGCCATTTAGCTGAATGGTAACTTTTTCATTTCACTTGCTGTCATTAGCATCAACAGAGAGCTAGAGAAGCATTTTAACTCTGATGATGTAATAGACGACTTCGCTTCAAGAAAATGCAGGAGGGTGAAAGTCTAAATTCATTGCTAAAATTCCTCGTGTAATAATAATAATATTAATTATCGCTATTTATAGTATAACATTAGAATCTTCAAACTTTCTGTGGATTATGATTACTTATATATGAGAGCCTACAGCGTTGTGGTGTAAATTTCAAAATTATTACCGATTATAATGGTATTTTTACTGATGTTGCTGGTTTTGTTTCAATATTTTTGTTGCAACCTGTATGCCACTATTAAGCATTTTAGATATAAATTTTTCCTTTTCTGATAGTTGTAGTTCATAATCTTACAGTATATATATATATATATATATATATATATATATATATATATATATATATATATATATATATATATACGTTGTAGCTTTTTTGCCACTATGAAGTTATATGTCAATGACCATTTCTGTTTTTATATGTCTGTTTTTATATACCATTTCTGTTTTTATAAAATCTCCGATAGAGCCAGGATTCCGGGGGCTTGAATGATGAGTGAATGGAAGCGTGGCCCATTGGTCTGGGCAAATTTGGGCTGTCTGTACGTTGCTACTCCTCACCCTGCCCTAGGGTGGGAAAGGAGGTCCGAATGATGATGATGATGATGATGATATATCTGAGTAATAATTACTTGTAAATTATAGCTTCACACAAGGTATCATTATTTTATTTTTATTCGAAGAATTAAAGATTATGCAGTGCAAGTTTTTTACTTGACATTGCTCAGGATAGAGGTATAAATTGAGGGGTGAATATATAGGGTAGAGGGAGAAATGTAAATAAAGAGTGGGGGGGGGGCGCCAAAAGAGATCCAGCGTAGGGCCTCAGAAAAGCTAGGACCGGCACTGCATGCAATGACAGGAGAGGTAAAGAATAGTATGGCACTATATTTATTAGTCTTGGAAATATTAACAGAGTCTCTCACACACGAGTGAGTATAAGTAGAGCCCAGCTAGCTACCTCCCTGTCTCGCTCTCTCTCTCTCTCTCTCTCCCAAGTTGCTAAGCCTTTCTCCCCACTACCTGCCGATTCTATGGCCTCTCTTCTTCTGAGCTCTCTTTCCTAAATTCTGGTGAAACAGGGGTCGTGTCACGTGTGTTCACTGTGGTTGGAAAGTTCTAGAAGCCTGTGTGTGAGTATGTGTGTATGTATGTGTATGGTCACGAAGCGCTGTCGTGTGCCTATAAAGCATTCCTTGAGTTAAGAGTGTGTAAGCATGTTTAGCATTGCTCGATTCTTGCATACACAGTACCTTCTCATCATCTGACTTCCTGCTTCTATCTGTCTCTCTATCTATCTATTTATCTATTTGTCTATTATGATTTGTAATTATAATATGGACTCATAACAATCAGAATTGAAAAGAGGAGGGAAGGATGATGAGGTACAGTTGTTAGAAAGGTTTTTGGCAAGGTGCTGGAAGGAGCAGGGAGAATTCGAGTAGGAGAGTTGAGAGCATTTAGTATGGACAAAATTATTTTTAGCAAATCCAAGAACAGACTTAGTATGATTCCGGGCAAAAACATAAACTAGATTTGATTCAGGGGTGGGTTGGCTCTGTTACCTTTTACAGGCCCTCTCCTTGTTGCGGACAGGATTAGAACAAACATGATTAAACCAAGGCTTTCTTGCATTAGTCAAAGGATATGAGAAGGGAATGTATGCTTCCATGCCCGACAGAATAACCTCCGTAATGTGCAAAGCACTCCCAGATGGCTTCCGGCCATGGAAGTAATAATCATTCCAGGGAAAATCAAAGAAGTACTGCCTGAGTGCCTCCCAATCCGCAGCTCTAAAGTGCTACAGTCGACGTATCTTTGGGGGGTCCACAGGCCGTACCAGAGCGATAGGACAGGTCAAGGTAATAAGGCTGTGATTGGAGGAACCCAACGGAGAGGAAAGATTAACAGCGTAAGCAGAAGCAGAAGTTGTAAGGATGAGGTCAAATATGTTGGAGCTCTCTCCAAGGCGGTCAGGGATACGGGTAGGGTGCTGTACAAGGTGCTGTAGGTCATTAATGATAGAAAAGATGTACTGGGTAGGCTTGTTCACCAGGAGGATCAGTGAAAGGAGAGGAGAGCCATAGGTGGTGGTGAACATTGCAATCTCCTAGAATGGAGATTTCAGAGAAAGGAGAAATGGATAGAATGTGTTCCATCGTAGAAGTAAGATAGTCGAAGAATTTTTGATAGTTAGCAGAATTAGGAGATAAGTAAACAGTGCAGATATATTAAGTCAGAGAATGACAGGAAAGCTGAAGCCAGAGAGAAGAGAATTCAGAAGAATCAAGTTCAGGAACATGAGAGCAAGATAAGTCATTGTGTATATATACACAACAGCCACCTTTGGCTTTGACACGAGTATAGAGAAAGTAGGAGAAAACAGATAAGGGTTTGCTGTCAGTAGCCTCAGAGAGCTGAGTCTCTGTTAGGAAGAGAAGGTGAGGTTTAGAGGAGTAGAGGTTGTGTTCGGCAGAGAGAAAGTTAGAGGAAAGGCAGCGAATGTTGCAGAAATGAAGAAGTGAGTCAGACAGTGGTTCTAGGCATCTCGCTAAGTCATCACCAGGAGAGAGGCGAATGGGGGCATTTATGGTCCCCCCCTCTGGGGACTCTGAGGCCTGGTTTTTCTGTGCCATTTTTTAAATTTTGAAAAGGAAGTGTAGTGAGTACAGTGTACGTAGATTGGTGTTGACAGTTAGAGAAACCTGTATTGGAGAGCATGCTGGCCTACTCTCTGTGTTACTGAAAAACTGAAAACGTTCAGCAAAGGGGGATGGTCAGGAACTAGTCCCGAAGGCCGATGAAACGGGAACTCCAGCTCTCCCTATCATCAGCTTTCCATCCACCTTGGCAGTACTGCTCTGCTCCATCGGTGCTTCAAGCTGGTCCAAGAACGTATACTATCAACGGTCAAAGTATCTGCCGAGATCGAATCAAGAGTCGGAGAGAATATGCAGAATAGCTGAAGTAATCATTCCATTCAACTGTGCCACTTGTAGTGCAAATTTTTCAAGTTGAAAATTAAGGACCACCCTAGTATATAATAGGCACTTATATATCTATCTATCTATATATATATATATATATATAGATAGATATATATATATATATATATATATATATATATATATATATATATATATATATATATATATATATATATATATATCATTGGATCCCAGGGGTGCTGGGTGAGGCATGGCACTGGGTGGGTACTAAGCATACAGCCCTCCGCCTATCGGCTCATAGTCGCGAAGCTCATAGGTCCCTACCCGGGGGTTCCCTCCTCTATCAGGACTTGAAAAATCCCAGTCCTGTCCAATATTCCGGACACTGGGCTCCAATGGGTTAAAGAGACTGATAGGTTTGCCAGTCATTAACCCATTGGATCCCAGGGGTGCTGGGCGAGGCATGGAACTGGGTGGATACTAAGAGCACCGCCCTCCACCTATTGGCTCATAGTCGTGAAGCTCATAGGTCCCTACCCGGGGGTTTCCTCCTCTATCAGGACTTGAAAAATTCCAGTCCTGTCCAATATTCCGGACACTGGGCTCCAATGGGATATATATATATATATATATATATATATATATATATATATATATATATATATATATATATATATATATATATATATATATATATATATATATATATATATATATATATATATATATATATATATATATATATATATATATATATATATATATATATATATATATATATATATATATATATATATATATATATATACTTGATAGCCTAAATAACGTGGAAAGGAAGAATATATTTAAGATGGCAAATCAGATGAAGAGGGAAAACAGGGGTATCATAGGTGAGCAGTGTTTGAAGAATGATGAAGGAAAGGTAGTGGTGAACAGTGGGGATATTATACAGTAGACACCTCGAGAGAGCACTACAACTTCTTGTTGAATGAAGAGTTTGACTGCAACAAGGAAAGTTTGGAGCCAGGATTTTCAGTGTGTGGCCCTTGGCCTTTGATTTCGCTGCCAATGTGAGCAGGGCAATTTGCAGGATGCGGGTGGGGAAAGCAGCAAATGTGTCTGGTTTGACTACAGAAATGATGAAAGCCCTCAAGAGATACACTAATGGGGTTAGTTACTAACTTCATTAATACAATTATATATCAGTGTGTTGTCCCAGATGACTGGCTGAAGAGTGTAATTGTAAATGTTTACAAGGGGAAGGATGATGCCCTGGAAAGAGGAAATTATAGAGGTATAAAGTTTTTGGACCAGATAATGAAGGCAATGGAGCGAGTTCTAGAAGGTATGATTAGAGAAAGAGTGAATATTGATGGGATGCAGTTTGGGTTTATGCCAAAGAAAGGGAGCACAGATGCTATATTCATTATTCGATAGCTTCAGAAACAATTTATTGGAAAGAAAATGGATCTGTGCTATATATTTGTTGATTTGGAGGAGGCTTTTGATAGAGTCCTTAGGGGGATGGTGATTATAGAGGCATAAAGCTTTTGGACCAGATAATGAAGGTAGTGGAGCGAGTTCTGGAAGGTATGGTTAGAGATAGAGTGATTATTGATGCGATAGAGTTTAAGTTTATGCCAGGCAAGGGGACCACTGATGCTATATTCATTATTCAACAGCTTCAGAAAAAAAAATATATATGGGAAAGAAAAGGGTTCTGCACTTTGTTTTTGTTGATTTGGAGAAGGCCTTTGACAGAGTCCTTAGGGGGGTGGTGAAGTGGGCACTGAGAACGCTTGGGATCAAAGAGTGGCTGGTGAGGGTGGTTATGACTATATATGTGGGTGCTCGCAAGTAGGTAAGGGTGAATGGAGATTTGAGTGATGTGTTTTCCTTGAATGGTGGTGTGCATCAGGGTTTAGTCTTGAGCCCCCTTGTTTATCATGGTACTTTTAAGCCCTTTCATGTGCCTTCAGAAATGGACTCTCGTGGGAGATGTTGCATGACAATGATTGGGTGTTGATTCCAGAGATTGAAAGGGAGGCGGAGGAAAGATTTAGGAAGTGGCGCGAGGGTATGAGGCACAAAAGCTTAAGAGTAAAGGTAGATAAAAAAAAGTGATGGCATCTAGGGCTGGTGTCGGTACTGTCAAAGAAGTGAGAGAGTGGCCATGTGCGATTTGCCACAAGAGCGTGGGGAGTAATTTCATCCACTGCAGTGTTTGTGTTTTGTGGGTGCATAAGAGAAGTAGTGGTATTACAGGTAGACTGCGAGGTAATGCTAATTTCATGTGTGCGGTGTGTCGGGGAGAGTATGCGGAGATTGTCAGGCGTGAAAGGATTTATCTTGCTGGTGAATGTCTGGAAGAGTTTTGTTATTTGGGAGACAAATTATGTCGGGAGATGGGGCTGGAACTGGCTCTGTGGCTAGAGTGAAGAGTGGTTGGAAGAACTTCAGGGAACTGTGGCCTCTCCTGACATTGATAGGGCTTTCCCTTCGTACTAAAGGATCATTGTATGCGGCATGTATTAGGAGTGAGATACTGTATGGTAGCGAGACCTGGGAAATAAATGAAGACGATATTCACAGGCTCAAATGCACAGAAATGACAATGATTAGGTGGATGTGCAGTGCATGAATGAGTGCAAGGCCTGGCGGTTTTTAGGTTTGCGATGGAACAGTTAAGGGGTAGGATGGGACTGGAGTGTATTGGTGCTGTGATAAGGAGAGGTAGATTGAGATGGTTTGGGCATGTGAAGAGGATACAGGATGATAACTGGGTGCAAAAAGTGAGAAGTATTAACTTTAGGGGTAGGGTTGCGAGAGGCAGGCCGTAAAAGACCTGGAACGAGGTCAATGCATCTGACCTCATGGATAAGGGACAGAGTAGGAAAGTTGCCAGAGATAGAGCAGAGTGGTTTAGCTGACCAAGTCCATCGCATGGACGTGTTGGAGTCTTTAATAACAGAATGAAGTGAAACATATATATATATATATATATATATATATATATATATATATATATATATATATATATATATTTATATATATATGAGCCTCCGTGGTACAGTGGTAGAGTGTGCGTTACATACATGGGTCAACCAGGGTTCATGCCCCACTGGGGTAATAAACTTTGGGAGTTTTCACTCGGCCATGTACTGCATTGGCGGACATAAGAGGTGCTGTGGTTGAACCAATGTCACTTACTGTAACATATGCTTGCACCCAGTCGGCTTGCACTGGCCGATTACACTTGGTTCACAGACTATTCACTCATCCAAAGCAACTCCAACACTACAATTACATTTACAAGCACTTCTCACCCTACATACAATCTCTACCAGACAGCCTAAGCCACTTGGTAGAGATACATTGGCTGTATTGTCCCAGCTTCGGTTGGGATAGGCCGGTCCTGCAGTGGATACTCAAATGGCTGATGATGATGATGATGATGATGATATATATATATATATATATATATATATATATATATATATATATATATATATATATATATATATATACCTAGGCTGCTTTCCCTAAAATAAGGGAGGTAGCCGAGACAGGACGACACACTCCCAATTTACTCATCCACACACACAAACACAGTCATTCGCATCTTAGCCCGAGGAGAGAAGGAACTGATCCTCACCGCACCACACCGCATGAGGGTCAATTGTGCATTGCAGTCAGTGACATCCGCAGCAATGCTCGACAGAAGAGCTAGTTTACCTCTGCAACATCATTATGAACCCATCCCCTTACCCGCACCTGACCTGATCAGCTGATCAGACCAAATGCGGGAGAATATCGCTTCAGAGCTGCATCGTCATTTATTCATTCTCAGTTTCTCTCCAATCATTTCCATCGCTCTGCTACACCCAAAATCCATGTTTCAGCCCCATACAACGCAGTCGGTACCACAACACCCTCATATAGCTTTCTCTTTACATCTGTTCTAAGCAAACGACAGCTAAATACTTTTTCCAATCCTCCCAGCTCCTTTCCTACTTCATTCATTCTAAACTTCACTTCTGCATATATTCTTCCATCCACTGATACACGTGACCCTAAATAAACACTAAAAACACTCTACCTCCTCAACCAACTCACCATTCTAAACTATATTCATCCTCCTACCATCGATGAACCTCGTACACTTCATCACTTTACTATTATTCCCATTTACTCTCAATTTCCTCCTTTCACATACCCTTCCAAACTCCTCTGTCAACTCTCAATCTTTCCTCTAAATCAGCCAGCAATGCAGTATCATCCGCAAACATCAAATGATTCAGATTTCACTCTCTACCATCAGCACTGACCAGACTCAAAACTCCACCTAACACTCTTGCACCCACCGTCCTTACAACACCATCCATATAAATATTAAACAACCAAGGCGACATCACACATCCCTGCCTCAGCCTCACTCTCATGGAACACCAATCACTCACAGTATTTCCCACTCTTACACACACTACTATTTACATAAAACCTTTTCACGCCTTTTAGCAACCTACCATCAAGTTCATACCGTCTTAAAACAGACCAAAAAGCCACTTTATCAGTTCTATCATAAGCTTTCTCTAAATGCATAAACGTCCAAAACACATCCTTACCTTTCATTAAATACTTTTCAGACACCTGTTTCACAACAAACACCTGACCCACGCATCCCCTCCCTCTCCTAAAGCCACACTGCTCATCACCAATAACTCCCAAAGGAACCACACAAGCTCTTGTCCAGTCAATTGACACTTTACCTCTCACAAAATACACATTCAACAATTTTAAACGCCGTATTCCGTTAACGTATAGGTACATCAGAACTTTTTGTCATGCTGAGTTCCGTGAATGTGCCCATACATATTGCAATTGTGAGGTCCGTGATTTGCACATTTTTCAATTTTTGCGTGTGATTTTTGGTTGGCATACTCGGGAGACCTGCCTTTACCTGGACACTGCCTTACCCGCGTGAGCCACCCTCCCCCTGCACGCCATTGTCTTGGCAGCTCACCTGTTAACAGTGACCTGGCCAGTTAAGACATATCACACCATGGTATGAAATTCGAGGTGAGGGTGATACCCCAATCGATGACGATATGAAGGACAAAGATTACGTGGCACCAGAGGAAGAAACGAGCAGAAGTGATGATGAGGTATCATCGCCAAGGATCGTGTATATTATTGTGTGAAAACCAATATATTCTTGTACTACGTATAAATTCCTACCAAATGAACAAATATCTACCTATTATAAACGACTTGCAATAGTTATTGCTACCATAGAAAACGTGACAGCCTCAGTGCAGCTCCAGAGAACATGGTGCCAGGTGTTAAAAGGGTCACCTGTATAGCCCATTTCTAAGCTCAGGTGAGCACTTTTATTGGTATTTTCCAATGGTTTTCATAAAAAATGGAGGTTTGAGCCAAGAAAAAACTTTTCAAAAATCAGGCGGGGTTTGGGGGGGAGGGGATATTCGTGAAAAATCTGCCGGGACAAGGCAGGTTAACAACCACTCAACAATAGTCACTCCACCACCTTTCAGGCATTCCACAGCACACCCATCCATACCTGCAGCTTTCCCTGTGTTCATCTCTTTTACTGCCTCCTGCACTTCCTCCAACGTGATCAAAGATTCATCCAACTCTCCCAACATATTTATTCCTTGCACCCTTCTATCTGCCACAGTCTCAGCCTCCCTTTCCTCCTGTACATTTAACACTCTTTCATACTCCACCCATCTCTTCCTCAGTGCATTAATCTCAATTAACGTCCTTCCATCCTCTGCTTTTACTCACGCTTCCTTCCCAGACTCTCCCTTTCACACCCTTTTCACAACCTTCCAAGAAATTATCTAATTCTCTTTAATTTTGTCAGACAACTGTCTTCCCCATCTCTAATCTGCTGCCACTTTAGCATCACGCCCAGCCCTTCTCGCCCTATTCTTCTTTTCCTTATGCCTCTCATGTGTCATACCACCACCCACTCATCTCACACCACACACCTCTTCTACATGCCCCACCACAGCACTCTTAACCCTTACACTGCGGGCTTGTTTAGCTTTGACTTGCGGCTCCCGCGGGCATATTCGCGCTCCGACAGACGCTCTAAAAATATTTTCCAAAAATCAGTTATTAGTCCTAGAATATTAAAATCACACCTACTTATGGCACATACCTTCAGCTTTCTCCTGGGGTGTTTGTTGAGCCTTCGTCGAGTACCGTAGGACTTGTGGAGACCTCTGAATTTGGGTAACGAAGTCTCCACTTTACACTTCCCGACGACTCGTAATATGATTACCACAGCCTGATATTATCACTAGAAACACTAATCTATGATTCTCAAATAGTTTGGAATCCATACTCCCCCCCCCAAAAAAAAAAAACACTGTGAAAGCAATGAAAATTACGAGGGCGTATGACCATCCCACTTCCGATCGTTCACCGCTAGTGTTGTCTATTATTCATAAAAACACACACAGTTTATATTTCTGTTACTATATAACACTTATATATATCTACAGTCTTTATCCATAAGTTTCCTTCAGTAATAGTAGTTTATTGTCACTGTAGGCATTCAATTTCTTTCAGTAAAATACGTAGCATTCACTTTCTCGTCCTGTATACTAGCATTGAGAGTGAATGTCATTTTCACCTTCACTCTCATAACTCATAGTATTCATACATGCTAGAGTGAAACTTTCACTTTCATTACTCCTAGTATATATACTCGTATTCTTATAATACCACTCATTTACATTTCTATTTACGTTCTCTACTTTATTTACATTATTTACATTTCTATTTTATTTACACTGTATTATGCACTGTCACTTGAAGTAACTTATAAAACTATTTTCCACTGTTCACTTATATATACATTCATTGCTTTCTTGCTGTTTACACATTATTTACACTTTATTTACAATTCCACTTGCACTGTTTTACTCAATAAAAAGATCATAGACATTCTCTATCAATTGTCAGCCCTTTACCTCTTTCCACACGAGGTTTAGTAGGGGGTAAAGGTCACAGGGCCCTTTGCATGGGGGTAAAAAGTGGCTGAAGTTAGCAGGAGCAAACAGACGTACCTTCGCATTGGAAGATGACAGTGAACTGACAGGGGTGGGCCGGGGTGGCCTACCTAGGTAAATGCATTACTGCCAACGTCAGCCTCTTGACAGCTGCTAATATATAGCAGTGAAATGATTGGCAGGAAATCTAGACAATACATTATAAATTAGGTAGTTCCAGGTGAATGTAAATATCACTTAGGCTTCTCCCTTCTCTCCTTATATGTATATTTATTACGAAAATAGATTATACGGCATATTTCAAGGGGAAATAAACAGCGAAAATTGGCGAACGAGTGCACGTGAGATGTTGTCAGGTGATAATTAGCCAATTTCAGGTGTATAGCACTATCACTTACCTTATTTCTTTTTTGTATACATTATTTGGTATAAGAATAGGGCATAGGGCTTATTTCAATGGATGAAATCAGTGGAAAACTCCAGGGAATATTTACTTAACATAGAATACAGTGTGGTGGCCTGCAATAATTAGGTAGTTCCAGGTGAATGTAAATATCACTTAGGCTTCTCCCTGCCTTTCTTATATATATTTTTATTATGAAAATAGATTATACGGCATATTTCAAGGGGAAATAAACAGTGAAAATTAGCGAACGAGTGCACGTGAGGTGTTGTCAGGTGATAATTAGCCAATTCTAGGTTTATGGCACTCTCACTTACCTTATTTCTTTCTTGTATATATTATTTGGTATAAGAATAGGGCATAGGGCTTATTTCAATGGATGAAATCAGTGAAAAATTCCAGGAAAGATTTACTTAGCGTAGCACGGCCGGGCAGGGGAGAGGATAGGGTAATGGAGGGGATGTAGGGAGGGGAGTCAAGAATGGGGAGAAATGGCTAAATTGTCAACAATGGATGGGAGTACAGATGAGATTAGGGGTGCTGACTAGTGCTGGACATTGGCAGTACTGATAGATGATACAAGCCACCACTTCAAAGCCCGGGTGAATTCAAAATAACACAGAATCATAAAAGTGTCGCCCCGCAGTATGATCCCTTGCTCCCAAGCATCACGAAAGTGACGCCCCGCAGTTAATGGGTTAAATAACTTCCATTCTTTCTCCACACTGCCATTTTCCTAATCTTTCACCACATTCCACTCATCTTTCAATTACTCTTGATATTCTATCATTTTCTTTCTTTTATACAACACACTTTCAAAACGTCCCTCCCATGCCAAACTCTCCCAGCTCTCACCCATCTCACCTACTCTCAATTTTCCCTCCACCAGGTAGTCATCAGACATACCTCTACCCTCCCCTCTCAAAACTCTCACACCCAACAATCTTCCTGTTAAATTTCTGGACACAACGACATGGTCCATCAATGCTCTTTCAACAACACTTCCACCTCCCCCTGTCTCAACCATGTATACTTAAAGGTACTTATATATATATATATATATATATATATATATATACTGTATATTTTTACCGTAAGTACTCTGACGAACTGCCTTCAATTGTGCCTCCCCTTCACATTTTCTCCCGAAAAACTCGGGCAGCTGGGAGCGCCCATGAACTCACACTCTCTCTCCCGCAATGCAGAACCTCTGCTTATCAAAATTCATTTATCTCCAGGACTACTACTCACTGGAGTTCACTTCCTGGGAGTTGCTTCCCACAGACATTTAATCCACTTCAATTTAAATCCAGTTGTTATAAATATTTTTTAAATGGAGGATGCCTTTAGGCACATGGACTTATTTTTTTTCCCTTTGTTTTTACTTCCTCCATTCATTATCTATATTATTAAATATATTACATACATACATATATATATATATATATATATATATATATATATATATATATATATATCTGCACCCCTGGGTGTAGGAAGGTTTTCAAGAATACTCCCCTAGTATCCCTGCATGTCATATGAGGCAACTAAAAGGGTTGGCGGAGGGTTAATGCCACTCCCCAGAAAACAGCTAACTAAATAGACGAACAAGAAGTCTCGGACAAGGCCTGACCAAAAGATGACGACCAAGGACCTGACAAAGGACATGGTACGGATCGCGACGTGGAATGTAAGGGACGCAAAAGATAAGATGGAAGAGAGAAAGATTGTCTAGGTGCTTGAGGGTGCGAAAGCAGATGTATATGGAGTAACTGAAACTAAATGGCGAGGTGAGAGTGTGAGAGAATGGGAGTATGGGTTGGGTATATGTGCAGGAGTAGGTGAGAATGAGAGGGCAAAAGAAGGAGCGTGTATTGTTGTGGGTAAAATATGGAAGAACATAAGAGAGTATGGATCAGTTGGCTCAAGGACTATGTGGGTAAGATTGAAAGTTGGAATACAAATATGGGCGACTGTGTGCGTGCATGCGCCAACGCAAGATCAGTCAAGCAGAGTGAGAGAAGAGTTCTGGACAAATGTGGAAGTGTGCATGGTAAGGTTTGGAAGGAATGAGAGAGTGTTTTTGATTGGTGATGTGAATGGTAAAGTAAGGAATGTGAAGGTAGATGGAATAGTTGGTGAGTGGGGTGTGCCTGCTGAGATAGATGAGAATGGCAGTGCGTTAGTGGACATTCGTGCCAGGAGGGGGTTGGTGATTACCAATACCCTCTTCAGGCACAAAATGTTCCACAGGTATACATGGCAAGTGATGAGGAGGGTGGGTGCTGACCTGAACGAAAGGAAGGCAATGATTGATTATGTGTGTGTGGATGAAAGTATGCGAACATGTGTAATGGATGCAAGAGCTTATAAAAGTTGGGGGAGCAGACTTTCTAACCACTACTTGGTGGTGACCAGAATCCAGATCCAAGTAAGATGGAGAAATAGAAGAAAGGAAGGACGGGAGGAAGGAGTAGTTGCAAGGAGAGTGGAAGGGTTACAAGGGGAGGAGAAAAAGGCAGAATATAAGAGGGAAGTGGAGGAACGATTGGATTAATATGAATTGGAGCAGATGGGCGACGTGGAAAATGTGTGCAAGATATTCACAGAAGAAATATGTGCAGCATGTGATGTGGTGTGTAGGGTCAAGAGAAGATTGAAAGAGGTGCAACGAACAGCATGGTGGAATGAAGAGGTGAGACAGGCTGTGGCACAAAAGAAGAAAGCATACAATGAATGGATGAGAAATAGGGGCGTGGAAGAAGTTGAGAGGTGGATGAGAGAGTTATATATAAAAAGAAAGAGAGAGAGGTGAAAAGATTAGTAAGAGAGAGTAAGAAGGGAGTGAGTTAGGTATTTGGAAGGAATTTGAGTGTAAAGTGGAGGGACTGTAAGAAAATGTTCTGGAAAGAGGTGAAGAAAGTAAAACAGGGTGGCAGTGAAGTTAGTAGGAGAGTGAAAGATAAAAATGGTAGATTACTAGTGGAGAAGGGAGAAAAAGTAAGCAGATGGAGAGAACACTTTAAGGAATTGTTGATCATAGAGAATGGAAGTAATGCGAGTATAAGTGGCTGGGGAATGGCTGGGAGAAGAAGGGAGGTGAGAAGACAGGAAGAAATCAGTAGGACAGAAGATGTGGAAGCAATGAAGAAATTCAAATTGGGGAGAGCCCCTGGAATTGATGGAGTGTGTGGTGAAATGCTGAAGCATGGGGGAGAGATAGTACTAGAATGGATGTGGAACATGTGCAGATTGGTCTGGGAGAAAGGTAGAGTCCCTGAGGATTGGAAGTCATGTATAATAATTATTACCTTGTACAAAGGAAAGGGGAGAAAGAAGTGTGTGATAGTCATAGTGGCATTTGTCTTCTTAGTGTAATAGGAAAAGTGACGGAGTTAGGGAAATAACGGAGGAATTAGTTGGAGAACAACAGAGAGGTTTTAGGAAGGGAAAAGGTTGTGTAGATCAGATATTCATTCTTAGATCTTTAGTGGAAAAGTTTCTAGAGAGGGGAAAGAAGTTCTATGCGGCCTTCATGAATTTGGAGAAAGCATATGACAGGGTGGATAGACAAGGATTGTGGAAAGTATTGAGAATACATGAAGTAGATGGGAAGTTGTTGAATGCTGTGAAGAGTATATATGATGGTGCTAAGGCTCCAGTGCGTGTGGATGATGAACTGAGTGAATTTTTTTCTTTGAAGGTTGGGTTGAAACTGGGATGTGTCATATCTCCATGGTTGTTCAATCTGTACATGGATGGGGTAATAAAAGAGGTACAAGGTAGGGCAGTGGATGTTGGAGTGGCCCTAGTGAGAGAGGGTAGTGTTTGGAAACTCCATGTACTGTTGTTTGCAGATGATACTTTGTTGTTAAGTGAAGACGAAGGGGAGCTGCAAGGCTTGGTGGATGAGTTTGGGAGAGCGTCTAAGAAACGGAATCGAAAGGTGAATGTAGGGAAGAGTAAAGTGATGGTCTTTGAGAGAGGTAAAGTCAGTGAATGTACAGTGAGGTTGGATGGTGAGGAAATGGAAAATGTGCATACGTTTAAGTACTTGGGGAGTGTGATGAGTAAGAATGGAAGTTTGGAGGGTGAAGTGCTTGAAAGGGTACAACAAGGAATAAAGGTTGCTGGTTCCTTGAAAGCAGTGATAAGAAACAGGGAAGTGAGCATGGAAGTGAAAAAGTAAATGAATGACAGTATTGTGATACCAACGCTAACGTATGGAAGTGAAGCTTGGACGTTGTTGGAAGGACACAAGTCAAGAGTGAGAGCAGTGGAAATGAGTTATTTAAGAGGAGCCTGTGTAGTCACATTGAGAGACAGGCTGACAAATGACGATATAATGGAGCATTGTGGTGTGGATATGGATGTGATAGGAAGCGATAGGAGGAACATACTGAGGTGGTTTGGCCAGGTGGAGAGGATTTGGGGTGAGAAACTGACGAAGAGAGTGTATGTGAGTGAGGTGGTGAGGAGGGAGAAGGAGGGGGAGGCCGAGGATGAGGTGGAGGGATGAAGTGGAAAAATATATGAGAGAGGGGGGTGTGAGTTGGGAGCAGGGCAGTGAAATGGCGGGGGACAGGGCGACGTGCAGGCGATTTGTTTGTGGCCACCCCTTACGGGATTAAGGCGTCTGGCAATATATATATATACATATACATATATATATATATATATATATATATATATATATATATATATATATATATATATATATATATAGATAGATAGATAGATAGATAGATATATAGTATATTACGCTCCTGGCCTGGAATTGAACGGGAGACTTCAGGCACTGTTCCCACAACACGACTGCGTGATAAAAAGTAAGCAAGTGATGTGTGTAATTTTTCTCTCCAGTCTCTCTCTTTCTCTTTCTAGTTAGATAGATAGATATTTCTTTATATACCATGTGCATTATAGGAAGGAGCACTAGAGAGAGAGAGAGAGAGAGAGAGAGAGAGAGATAAAGTTGAGGAGAAGTTAGAATATGTGAATTGGAATGAAATGGATCTGGACAGCCTGTGGAATGCATATAGTGATTGCTTAGTTAGGAATGCTAAAGCTGTGTGTGGTGTGTGGCAAGAGTAACAACAAAGAAGAAAGGTACGGCATGATGGGATGAGGGGTTGAGAGAGCGGTGGAGGAAAAAGGGAAGACGTGGCTACAGTGGTTACAGGACAGGGGTTCAGTTGAAATAAGAAAGCAAGAAGCACGTAAAGAGACAAGTGAAGAGGAAAAAGAAGAAGGTAATTGATGCTCTAGGAAGAAAAATGAATGCGAACTACTCTGAAAATAGGAAGTTATTCTGGAAAGAGGTGCGGAAATCTAGAGGTGAAAGTGGAAAGAAATATGATTGTGTGAAGGCTATAGGTGGCAGATTATTAACCCACGAGGATGAAGTAATTACCAGATGGAAAGAATATTTTGAAAGCCTGATGAATGGGAATAGAAAGAGCAGAGTGGCTGTAAACATGACTGGTTTGGGGGGGGTGTAGAGAAGGAATGCAGTACCAGGAGACGTGACACACGCACAGGTAAAGAGTTCTGTGAAGCGGCTGAAAAATGGGAAAGCAGCTGGGGTTGATGAGGTCTATGCAGAGATACTTAAGTGTAATGGAAAGAGTGTAATGAAGTGCTCGTTGGAGATATGTAAGAAGGCATGGATGAGTGAAACTGTGCCTGCAGAGTGGAAAAAGGCTGTGATTGTAACCCTGTACAAAAATAAAGGTGAACGAAGTGAGTGTAAGAACTATCGTGGCATAAGTTTACTGAGTGTGGTAGGAAAGGTATATGATAGAATTATTACGCAAAAAGAAAGAGAGATATCATCAGTCGTAGTGAGTGATGAACAGGGTGGCTTTCGAAGTGGCAGAGGATGTATGAATCAAATATTTGTAGAAAGAAAGATAGTGGAGAAGGCTTGTGGGAAGGCCCATAAAGTGTTTATGGCATTCATGACTGGAAAAAGCATATGACAAAGCGGACAGAGAAGTATTGTGGAAAGCTTTGCGCAGGTACGGTGTACGAGTATATGGTAAGCTGCTAGGTGCCATCAAGAGTTTTTATGATGGTAGTGAAGCATGTGTAAGGGTTAATGGGCATCTAAGTGAATGGTTCACGATCCGTGTGGGCGTGCGACAAGGTTGTGTGATGTCCCCATGGTTGTTCAATATATATATATATATATATATATATATATATATATATATATATATATATATATATATATATATATATATATATATATATATATATATACTGTATATGGATGAGATGATGAGAGAAGTAAAAACACGAGTAATGGAGAGAGGGATGGCGTTTGTGATGAGTGGTGATGGATGGAATATCTCAAATTTGTTGTATGCTGATGATGCCGTACTGCTTGCAAGTACTGGACAAGAACTCGGTAGGCTAGTGCAGAGTTTTGCTGATGTTTTTGAACGCCGTGCCTTGAGAGCAAATGTAGAAAAGAGTAAAGTGATGGTTACTGAGAGAGAAGGTGACTCTCATTCCGATGTCACAGTGAATAGAGAGAGACTGGAATTGGTGAGAGGGTTCAAATACTCGTACCTGGGTACAGTGATAGAAAAGAGAGGAAAATATGCAAAAGACGTTGAAAGTAGAGTGACACAAGGAAAGAAGGTAGCTGGTGGAATGAATGCCTTGATATGAAACAGAGGCTTGAGTGTTGCAGCTGCACGAGGCTTACATGAAGGAGTGTTAGTGCCAACTTTAACATATGGATGTGAGACTATGGTGTGCCATGAAAATGAAGAGTCAAGAGTAAGAGCAGTGGAGATGGGACTACTGAGGAATGTATGTGGAGTACAGAGGGTGGATAGGATACGAAATAATGTGATTCATTAAAGATGTGGAGTGAGGAAGTCGGTGGACATCAGAATCGAAGAGAGTGTACTGAGATGGTATGGTCATGTGGAGAGAATGGATAAATATAGAGTGGTGAAAAAGGTATATCTGAGAGAATCTGAAGGAGGAGGAGGCGAGGTAGGCCAAGGAAAAGGTGGAGAGATATGATGGATAAGTGTGTGAGGAAGAGAGGTTTGGAAATCGGTGAGGCTAGAGAACTGACAAGAGATCGAGATGGCTGGATGAATGTTGTGAGGAGAAGTGCATGATCAGGGATTTGGCACCCCTTTTTAATGTGGCAGAGTCCGGATTGACTCTATCGGATACGTTTATGTGAAATTACAGAACGTTGTGAATGTTTTTGACGTATCCGATAGAGCCAGGATCCCGGGGGCTTGAATAATGAGTGAATGGAAGTGTGGCCCATTGGATTGGGCAAATTTGGGCCCTCTGGACATTGCTACTCCTCACCCTGCCCTATGGTGGGAATAGAGGTCTGGATGATATATATATATATATATATATATATATATATATATATATATATATATATATATCTATATATATATAGATGGAGATATGTGTGTGTGTG
Source organism: Coenobita brevimanus (assembly GCF_032717465.1). Lineage (NCBI taxonomy): Eukaryota > Metazoa > Arthropoda > Malacostraca > Decapoda > Coenobitidae > Coenobita > Coenobita brevimanus. The sequence goes on along the minus strand of NC_136993.1, from coordinate 17,446,288 downwards.
TGTGTGTGTGTGTATTGTCACTGGTGTGTTACCCAGTGGAGTGGAACTGGATGAGTGTGAAATAGAAGAGGTGAAGATAAAGTAGGGAGTTAGGATAAATAGCAGATAAGACTAAATCATTTTTGAAAGTTTTTGTGTTTACCACTCTACACCCTTCTTATCTGCTTGTCTGTATTGTTCTACCCGAAGCGAAAACCTTTTCATTTCTGTATTTGCCCAGCTGTCAGAGAGATCAATAAATCTTTTCATGCATTTACGTTTCTCGACAGAATAACATTAAATCTTTTCCTCTGTTTACACTGCCGTAAGAGAGGCCTTTGTCGGACAGAGGGAAGCAGGTAAGAGCTGGTGAAAAATCATATTCCTATTTTACATAAAAACCTTGTCCTTGACAAAGGGGTGTGACATATTGTGTGTGGGTGGGGCAAATGAGAACGTTTTCCAGTGACAGCTCCGCTTTCTTAACGGATCGCTTAATATATCAGTTGGTGGAACTCCATTCTCTATCATCTACGACTGATAGGAGACTACCTTTTTCCTTGTTGCAGTCTAAGCCTGATCCGATCTACAGTCACGATGATTATGTCAAAGTTCACCTCTCAAATTTTTCAGAAAATTCATAAGTACGTTCAGGATAATTTGGCCCTTTCAGATGCAGAAATTGTACACAAGCAACACGCAGCAGCCTCCGATGTTACCATCCAAGTAGGTGACTTAGTTCTTACCCTGGCCCATTAGTTTTTACCCTGGACCATGAGCATGCATCAAAAATTGACAGTAAATTCTTAGGTCCTTTCCGTGTCATCTCTCTTAAGGGTAACAAATCTGAAAATAATGATCTGTCTAAAGACGTGAACAAATGGGTGCATGCTAATGACCTTAAGCGTGCACCGAGAGGCATAGTGTTGGAGTCACCAGTGGAGGAATCACTAAAAATGTCTCATCTTAACCAGGAGATGCTCCTTCTCCCATTCATTTTTCTGACACTTCTTTAGATTCCTCTTACTCTGGGACACAGCCACCATCCCCTGCTGTTAATAACTATCGTTCCAAGTCACGTTCGGCATCCAAATCTCCGGTTTCTTGTCTGACACCCCAAGAGCATCATTGGAGCCTTATGGTCACAACTATGTCCTCATCATGATCATCTCTTAGACCTGGCCGTTAATTTAGTCTTTTATAAATATGACATTGTGTAGAGTGTAGGCAACTTTGATTACATCTTTGCTACCAGCTAGTAGTATCACATACAGTATAATATTACGCCCTTGTTATTAGGTAGTACTGCTACAAATATGACTGAAATAGTTGCAGTCTTAAGGAAATGATAAATTCGGTGTTTTCACAGAAATAATGTATATCACTCTCCAACAATTTATGTTAAAGCAAGACATTATCAGTTGTCCTATTACCATAGACCTTGTTCCATAGTCAAGTTTCATCTAATTTCACACTGGGCTCACTCTCACATTAATCTTAATTCTATTTCCTCGTTCTTTTGTTCCATTACTATCATATTCCTGTTCGTTTTGCAGTCGTCCTCATCTCTTCCAACAAATTCTTTTCCCTCTACCTCTCATTGACACTTTTAATACATTATTCTTGTCCTCTAAATTCCTTCTGTTGTCTCACGACTATATGCCATTTCACTGTATAACCCGTTTGATCTTCATTCTTCTATATCTTTCTTTAATATCTTCCCTATTACACAAGTTTCTTGTATATATACGATAATCCAGATATCCTATTTCCTTAGTTTTTTTTTTGAGCCCTTATTTTATATGTGTTCCTTATCACATTCACTCTGCTAGGATTTTTACTCATAATAATTTTGTTTTCTCTCTCCCTTCTTGTATCAATTATGTGGAAATAACGATCCGAAGAATTTCAGTTACAAGATAAAACACTGAAACACTGAAAACTACTTAGATGTAACCTTCTTCAATAACATGCCAGGTGATATTAAGGCGCATAAAGAATACATCAAAAGAAAATAGTGTTGATATGTGTTAAGACGAATGGACAGCAGATTAAATCTGCGAACATTGTTCTTTTTTTCTAAACTGTTACCCTCCCCCAATTCTGTTGTATTTCCTATGCAACCCTCTGTTATGAATATCATGACTTACCTCACACCCATGTAATCTGGCCAGCATTACCATAAATTGTTACATTTAATTCTTGATAATCATTGAAACTGTGTTATGGCTGTCGCTTCCTTCACTACCCGTATTCACTATCCTTGTTGCTCTCATACATATGAACTTATTATTAGTATCATTGTAGTTTCATTGATGTATTAGTAAAAAGTATTTATGATTACATGAATTCTGAGTTGCGATAAGATTATTACAACCACCAAAGGACGTTGAAGCTAGTAGTCTCTCTCTCTCTCTCTCTCTCTCTCTCTCTCTCTCTCTCTCTCTCCAATTATAGTCGCAAATACACAAGTCTGCGAATTTTGGAGAATCATTCAAAATAATGAACAATAAACCACTCCAAGACTGATTACAACAAGAACTGAGTTCCGATGTCCTAAAAACTCAGAAGAATCGATTTTACTATTCCAGTCAAGAACAATGCAGCGACACAGCTCAGATTAGTGCAGAATAAAACTATTGTATAATTAAAAGCACGACAAGGATTAATACAGCACTACCATAATCATTATAACCACCATCTTGACCTTTTTTCCCATCTTTGAATGAGGTGAAGACAATGATCAATATATACAAAGTACACATTTTGCAATCACTGATAACTGTGAACATAAGACATGCAGTGGTACTGGAGGCTGGCTGCAAAATATTGCAAACGAACAGCATCGACTGAGCATCCACCGACAGATACAAATAGTGTATTGATTTTTTTTTTTTTAACCTGAGACAGCCAAGTTCCCATATTTTTACATAATTCTTGTAGCACATGATCACAATACACGTCTGGCTTTTTTGTATCGTTGCTAACTACAGATATCTATTATGCGAGATGCAGGCTCACCATCCCGCAGATATAGGAGTTTCATAAAGGACCCATCAGTATTTAGGGTTTGCTTATTTTTCGTGCTCCCTATTTTAAAAATTCAGTACTGAGAGTTGAGGACCATCTATAAAAGGGCAGCTTACAGTAACACTCGTCATCCATATCACTACAAGCACAACCGCACTGTTTCACTCAAAGAAAACATACACCAGCAAACCTTTACACCATTATCTATAAAACTTGGCCACCAACAGATGAAACAGATACTGGTACAAACAATAGATCTACTGTACGCTTGTAATGCAGCACCAACTTGGGAGGTAACCATGAAGTACCTACAAAGTGCAAAACTCCCACACATGGTAAAATTAGCCTCGCTACATTATGCTGCGTACACCTCCCATTCTTAATTTCATACTTATTAAACTAGATTCTGCCATGTACAACACATGTACAGCTGAAGCAAGTTATTCCTTTAATCTTCTGGCTTTTCGCAATCCAACCTGCAAGTTTAGTGTTGGTAAGTTTAGCAATATCTTGCAAAGTTTTGACACGGATTCAAGATAATGTAAATAAACATGGGCTGCACTTGTGCACCGTTTAAAGCTGTACTATATCCCGTATACTGTCACACGAAAACTTGAGGTGTCAAGCTTGCTCTGCCCATAGACCCATGTTCATGTTGGCATATGGGATTTTGTAGAAACGTCAAGACTAAATTCTACTTATTACTTTACATCCTCATATTCTCCTGAACGCTTTTTATGTCTGTTTAGTCCCAGTACAGTTTGCATCAGTAACATGATTGATAAGATTTAAAGTTTATAATAAAAAGGTTGAGGAAAAAAAAAACAAGTGTTACGAGATTTCCTGAGCCAGTGTGAATGCAAACTTAGAGTTTCTGCTCACCCATTGCCTCGGGCTTTGCTCTGAGAACTAAATCAAGATCTATCGTTCACTATCAAGGCAGTTCTTCTAAGCTTTGCTAGATTACAAAACTAACACTGGTGGATTCTGCTCTCTCTCTCTCTCTCTCTCTCTCTCTCTCTCTCTCTCTCTCTCTCTCTCTCACTTTCCAAGCCGCAGGACTTCTCTTACGGATGAATATGGTAAAACTTGCTTTAGAGTCTAGTTGTTTGAACTGTGGGACTCCGAATCATGAAGAAGCTACTCAGACATCCTAACGAGACTGTGCTTCTTTATGGGTCATGCAAGATCTACTCAGGCTCTTCTAATGAGCCTATATTTCTTTATCGGTCATGCAATATCTGGGAGTTGATCAGGATCAGTGTAGCGTTAGGTATTAACCTCAACAATATCGTTCACATCTAAGGCTCGTATAACTCACCATCACTTGAAATAGAAATAGTCTTGCAGAGGATAGTAGAGTTCTCCGCATTATGAGAGGGTTAGTGGTAATGTATTCTGTTCTTACATACTGACTCTCATTGGGATAAGTTGTTCTAAGATTAACCTCTCTCCGTCCCACCCCCCCAAAGAAAGAGCTGTCACGATCATGGCATGGGTAATTCTCGACTTTTTTTTTTTTAATCATTGGCTTGTATCACAACAAATCGTGGCAGCGGGAACATTGTAATAAAAACATCATTGTGCTGAAGAGTTAAAGCATCAACTATAATCTATTTCTTTTCATCTGACAGAACAGGGCCATTTATACAACTTCAGTGCTAAGTCGTGGTTGCATGAAATTCGTTGAGTCAAAGTTATTGGGTAGGAATGCATCTCGTTGGTTCCTACTCAGAATCTCCAGTCTGGCTATACTTGGCCATCAACTGAGCTAAAGTGGGTTTAGAATCTAAGTCAGGCTCGACAAACACTGTTGCAAAAAGATCAACTCTTACGCTGGGAGGCTGAAGCAAAGTGGAGAGAGAACAGCGCGATGCAGCAGCGATGATGCCAACTGAGCTTCACCTCCGCAGACACGAGCCTTTATAGAAGTAAGAAGGTGAACATGCAGACGCTGATCACACTATTGATCTGTTTCACTTTATCTATAGCAGAGCAATGAAGTTTTGGTAATCGCTGGCTGTAATTCCTCTTTAATTTCGACTTTACTACCAAATGCTATTTATTTGACACATATCCTTTCAAAGGCTGCTTATGTTTCCCTCTCATCCATGTCAGTGAGTAATAACGATTTAGTAAACTATTCTTGCATGTCTACCTGTCTTAATCTTCGGTGTGATGCTGACCCTCTCTATCACTATGATGACATATTTTATGCTGTATGCTTGTTATCTTCAAGTGACTGCATTAAGCTTGACATTTCTTTTTCAATCTCTCGTTCTTTCTCTCTTGTGTTTCGTCCCTTATCTATTAGTTTTTCATTACTAAATGTGATTTGACACAGCCTTCGTTAATACCGTCACTAATAGTCTGTTCTCCGTATGTGAAAAATCCTCTGATAGCAGGGTGAGTAAAGAAATAATGTCGCACCTCGGACTGATGAAGTTAAACTTTTCCTACATTTTCTTTTTTATAATTATACCCATTCACTTCATGCAGCGTTGCCTACTTCCTAAGGCGACCACAATGAGTGACTAGCCTTACGGTTTCTTGTAACCAAGGAAACTACTTACAACACAAGATGGTAAAAACGTAATCATACAACGTGATGTGAAGCCTCCTATGGTGATCGTGTTAACTGGGTGGTGAGAAGTAAATACGGCATCCATCTACAAAGCAAACATCCACACTCTTCCCGTGCTTCGCTACAGTGAGGAACTGTCCACCACAAGGGAACATCGGTTTACTGCAATGGACGGCCTTGCAGGGGTGATTGCTTGCCTGCGGTTGATGGGTGATCTCGGCCAGGCAAACCAGGGTTACTCTGCAATTACCATACCACTTCTGAATGATGAAGCCAGAATATTGTACTTAGATCAGGACAGATGAAGTTACATATAGTCTGTGGTAAACATTCTTCCTTAGCTAAATGTGTTCGTCCAGTAAAAAAAAATGATAATAATAATAATAAAAAAAAAACGAAAAAAAAAGGAAATAACATTCTCGAACCGAAGATGCTATCAGATATAACCTTTATTCCTGGCGCTGACAAGGAACATACATGCGGTGGCGCTGTGCGTTCTGGAGGGAGCAGCTGCTTTGTCCACCCGGGAGCCAAATCTCATATTCCTTGCATCTTGCCATGAGAAGGACCCTGGTCCAACCCTGGAGAGGTGCTACATCCACAAGGAGGCGCCGAGTCTTAACACGGTATTATGTGCTATACTCTCCAGTCAGCTACAGGAGTCCTGTTACCCCTTGACAGCCCTCTCTCGTTCATGTGGCAATGGCGCATTACTCATTTGGGTAGGAGGCAGACAGCAGAGAATTATCATATTATGTAGTTTGATACAGTAATTCGACATATTAACATGCAGCTGAATGATCCACAGAGGGTATTAAATGGAATCTCTGTGAGGGTATGTGGTGTTACTTGTAATATATACTGCCTTTGAAGAAGAAAGTGGTGGAAGATGAAGAGGTAAGGCTATGGAGGGGGTGAGGTAAGGGATGGGAGAGAAGAGAGGATGGGGGGGGGCGGGGACGAGAAAGTCAAGAGAACAAGAAAGTGAAGCACTGACGCAGAGTGAGTGGGAGACGTAGGGAAGAAGAGAAAGGAAATGAAGCTGCCCGACATTTCAGCTGGGTTATTATGGATAATAATGATTTTATTCCATCTCCATTCTGTCATTATCTTACATGCCTGTAGGGGGAGAAGAGTAGGAGCTGAAGGGGACATCCAGGCCATATAACCTCAAAACACCTCAAAAACAATCACAGGGTGTACGGATCCTTGCTGTTCAGTTGTTTTGCTGTTTCGTTCTCATTTCGGCCTGATATCCCAGCTTGTAATTAATTTTCATTTTGACGCTGTGTGCTAAGCAATGCCATGAATGCAAAATACAATAAGATCATGAAATATGGCTACCACATTCTTCTCAGAATACATGACCGACGTTATATGAGGGGAAGCGGTTATTATGAGTGGCAAGGAGAGGGAAGGATTGAGGAGGAGGAGGAGGAGGGGTACAAAGTACAAAGGAAATCAAACAGCAACAGACCTTATGGTACTTTTGAGGCTGCTTGTTGCAGAATAGACTATGACTACGAGATCTAATTCTACATGCTGAAGGATAAGGATAGTAATGCAAGAAGCCCCCCGCTCCTCCTCCCCACCTCCAAACCTTCCAGTTAAAACTGGCAGGAAAAAGTGGGAGAAAACACCAAGCAACATGGAAAAATTGACATGGAAATTCTATAGGAAAGACTGAAAGGAAAAGTTACATTATATAAAACTTTACCTATAAGTTACCAGTTTGAATAACCTGAAAGAGAAAGTAGTAAAGTAAAATGAACAATCAAATAATAAATAACTGAGGCACGACATGTATGGGTATGTTGAGTTAACGGGGCACCTGTAGACTGTGTGAAAATTGCACAGTGCACAGTGTGAATGTTCAGGGGTGGTGCAGCAGCCTTGCCTGGTGCTTTTAAGGTAGGTAGCAGTCAGTCAGGCCCCAGCTCCATTCACTCCACTGAGACAAGGAACTTTCTCATGTGGGACAAGTACACAAGTTTCCCTATGAAGCAATGACCACTGGTACATTAAAAAAAAATCCCAATGGTGGTCACTTTTCTAACAGGGACCCTCAATGAGTCACAGCCCATCACAGATCGAAAGTTAGAGTAGTGACCATTAACTCAAGGCTATCTGTGCATATCCTCATCTGTGCTTATACTATATTTGCATTTAATAAATTAATCTGGGCTATGAAAAAGAAAGTTTATATATACACAAGAGTTCCATTCTGGAGTAAACATTTTAAGCTGGGGGTTAGATGACACATACTCATTCAAGTGAGCTTTAAAAGTTAGTACTGTATCACAGTTTACTACATTGGAAGGCAATTTGTTCCATATATTTACACCTCTGTTAACAAAGAAATGCTTAGCTTCATGCGATGAAGACATTGTTCGCTGTTGCCACATGAGCGACAACTGGATGGCAGGAGGTAACACGACTCTTGGAGCCGACTGTATCTGTAGCATGGCCCGAAAGAAGCAGTTGCATACTTGTAGTCAACGAGTCTGCTCAACCAGATAGACCGGAGATAGGCAGCAGTAACTACTACATTATTCTTTGTTGTATTTATCATCAAGCAAGAAAAAGGTGATTCTACTAAGCTTCAAACAGCCGCTTTCCAGTGAAGGAATAAATGAATGCTATTTCTGACTGCTCTAGTTCGAAGTTCTTTCCTAAGCCATCTGTCTATCTCTATCTACAGCCAGACACCATGACCCTCTAAGAGGTGGCCGTTTGACTTTCAGTTAGTTGTATTACAGTGAGGGGCACTAAACCTCCGCCAACCCACTTGTTAACACATAGGGAACAAGTATGGGTTGGTTGTATGGTTACCACCAAGCGTTGTATATTGTTTGCTGGCTAACAGGAAACCATCAGGCTTGTGACACATCAAAAAGCCACCTGAAAAGAAAAGGAGAGTAATAAAAAGTGACATGAAAGATGGAAGAAATAAGAAAAGAGGAGGGCAGACAAAGAAAAAGATGGATAAAGTTGAAGGAAGAAGTAGGCAGCACTACATCAAGTGAGTGGATGATGGTTGCCACCATCTACCATTATAAGCTGCTAATTGATATTAACTCCATCAGTCCAGTATATCATATACATTTAATTCTTGCCATCCCCAGACTTTTTGTTCAGTTTTAGGAAAGAACTGAAGTAGAGAAATTGTAAATAAAAGTTATCTCTAGCCCCTCCACCTCAAAAATCATCCACAAGCTAAAGACAATCGTAAGGAGGTAGCAAGAAGGAAGTACACTAATACGTCATCTTGCTGAAGGTCTAATCAGTCAAGGGGTAGACCAGCTTATGTTTTTCCATCATGATCGGGACAAACTTAGTTTATTATTACAGATTATGTTAGACGAAATTATTAAGCATAGAGTAGGTCATAAGAGACAATATTAATATTATTAATAACTCTCATTATCAGGTTAAATTAGTTTATTCTGGCGAATGCTAGATTATTTTAATTTGCTAATTAAGTCATAGGAGACTCAGAGAGTATAATATCATGGAATAACTATGCAACAGCACTGCCAAACTCCAAATGGCTTCCTCATTATCATCAAAATCATCATCATGCTCACTCAGCCTGATACTACGTAAAGGGCTTGGCAGAATTCTGGAACTGGAATAAGGAAGAAGAAAAACGAATGTCTTACACTTCGTACCAGTATAATGGGTCATATTTTAACAGAGATTCCCATGTCCTACTCTTAACTGAACAAGCTCATGTATAGTTAGTGAGAACAGATAACTAGTGTTGTCCACCCATAAGACTTATAACTATGGCAGCATTAGCCAATCAGGTTCCATTTTCATATTCAGGGCTGAATAAAATGGTTTAATGTTTATTAACCCATCCCATCTGGGTGTCAAATATAGATATCATCCTGGGGCCATCCAGGTGACATGTATACATGATCAAGTAATTTGCACCCTTGTTTAAATATCCAGCTGGTTATTTCCACCACATGCAGCCACTGGCAATCCTCTGGCACACATCCCAGTCACGCTCCAGTTGCGTGCGTACCTGTCAAGGATAGACCTATGCAAAAATCTTTTCTTGTGCTCGGACCCTTGGGTGAGCACATGCGGCAGCTGACTTCAACACCTATGAAGTCCAAAGGGCAGAAAGGAAAAGGCCTTAGTGATAGTGCAATAGTCAGTGAACTCGAGGTGTCATTATTACCAATTTTGAGTCGAGAAAGTGACTCTTCCTCTCAGGAAACTGAATGCCATGATGAGTGTCATGTTAGGAGGGTGGAGGACGTGACTCCTCCACTGTGCACCCATCATTTTCTCCTTTATGTTCATCTGTTATTTCCAATGATGTGAATGGTTCAGAGGGTATTGGCGATCCTGGAGAGGGGGACATTGGCATGGATGAGGAAATGGAAGAGGAGGTAGGGAGTGGAGAAAGGGAGAAGGTGGATGGGGGAGGGAAGAGGGAGGAGGAAACGAGGTACGTTGAACCTCGCACCATCCCTCTGTCTACATGAATAATGGAAGCACAAAGTTTGTTTCATGATGAAATCAATGTCATATTTTTTATTGAAAGTTTCCATGTGTGTATGCTTGTAATGATGAAAAAGTACAAATCACAGGAAGAAAATTGTTATAATGGAAAATATAGTGGAATGGAGATAGGGAGGAGGGAGGGAGGGATGAGGAAACACAGTGCCTCGTGCCACTGCTCTGCCTATTTAAATGAATAATGGAAGCAGAAAGGTTGTTTCATGATGAAATCAGTGCCTTATATTTTATTGAAAATTTTCGTGTGTGTATATTTATTATTGTGAAAAGATCAAAATCACAGGAAAAAAAATTCTGTTATAGTGGAAAATACAGCATTTTCAATTATGGACAGTACGTGTATAACTATTTTGTTCACAATATTTCTTGTTAGGTTTTATGTTACTAGCAGTAGTAGTTCTGGTAGTAGTGGTGGTATTTGTAGTAGTAGTGGCAGTACTACTAGTTGTAGTAGTGGCAGTTGTAGTAGTGGTAGTAATAATAATAGTAGTATTTGTAGTAGTTGTAATACTTAGACATCTAGTTGTACAGTAGTTCCAGAGTTGAGTGACAATGTAAGCCAAACATACATCTGTGTGTGTGTGTGTGTGTGTGTGTGTGTGTGTGTGTGTGTGTGTGTGTGTGAGAGAGAGAGAGAGACAGAGACAGAGACAGAGTGTCTGTCTGTCTGTCTGTAAGGTGGGGTGGTGGTGAGGTGAGCAGGCAGCCTGCCTCAAGGTCGTTGCTATGGTTTCCTGCCTCCCAGCAGCAAGTACGACTGATTATGGTAAATTTTTCACGTAAAAAGTGTGTGTGGTGAATTTTGGTCTTCTGGAAGTGTTAAATTTTTCACGTAAAAAGTGTGTGTGGTGAATTTTGGTGTTCTGGAAATGTTATCGAAGTATTATTATTGTGAAGGGCTAGTCTAAGCCTAAGTTGTGTCACCGAACCTCTGCCATGCATACGGATACCAGCAAAAAACAACAAAAATTGCTCCCTTTCTCCACTCACTCACTCTCCCTACATGCATTTAATGGCCCTGCTGATGCAATCAGCTTGAAGTCGAAGGATTGGTGAGTATTATGACACCTTGTTATTAATCTTTGGTTAAGTATTAACTGAGACATGAAGGTTTAAAAAACTGACGATTATCATGATTTCTCTCAGGAATGCCTGGGCATGGGAAGGGTTTGGGGGAAGATGTGCCTCTAAGACATTCACGTATGCAACAGGTAAACTCTAGAGCTGTCTGCTATGTTTATATATCACTTTGCCAGTGACCCCAAGTCTTTGAAGCACTGTGTGTACAGAAATCTAGAAGTGAATACATCTCGAATTTGGCTTTATTTAGTTCAATATATTTTGAAAAGATCTATAAGATACATGTTTCTACTCTTTGGTTCTCTCATCTTTACAAAAAAAAAAAAAAAAAGTAGGTATTTCGTTGTTCTCTGTGATGCTGCACATTGTGTTAGAATCTCAACAACAATCCAATTGCTTCATGAATAGTTACCAGACAAATATATATTTGAACTTGCACTCCTTGTCTGCAAACCATTTAAGCCCAGTCTGGCTGGAAATCATTAACCCCTGATTAATTACCATTATTAATATTGTAACTGCCATATCACTGAGTACTGTCTCTCTGTCTCTCTCTCTCTCTGCATATATATATATATATATATATATATATATATATATATATATATATATATATATATATATATATACTGTATATATATATATATATATATATATATATATATATATATATATATATATATATATATATATATATATATATATATATATATATATATATATATATATATATAATATATATATATATATATATATATATATATATATATATATATATATATATATATATATATATATATATATATATATATATATACTGTTAAGAAGCTGAATTTGATAGGTAGTGCTAGAGTATTCCCAACGTTTCCCAATGTTTCTCGTTTCGTAGTTCCATTACGAGTCAGAGTTGCCAGTTAGCCTGCTATTTTGAGCATAGTTATTTCGCAAGTTGCACATTAAGTTTTATGCTCTTTTTCTCAATATTTTTTTATTTATGTGATTGCTTGTTAAATTATATAATTTACTTTAAGTTAGTATGCTAAATAATTTAGAGTGTTTTGCAGTGTAAGAAAACTCTGGCATGTTTTGGATGTCTCCGAGTGGGTGACTGTTGTAACTGTTGTCCCCTTCGGGAATGCACAAGAAATGTGGAGAAGTCTAGAACACTCTAGAATATAGGAAGGTTATATATGGAAGGGGAAGAGACCAGAGGAGTTTCAATCAGTTTTCTGTTCAGTGTCAGTGCAGTGCAGTTTGTATATACTCGGTACTTGTGGAAACAGTGTAGTGTTGTTAGCAAACAGTGAAGTGTTACTGCAGTTTGCATGCTTTTGGTACTTGTGAAAATAGTGTAGTGAAGTTGGAAAGCATTAAGTGTAATTATTTGGAAAATAAAGACTGAACTTTAGTAGCCAGTGTTTATTCACCATGCCAGAGCTGATCTTGTGTTCTGTACACCTAAAGGCTGACCATGGGAAGAAGAACTCATGGGCAACGTCCTTGCTATACTGTACCACAGCTGTTGGAGCCTGTGGCAGTGTGGGACGGGGATGTAACACTGGTGTCAGGAGTGTGGATTAAGTACTGCAGTGAGTCTAATCCTCGACACAAAGCAAGGGGGTGTGCAGACAAGATCCCGAGCTCAACCGGACGAGATGTCTTTGGCAACAATCTTGAAGCTATTACAGGCACAGAACAAAGGACAGAAAGAACTCAAAGAACAATTACAGGCTAAAGTGTACAACTGCAAGCATAGAACTCAAAGAACAGAAATAACTCAAAGAACAATTACAAGCACAAAGTGTGCAAGTACAGGCACAAAATGAAGAAAACACAGAAAAATTGCAAACAGAGAGTGAACAATTAGAGGCACAAAGTGAGGAACAAAAAGAACAATATGAACAGCTTCAAGATGCTTTACAGGAGCAACAGAAGGAATTTCAACTGAGGATGCAAGGACAGCTAGATGCTTTCATGGGGGAAATGAAGGAAGAACAGGAACAGTTTAAGGAGGAAGTAGATGCCAAGTTACAGCAGAAGTATGAGGTTAGCAATAATGTGATGAAGTGCAGACAGCATGTGGACAACAAGCTGAAGACTAATGAGGGAATAATGACAGAGTGCAGGCAACATATAGACAACCAGCTGAAGATCAGTGAGGGAACCGTGATGGAGTGGAGATAGCATGTAGATAACCAGTTGAAGCATGTAGTTGACCATGTAAAGATAATCTGTGAGAAAACTGAGACTGTAGAGAAATATTGCACTGCTGAGCCTCAGGCTAGTATGCAGGGAGCATCTGAAAAGAATGGACAGTGTATGACGAATCTTGTCAGATCCTAACCATCTAAACGTACAGTAGCATTACAGGGTTGAATAATCAGAATGCAAAGGTTTTAAGTCTTGGTCATTGTTGTGAAGCCCCAGTTTTTGGGCCCTAAACCAGTGAAGTGCATTGCTATAATGGGGATCCAATTAAAAAGAAACCTCTGGAATCCGATGGTAGAGTATCTTGGGAAGCTTATCGTGCACAGTTTGAGTTACTTGTGGATCAGAATGGTTGGGATGATAGGCAGAAGGCAGTGCAGCTTGCTACAAGCCTCATGGGTGCCGCAATGGAAATTCTGGGTCACATGTCAGTGATGGAGAGGAACACTTATCAGTCCCTACTAGAAGTGCTGGAGCACAGATATGGGACCATGTACCAGACTGAGGTTTACAAAGCATGATTCTGGATCCACGCACGGGCTCGAGGCGAATCTCTACAGCAGCTTGCTTATGAACTGGAGGGTATGGCATACAAGGCGTACCCTAGAGCAGCACCTAACCTGTTGGCTATTCTTCTGAGGGACCAGTTCATCGATGTTCTTCACAGTGCAGAGTTGAGAGTGCAAGTGAAGCAGGCTTAACCCAGAAGCATGCAAGAAGCACTAGCCAGGGCTCTAGAATTTGAGTCCTATGTCAGGTCCAGTACATTTGCTTTTCAGGTAGCTCGTAGTGCAGGATTCAAGGCAAGAGGGGGGCAGGTTCATGAAGCAGAGAAATTTGAAAGAAGTTGCTGGTACTGTGAAAAGCCAGGACATAGAAAAGAGGACAGCTACAAATGGAAGAGGGAACAGGAGAAGACCGGAGGAGATTGCTGGTTTTGCGGGAAAGCCAGGACACAAGAAGGAGGACTGTTACAAATGGAAGAATGAGCAAGAACAAATCAATGCAAGGAGATCTTCAGTTTTAACAAAAACATGTTAGACATGTAGTGAGGTGGGACACTTCAGTTCTGAGTGTCCGAAGAAGAAAAGAGAGGATAAGAAGGCTGCAGAAGACCAGAAAGAAGCAGAAAACTAGTGGAGGCTGGTGTTAAGGGACAACCACCAGCTGGCTTTTCCCAAGTAGCTCCACCACCAAGAAAATGCAAGAGAATGGCAATCAACAGTGTGTGAATAGACGGAAGAATAGGCAGAAAGAAGTGTTCCCTGGTGATTAATTAAGCCTCAGAGCAGACTTTTGTGAGGTCTTATATGTTACATCATCAGTATCTGCCTGAGTCATCAGAACAATCGTGTGGTGTAACTGGGCACCACGCAGAACTGAAGGGGAAGGACCCTTGGATGTCCGGCTTGAAGTGGCAGGGCAATAGGGCACGCTTCCAATCTATGTAGCTGAGATGGAGAATCCTTGCCTTCTTGGTCTGGATTATATGATGTCCATGGGATGTGAACTGGAATTCTGCTCCATGAAGGTGAAGGTCCGAGAAAAGTTGGTTCCTGTCACAGCTTTGGGATGTACCAGTTCTGGCGGTGAGGTGATGGCGCTCTGCACTACAGTGATACCCCGAAGGTCAGAATTGCTGCTCCAGTGCAAGGTGAGTGGCTCTTTTGACAGCCATATAGGGGTAGTGGAGCCTGATGTACGGTGCAAGACAAAGGCCAGAGTGATGGTGGGGAGACCTTTGGTGGAAACAGGTGCAGATGAAGTCCCAGTTGTGTTGGCCAACTTTTCCTGTGAGCCACAGAAGATCAACGGGGAAGAAATTCTGGGACTATGCTAGGCGTTGGACCCTGAATGGCATCAGAGGAAGGCCTGTAAGAGGAGTGTAGTCAAAGAAGATGGGTATCTGCCAGAACACTTACAAGACCTTTTCTCAAGGAGTTGCCAATGCCTGAATAGCTCACAAATGCTGAAGTTAAGGCAGTGGCTGACAGAGTTTGCTGGTCTTTTCCATCAGAGACCTAGATCTGGGATGCATTGATCTGGTGGAGCAATGTATAGACACCAGGGATCACCGCATGATTAAACAGCCAATGCAGAGGATGGCGCCAGCCCAACGGCAAAAGATGGAGAAGGTCATGGAGAATCTCCAAAGTCAAGGAGAGATAGAAAAGTCCAGCTGTCCTTGGGCATCAGCTGTGGTTCTAGTAAGGAAAAAGGATGGCTCGGTAAGGTGCTGTGTGGATTATCGAGCCCTGAATGAAGCGACAGTGAAGGATGCATACCCCCTGCCAAGAATTGAAGATATCATGGATGTTCTATCAGGTGCCACATGGTTCTCCACTCTAGATAAGAAGGCAAGATATCATTGGGTCAAGGTTTGCAGAGAAGGGCAAGAAAACAGCCTTTTTGTATGGGTGGGGTTTATGGCAGTTTAAAGTGATGTCATTTGGCCCATGCAATGACCCAGCTATTTTTGAGTGTCTCATGGATCATATTCTTGAAGGTCTGCACTGGCAGACAGCTATCATCTATCTGGATAATGTAATTGTGTTTGGGTGGACTTTTGATCAGGAATTGGAGAGGCTGTGGTAGGTGTTGAACAGTATCCGAGCAGCACACCTCAAGCTGAACCCCAAGAAGTGTGTTTCAGAAGGAAATGAAGTACCTGGGACACATTGTAGGTGAGGGAGGTGTCCGTACTGACCCGGAGAAAGTGGCATCTGTGAAAAACTGGCCAGTTCCAACTTGTGTGAAGGAGCTATGGAGTTTCCTGGGCTTGTGCACTTACCATCGGCATTTTATCAAGGACTTTGCAATGATAGCTGCACCTCTTGACAAGTTGCTGGGGAAGAGACAGAAGTTTACATGGACTGATATAACTCAGAAGGCCTTCAATGAACTCAAGCATGCATGGACAAGCTCTCCAGTATTGCTGTACCCTGATCCGAGTCAGCCATTTATCTTGGACTGTGATGCTAGTGACCATGGTATTGGTGGAATCCTGTCACAGAAGAAGAATGACAAGGAGTATGTGGTGGCGTATTACACCAAGAATCTCAGCCCACCAGAGCGGAACTACTGTATGACCTGTAAGGAGCTCTTGGCGGTGATGAAAAGCCTTGATTTCTTCCATCCTTACTTGTACGAGTCCTACTTCACCATCAGGACGGACCATGCAGCACTCAAATAGCTGAAGATGCTAAAGAATCTGGAGTGACAACTGGCATGCTGGTTTGGGCAGCTAGACCAACACAATTATGAGGTGCAACACCGTACTGGGGAGGTACATGGCATGCTGACAGCCTAAGTTGTTGGCCTTGTGACCCAGAGAGCCAGCAATGTAGTAAAAAGGAAGATCATAGTAAGAAATGCAGTCGTGCTGCAGTGACAGGACCAATGTCAGATGAAGAAGACCTGAAGAGGATGCAGATGGAGGTTGCAGATTTACAACCAGTGCTACAGTAGAGTGCCTGCACTGGAGTAGAGTGTGGCCATCTTAGGAAGAGGTTTCTAGATTCAGCCCTGCGACCAAGAGTTACTGGAGTCAGTGGGATCTTCTTCGTTTGAACAACGGACTACTGGAGTGTCAGTGGGAGACACCAGATGGCCTCAGCAACTATTGGCAACTGGTGGTTCCAAAGAAAATGAGGTCCAGGATCTTGGATGAGTCTCAAAACCAGGTCAGTAGTGGGCACTTGGGAGTGAAGAAAACTCTAAGCCAGCTGCATCAGAGGTTCTACTAGAATGGCATGTGTCAGGATGTTGAAGAGTGGTGTTGGACCTGTGATGTATGTTGTGCCAAGAAGAGACCCAAGAAATGTGGTTGCGCCCCTCTTCAGCTGTACCAAGTGGGTGCACCAGTGGAAGGAGTCGTGGTGGCAATTGCTGGACCTTTGCCTCTCACTGAAACAGGAAACCGGTATATATGTGTTGCCATGGACTTCTTCACAAAGTGGCCAGAAGCCTATGCTATCCCCGATCAAGAGGCTGCAGCTGTTACTTAGGTGTTGGTTAACCAGTTTTTTTGTTGTTTTGGGATGCCACAAGAACTACATTCAGATCACAGCAGAAATTTTGAGTCTGCTGTGCTCCAAGAGTGCTGCTAGTTACTGGGAATAAAGAAGACCAGGACGACCCAACTAAGGCCACAGTCAGATGGGATGATGGGGAAAGTCAACTAGACCCTCGGACAAGAACTTGCCAAGTACTGTGTAGAGGGCCAAACAGAATGGAACCAGAAATTACCTGCGTTGCTGATTGCATATTGGTCTGCATCCCATGAGTCCACTGGCTACACCCCTGCGAAACTGATGTTGGGCCTGAGTTACGCTTACCCGTGGACTTGTTAATGTGAAGACCACCTGGTGAAGAGCTCCCTACAGACATCTCCAGCTATGCAAAGCATATTCAGGAAAGGCTGGCTGAGGTACATCATCAAGTGCAAGGATCCCTTAAGTTGTCAGGAGTGGTGATGGAGTGCAAGTATGATGCCAAGGCAAGTGAGGTGAGCTTCAAGGATGGTGACAAAGTTTGGTTGTTTTATCCTCAGCAAAAGAAGGGACAGTCACCGAAGCTGCAGAGCCCATGGGACGGGCCTTACACTGTGTTGGACCGCCTGTCAGACATAACGTATTGGATTTGGGGAGGCAGGAAGTCTTGCCCAAAGGTAGTACACGTGAACCGTCTGTTGCAGTATCATGTGCCAGGACAGTACATCTGGAACGTCTCTGTGGAATCGTGCTCACTCACAGCCGTAGATGTTGAGGAGGACTAAGGAGCTGAAGTGCAAGAGGATGGTGACAGTTTCTCAAGAGAAGAAGTGCATCAGGAGGAGGACCAAGACATTCCAGGAGGAGTGGACTGTGCGGAAGAGCAGGGACATCATCAGAAGTGGCATAGGAGAAGACCTGATAACTTCAAGGATTAGTCTGTGTATAGCTAGATGGTTCATTAGGATTAAGGACAATGCATATGTTGTGTACTTTTGTCGGGACGAAAAAAGAACTAGGGAGGGGATAGTGTTAAAAAGCCTGGATTTGATAGTTAGGTAGTGCTAGAGTATTCCCGACGTTTCCTGATGTTTCTCGTTCCATAGTTCCATTAAGACTCAGAGTTGCCAGTTAGGTTGCTATTGTGAGTGTAGTTATTTCGTAAGTTGTACATTAATTTTTGTTTCTTTTTTCTCATTAGTGTTTTTTTTTTTTTTTTTTGATTGCATAATAAATTATGTACTGTGATTTAAGTTTGTGTGCTAAATAATTTAGAGTGTTTTGCAGTGTAAGAAAACTCTGGCATATTTTGGATGTCTCCGAGTGGGTACTGTTGTAACCGTTGTCCCATTAGGGAATGCATGAGAAATGTGGAGAAGTGTAGAACACTCTAGAATATAGGAAGGTTATATAAGGATAGGGAAGAGACTAGAGGAGTTTCAGTCAATTTTCAGCTCAGTTTCAACGTAGTTCAGTGTCAATGCAGTGCTGTTTCTATATACTCGGTACTTGTGGAAATAGTGAAATGATGTTGGCTAACAGTGAAATGATATTGCAGTTTATATATTTTCGGTACTTATGAAAATAGTGAAGTGAAGTTGGAAACCATTAAGTGTAATAAAGACTGAACTTTAGTAGCCAGTGTTTATTCACCAAACCTAAGCTGATCTTGTGTACTGTTCACTTAAAGGCTGACCATAGGAAAAACAACTCACTGGACAACAGCCTTCCTACACTGTATTACTGCTGTTGGAGCCTGTACCAGTGTGGGATGGAGATGTAACAATATAATATATAAATAATTAAATATATATATATATATATATATATATATATATATATATATATATATATATATATATATATATATATATATTAAGGTCATAACTTTTTTTTTTTAAGTCAAATAAAAAGTAGCCTGTATCATAAGTTGATAAACCTTTGTTTAAAAACAAAGAAAAAAGCCCTTATTCCTCTCATTAAAAAAAAAAAAAAAAAGGTCATCCCCAAAATTAAAAGAAAAGAAAATGAATTACCATATATTTAACGTTATCACACGCAAGTTTTATCACTTTCTTAATCTTTATATACAATTTTAATAGTTTTATAGACTTGCACAGAAGATTTTACAAGTGTTTAGAACGTTCTAGAACGAACGTTCTAGTATGGTTTAACATTGTTTCGAACATTCTAGAATAATCTAAATATTATAAAATGGGACACATTTTTTCATCATCTAACAGTTATCTTCGCAGTGAAGTCAGCAAAATATTTGCTTAGTCTGTAACTATTATATATATATATATATATATATATATATATATATATATATATATATATATATATATATATATATATATATATATATATATATATATATATATACACACCTGGGGGTAGGTTTTTTTTCCAAGCATACTCCCCCAGTATCCCTGCTTGTCGTAAAAGGCGACTAAAAGGGTTGGCGGAGGGTTAGTGCCCCTCCCCGGAAAACAATTAACTAAAGAAGCAAACAAGAAGCCTCGGACAAGGACTGACCTAACGATGACGAACCAGGACCGGACAAAGGACTTGATAATGACTACATGGAATGTAAGAGGAGAGAATGGTGAGGTGAAAGAGAGAGAGATTGTCCTGGTGCTTGAGGGTGCGCAAGTTGATGTATGTGGAATAACTGAAACAAAATGGGGAGGAGAAAGTGTGAGAGAAGGGAGTATGGATGGGGTATATGTGCAGGAGTAGGTGAGAATGAGAGGGCAATGGAAGGAGTATGTATAGTTGTGAGTAAAAGATGGAAGAGGAGCATAAGACAGTATGGATCAGTTGGTTCATGATTGTGTGGGTAAAGTTGAAAGTTGGAATACAAATGTGGGCGATTGTGTGTGTGTATGCGCCAACGCAAGATCGTGCTAGCAGAGTGAGAGAAGAGTTCTGGACAAATGTGGAAGTGTGCATGGAAAAGTTTGGAAGGAATGAGAGTGTTTATGGTCGGTGACATGAATGGTAAAGTAGGGAACGTGAAGGTGGATGGAATAGTTGGTGAGTGGGGAGTGCCTGCTGAGATAGATGAGAATGGCAGTGCGTTAGTGGACATTTGTGCTGGGAGGGGGTTGGTGATAGCCAATACCCTCTTCAGGCACAAAATGATCCACAGGTATACATGGTGAGTGATGAGAAGGGTGGGTGGTGAACTGAATGAAAGGAAGGCAATGTTTGATTAGGTGTTTGTGGATGAAAGGATGCGAAGATGTGTAATGGATGCAAGAGCTTATAGAGGTTGGGGGAGTGGACTTTCTGACCACTACTTGGTGGTGGCCAGAATTAGGATCCAAGAAAGATGGAGGAATAGAAGAAGGGAAAGACGAGAGGAAGGAGTAGTTGCAAGGAGAGTGGAAAGGTTACAAGAGGATGAGAAAAAGGCAGAGTATAAGAGAGAAGTGGAGGAACAATTGCGCAAATATGAATTGGAGCAGATGGGGGACGTGGAAGGTGTGTGCAGGATATTTACAGAAGAAATATGTGCAGCATGTGATGTGGTATGTGGGAGGAAGAGAAGACGGAGGGGGTTGCAAGGAACAGCATGGTGGACTGTAGAGGTGAGACAGGTTGTGGCACAAAAGAAGAAAGCATACAATGAATGGATGAGAAATAGGGGCGTGGAAGAAGTTGAGAGGCGGAAGAGAGGTTTATATGTAGAAAGAAAGAGAGAGGTGAAAAGATTAGTAAGAGAGAATAAGAAGAGAGTGGATGAGGAATTTGGAAGGAATTTGAGTGTAAAGTGGAGGGACTGTAAGAAAATGTTTTGGAAAGAGGTGAAGAGAATAAGACAGGGTGGAAGTGAGGTTAGCAGGGGAATGAAAGATAAAAATGGTAGATTGCTAGTGGAGAAGGGAGAAAAAGTGAGCAGATGGAGAGAACACATTCAGGAATTGTTGAACATACCGGACGGAAGTAATGCGAGTATAAGTGGCTGGAGAATGGCTGAGAAAAGGAGGGAGGTGAGAAGACAGGAAGAAATCAGTAGGACAGAAGCTGTGGAAGCAATGAAGAAAGTTAAATTGGGGAAAGCCCCAGAATTGATGGAGTGTGTGGTGAAATGCTGAAGCATGGGTGAGCGATAGTAGTAGAATGGATGTGAAAGATGTGCAGATTGGCCTGGGGGGAAGGTAGAGTCCCGGAGGATTGGAAGTCAGGTGTAATTATCCCTTGTACAAATGAAAAGAGGAAAAAGAAGTGTGTGGTAATCATAGGGGCATTTATCTTCATAGTATAATAGGAAAAGTGTATGGTAGGATACTTATTGACAGACTTAGAGAAAGAACAGAGGAATTAGTCGGAGAAGAACAGGGAGGCTTGAGGAAGGGAAGAGATTGTGCAGATCAGATATTCATTCTTAGATCTTTAGTGGAAAAGTTTCTAGAGAAGGGAAAGAAGTTGTATGTGGCTTTCATGGATTTGGAGAAAGCATATGACAGGGTGGATAGACTAGGATTGTGGAAAGTATTAAGAATATATGGAGTAGATGGGAAGTTGTTGAACGCTGTGAAGAGTATGTATGATGATGCTAAGGCTGCAGTGCGTGTAGATGGTGAACTAAGTGAATTTTTCTCTTTGAAGGTTGGGTTGAAACAGGGATGTGTCATGTCTCCATGGATGTTCAATCTGTACATGGATGGGGTAATAAAAGAAGTACAAGGTAGGGTAGTGGATGTTGGAGTGGCCCTGGTGAGAGAAGATATTGTTTGGAAACTTCCTGTACTGTTGTCTGCAGATGATACTGTGTTGTTGACTGAAGACGAAGGGGAGCTGCAAGGCTTGGTAGATGAGTTTGGGAGAGTGTGTAAGAAACGGAATCTAAAGGTGAATGTAGGGAAGAGTAAAGTGATGGTCTTTGAGAGAGGTGAAGTCAGTGAATGTACAGTGAGGTTGGATGGTGAGGAATTGGAAAATGTGAGTACCTTTAAGTACTTGGGTAGTGTGATGAGTAAGGATGGAGGTTTGGAGGGTGAAGTGCTTGAAAGGGTACAGCAGGGAAGAAAGGTTGCGGGTTCTTTGAAAGCAGTGATAAGAAACAGGGAAGTGAACATGGAAGTGAAAAAGTTACTACATGACAGTATTGTGATACCAACTCTAACGTATGGAAGTGAAGCTTGGACGTTGTTGGAAGGGCACAAGTCAAGAGTGAGAGCAGTGGAAATGAATTATTTAAGAGGAGCCTGTGCAGTCACATGGAGAAACAGGCTGACGAATGAGGAGATAAAGGATTGTGATTTGAATGTGGATGTGACAGGAAGCGTTATGAGGAACACACTGAGATGGTTTGGCCATGTGGAGAGGATGGAGGGTGAGAGACTGACGAAGAGAGTGTACGTGAGTGAGGTGGAGGGGGGAAGAGGGAGGGGGAGGCCAAGGATGAGATGGAGGGATGAGGTGGAGAGGTATATGGGCGAGGGGTTTGTGAGTTGGGAGCAGGGCAGTGAAATGGCGGGGTACAGGGCGACGTGGAGGCGATTTGTTTGTGGCCACCCCAAACGGGATTGAGGCGTCTGGCAATAGATAGATAGATAGATCATCATCATCATCCAGACCTCATTTCCAACCAAGGGCAGTGTGAGGAGTAGCAATGCCCAGAGAGCCCAAAATTGCCCAATCCAATGGGCCACGCTTCCATTAACTAATCATTCAAGCCCCCGGCATCCTGGCTCTATCGGATACGCCAAAAACATTCACCGCGTTCTGTAGCTTCACATATCGTATCCGACAGAGTCAATCCAGATGCTGCCACATTAAAAAGGGGTGCCAAAAATACCTGATCATGCACATCTCATCACAAAATTCATCCAGCCAGCTCGATCTCCTGTCAGTTTCCTAGCCTCACCGACTTCCAAACTTCTCTTCCTCACACATTCATCCACCATATCTCTCCGCTTTTTCCTTGGCCTACCTCGCCTTCTCCCTCCTTCGAATTCGCTCAGGTATACCTTCTTCACCACTCTATTGTTATCCATTCTCTCCATACCATCTCAGTACACTCTCTTCAATTCTGGTATCCACCGACTTCCTCACTCTGTATCTTTCGCGAATGACATTATTTCGTATCCTATCCACCCTCTGTACTCCACATACATTCCTCGGCAGTCCCATCTCCACTGCTCTTACTCTTGACTTTTCATTTTCATGCCACACCATAGTCTCACATCCATATGTTAAAGTTGGCACTAACACTCCTTCATGTAAGCCTCGTGCAGCTGCAACACTAAAGCCTCTGTTTCTTATCAAGGTCTTCATTGCACCAGCTACTTTCCTTCCTTGCATCACTCTACTTTCAACTTCTTTTGCACATTTTCCTCTCTTTTCTATCACTGAACCCAGGTATTTGAACTCTCTCACCAATTCCAGTCTCCCTCCATTCACTGTTACATTGCACTGGGAGTCACCTTCTCCCTCAATAACCATCTCTTTACTCTCTTCTACATTTACTCTCAAGGAACGACGCTTACAGACATCAGCAAAACTCGGCACTAGCCTACCAAGTTCTTGTCCGGTACTTGCAAGCAGTACTGCATCATCAGCATACAACAAATTTGAGATATTCCATCCATCACCATTCATTACCAATGCCATCCTTCTCTCCATTACTCGTGTTTTCACTTCTCTCATCACCCCATCCATGTATACATTGAACAACCAAGGGGATACACACAAAACCTTGTCGCACGCCCACACTGATTGTGAACCATTCACTTAGATGCCCATTAGCCCTGACACATGCTTCACTACCATCATAAAAACTCTTGACGGCACCTAACAGCTTACCGTCTACACTGTACATGCGCAAAACTTTCCACAATCCTTCTCTGTCCACTTTGTCATATCCTTTTTCCAGATCCATGAATGCCATAAACACCTTATGGTCCTTCTCACAAGCCTTCTCTACTCTCTGTCTCACTGCAAATATAAGGTCCACACATCCTCTGCCACTTCTAAAGCCACCCTGTTCATCACTCACTAGGACTTCTGATACCTCTCTTACTTTCTGTATAATAATTCTTCCATATACCTTCCCTACCACACTCAGTAAGCTTATGCCACGATAATTCTTGCACTCATTTCGTTCACCTTTATTTTTGTACAGGGGTACAATCACAGCCTTTTTCCACTCTGCAGGCACAGTTTCACTCATCCATGGCTTCTTACATATCTCCAACAAGCACTTCATTTCATTCTCTCCACTACATTTAAGCAGCTCTGCATACACCTCATCAACCCCAGCTGCTTTCCCATTTTTCAGCCGCTTCACAGCACTCTTCACCTGTGCGAGTGTCTCTCCTGGCACTGCATTCCTTCTTTGCACACCCCCAAAACCATTCACGTTTACAGCTGCTCTGCTCTCTCTATCCCTATTCATCAGGCTTTCAAAATATTTTTTCCATCTGGTCCTTACTTCATCTCCATGGGTTAATAATCTACCACCTGCATCCTTCACACCATCCCATTTCTTACCGCTTTCACTTCTACATTTCTGCACCGCTTTCCAGAACATCTTTCTATTTTCAGAGTAGTTCGCATTCATTTTTCTTCCCAGGTCATCATTTACCTCCTTCTTTTTCCTCTTCACTAGTCTCTTTACGTGCTTCTTGCTCTCAACATCTTCAGTTCTTATTTCAACTGAACCCCTATCCTGTAACCACTTTAGCCACTTCTTCCTCTTTCCTCCACCGCTCTCTTTACGTCCTCATCCCACCATGCCGTACCGTTCTTCTTTATTGTTACTCTAGTAACACCAGATACCGCTTTAGCATTCCTAATTAAGCAATCCCCATATGCTTTCCTCAGTCTGTCCAGATCCATTTCATTCCAATGCAGTAATTCTATCTCGTCCTCTATTTTGGTCCTGTATTCATCTGCCATTTCTTTGATCCTCAGCTTCTCAACTTTCAGTCTTTCTCCCTGACTGCTTCTCTCTCTCCTGATCCATCTCACTCCTTTCAGATTGATCTTAAATGCCACAATCATATGATCTGACAGACCTCCACATCGTCCTCTCACAGCCCTCGTATCAGCAACCATTCCCATCATCGACCTCTCTATGAGCATGTAATCAATCAGGCTTCTTTCAACACGATCCCCATTCCCTCTATACCATGTATATTTATGTGTATCTCTGTGTTTGAAATAGGAGTTACAAGTGCACAACCTCCTCTCCTGACACATATCCTTTAGTCTCTTCCCATTATCATTTTCTCCTGGTACTCCATAGCATATATATACTGTGTATATATATATATATATATATATATATATATATATATATATATATATATATATATATATATATATATATATATATATATATATATAGTAGATAAGCATGATGTCACAAAAAAGAAGTGATACTATCGTACAGAGGAACAACGATTTCTGGACCAATTTTTGATGCAGTTCCAACAGTCACATAGAAGAAGAGGAACTGTGCCTTTAGAAAATCTTAATTAGATGAAAATGCAGAATGCCAAACCAAATGCAAGCTGTTGGACGTTACCAGTTTCTTGGAGCAGAAATCAAGTTAAGAAAAGAATGAATAGTCGAAATTTCCAAAGAAGTTACAAAATTATGGGAGAATAAATTGAACCTTCCACATGTGCCAGATCAAGACAATTATTCGATTTTATTTCAGAAGTAAAGTTTATGTTTTGGAGCTTAGAATTCAATTAATCAAGAAATAAAGGACATGAGCATGGGACCTAAAGAGCAGAAAAGTGTCATCCACGTATCTCCTGTAAAGAATGAGTTTGAAGCAATCACAGCAGTCATTAAGCCGGTTTTTCTCGTGGTGACATAAAATACATTAGCCAAGGTCAGCTCTAGTGGAGACCCCTCTGCAACTCCGTCTTTCTGTGTGTAAAATTTATCACTGATTAAAAATAACATATCACTGATGGCCATATTAAGTAGTTCCCTGAATTGTTGCTGACTAAATCTATGAACTAAGTCTTTTCTAGAATATAAGTTACTGATACAAATCTCATTAGTCTCATGTAGAGGAGTGTTCGTAAAGAAACTTGCTACATTAAAACTTGCACTTATAAATTCACCTTCACTAATATTAGTAATTTCTCAGGGAAATGTAAACGAGTCTTTAACAGTGTATTCATTAACAGTGATGGGTGATAAAAGTGGGACCAAATATTTTGACAATTTATATTGCACACACACAGACACACACACACACACACACACACATGAGGCACCGAGGGGAGCAGACGCACGTCACCACCACTCCATACCTGGCCAACTTGGCCAGTGGCTCTGTATCAGGTTAGACTAAATGGTGTTCTAATATAAAAATGAAGAAGTTTTAAGTAAGACTTGTTCAAACAGTAAAGAAAACAAAGTAGCGCAAGAATGCGCTAAATGTAGTGGTGGGCGATACAACCAGTTATTTGTAATCGCGATTACTGATTACTTTAGGGAAAATAATCAATTAGTAATTGATTAACATTCCGATTACTGGAATCAGGCCATATATGTTTGTTTATCAAGGCCCCATTCCTTACCGTATCAACCAGTACTACTGACAGATACAGTAAGGAGTCCAATACTCGTACAAATTCGTGCCACAACCCTGTTGGGGTACCTATTTCTCAATTTTTCAAGTCTCAATCATCTTTCAGTTCTTCTTTCTTCGATTTAGAGTTGCTCAAAAGTTCCTTTATATGATGGATACTCCACATTATGTATGTTACTTTTCTTTGAATGTACAAAACATATATACAGCATTCTTGTCTTTATAATAATTCGTGAAACATATATCCTTGTTTGTAAAGTATATAAAGCAAGCATTCTTGTATGTATATATATATATATATATATATATATATATATATATATATATATATATATATATATATATATATATATATATATATATATATATATATGCTCTTGTGCCAGACAAAAAAGGATTAGCCTACACTAGAAACATATTTGTTTCCAAAATTATGTAAACCATCATTTTGTTTAGAGAAGTAATATATAATTTTTGAGGAAAACACCTGGTGAGGAGAAGCCTTTCAGTTTCGCTTCTATAGAGCTTCTTCACATCGATTGGCTCGATCGCTTGATGTGAAGAAGCTCTGTAGGAGCAAAATGCCATAAAAAAAAAAAAAAAGGCTTCCCCTAACAAGGCGTTTCTCTCATCAGCTTGTCGGCTACTCATGCCTTACACCCTAATACCCGTATATACTTAATACACGAGCATCTGTGTGACCAGAAAATTCCATAAAACACAAACTTTGTGAACGATCCATGTACAAAATAAAAAGTTACGAAGTATGCATTACTAATAAGACAAGGCACAATTCCTTAAAAATGCACTCTACAGCAATTAAATGTTTCAATAATGGAAAAGTATGACACAAAGAGAAACATTCTCATTAATAACCTACTCCGCTTTTATGCTTTTTTGTTGAGTGGTAATCGTTTCAAGTAATCGATTATAGAAAAGAAATCGATTGCTTCATTTCTTTTTTTTTTTTTTTTCATTAATCGAAGTAATCGATTACAAATAATCGATTACGCCCATCCCCAGCTAAATCAGCTGATCGTTTGTTTAGTCTACAACTGGACCAGGGAATGTAAGTACTATGTGTGCTTTTAGTACTGCATATTGACCATATACTTTAGTAAAGCAAATTTGGAAAAGAAAAGGGATAAAGGTAGAAAGCAGGATGATGATTTCTACCAAGAACTGGTTGAAATGGAGACTCACAATAAACTGGTGGAACGAGTACACAGACTAGAGATGGCTTTTCAAAATGAGATTGATGAAATTAAGAAACAGATGGACTTGCAAAAGGAAGAAATAGAAAAATTAGGAAAGGAAGTCAACAAGAAAGACGCAACCATAGATGAGCTGACAGTAGAATTGGGTTCACTTAGGAGAAAAGTTAGTGAAATGGCAAGTACAGTAGTTAACAAAGAGAGTATTATGGAAGAGTTAAAAAATGATACAAAGACAATTAGGCAAGTAAGCAGTCTGACAGATCAAAGCAGTGATAATGAGGAGAGCATAACACAGGTGAATGACGCTGTGCAAAAATGATGTGGAAACCACATATGCTGAAATGGTGAAAGTAAAGAAAGACTTAGAAACAAGGGTGGAAGAAAAAAAAACATTAAAAAGGAAATGAAAAGAATAATCCAAAGCAATCATAAATTAGTCATAGATTCAGCAGACATCAACAAATCTATAGTAATCATTGGTATAGAAGAGGAAGAAGTAAGAAACCAGATCTCGAGTCAAAAAGGAGATGGCAAATGTATTGAGCATATTGAAAGAAGTATCAGAGGATATCTGTAGTAAAGACATAGAGGAACACAAAAGATTAGGGAAATACAAGAGAAACAAGTCAAGACCCCTAAAGGTAACGTTCCAGAGTGTAAACACTGTGGAGGAGATAATAAAAAATGCAAAGAATCTTATGGATAAAGAGGAGTTCAAACATGTATGGATAAAACGATGCCTAACACAAGAGGAACTGGAATTACTGAAAGAGAAGAGAGAGGAAGCAATAACAAAAAATGAGGGAAGATCAGAGGAGGAGAAGAATACATTTTTTTTTTTACAAGGTAATTGGATTGCAGGTACGAAAGTGGTACATAAACATGAGGGAATAAAAAGGAAGAAGGTAGTAGAACCAAAAATAATGATAAGTATATAAACAAGATGATTAAGTTGATGTACTCAATGTGGATGGAATGATTATCTAAATTATTAGAGATGAATGTTTATATCAGAGAAAATGAACCACATATAATATGCCTGACTGAAACAAAATTAACACCAAGGATATCAAATGACATCCTAAACTTAGAGGAATACAATATATGGAGAAGAGATAGGAACTTAAAAAAGGAGGAGGAATTATAATACTAACTAAGAAACATCTAAAAGTCAAAGAAATAGAACTAGATATACCCTCACAAGTAGAACTGATTGCAGTAGAGATCAATACATCTGAAGGGAAAGTAATTGTAGCCAATTGGTACATGCCACCTAGATCAAACACATGGGAAAGAGGCGAATATGAGGACCTGGTGGAGAGTACAATTCAGAGTTTAAGAGCATTACTACATAGAATGGAAGAGAAATCGGAAAGATTTATACAAACTGGAGATTTTAACACAAATATAAATTGGAATACTCTAGATATAATAAGCCAAGAAAGCTGTTGGGACCAAAAGCTCCTGGATCTCGTGCAGGAGTTTTTCCTAATGCAACATGTAAGGGAAAGCACCAGAAAACGAGGACTCGATGTACCCTCAGTGTTAGATCTTATATTTACGAGGCAAGAAAACGATAGTGACAATTTAATATATCACCCTCCATTCGGCAAAGGCGACTATGCAGTACTAAATTGCAACTTCAGGATTGCATATGACATAGTTAACAGCAATGAAAGTTACAAGAAGAGCCTAAACAATAAAAAGGGAAACTATCATGACCTAAAGAAGTTCTTCTTAGAAATTGATTGGGAAAAGGAGCTTACAGGACAAGATATATATGCTATATATAAAAAAATGTGTGAACTTTATGAAATAGGGGTCCAGAAGTACATCCCACAGCACAAAGCAGAAAAGAAAATAAAGAAATGGTTCAATACAGAATGTCAAAAATCAAAAGAAAAAAGAGATTTTTTGTGGAATAGATACAAAAGACACAATAGTGAAACGGGATATAACAATTATAAACAGGCAAGAAACGATTATCCCCTTAACTGCGGGGCATCACTTTCGTGACTCTTGGGAGCAAGGGATCATACTGTGGGGTGTCACTTTTGTGATTCTGTGTTATTTTGAATTTGCCCGGGCTTTCAATTGGTGACTTGTATCATTTGTCAGTACTGCCAATGTCCAACACTAGTCAGTACTCCTAATCTCATCTGTACTCCCATCCATTGTTGACAATTTAGCCATTTCTCCCCGTTCTTGACTCCCCTCCCTATATCCCCTCCATTACCCTATTCTCTCGCCTGCCCGGCAGTGCTACGCTAAGTAAATCTTCCCTGGAATTTTTCACTGATTTCATCCATTGAAATAAGCCCTATGCCCTATTCTTATACCAAATAATATATACAAGAAAGAAGTAAGGTAAGTGAGAGTGCCATACACCTAGAATTGGCTAATTATCACCTGACAACACCTCACTTGCACTCGTTCGCTAATTTTCGCTGTTTATTTCCCCTTGAAATATGCCGTATAATCTATTTTCGTAATAAAAATATATATAAGAAAGGAAGGGAGAAGCCTAAGTGAAATTTACATTAACCTGGAACTACCTAATTATTGCAGGCCACCACACTGTATTCTATGCTAAGTAAATCTTCCCTGGAATTTTCCACTGATTTCATCCATTGAAATAAGCCCTATGCCCTATTCTTATACCAACTAATATTTACAAAAAAGAAATAAGGTAAGTGATAGTGCCATACACCTGGAATTGGCTAATTATCACCTGACAACACCTCACGTGCACTCGTTCACTAATTTTCGTTGTTGATTTCCCCTTGAAATATGCCATATAATCTATTTTCGTAATAAATATACATATAAGGAGGGAAGGGAGAAGCCTAAATGATATTTACATTCACCTGGAACTACCTAATTTATTATGTATTGTCTTGGTTTCCTGCCAATCATTACATTGCTATATATTAGCTGGTCTCACAAGGCTTAAGTTGGTAGTATTGCACTCACCCTAGCCAGGCGGCAGGAGGCCATCACTATCAGTTCACTGTCGTCTTTCAAAGTGAAAGTACGTCTGATTCGCTCCTACTAACATCCGCCGCTTTTTAGCCCATGCAAAGGGCCCTGTGACCTTTACCCCCTACTAAACCTCGTGTGGAAAGAGGTAAAGGGCTGACAATTGATAAAGAGTGACTACGATCTTTCTATTGAGTAAAACAGTGCAAGTGGAATTGTAAATAATGTGTAAATAATGTGTAAACAGCAAGTGAAAGCAGTGAATGTAAATATAAGTGAACAGTGGAAAATAGTTTTATAAGTTATTTCAAGTGGTAGTGCATAACACAATGTAAATGTAATAGAAATAGAAATAATGTAAATAAAATACAGAACGTAAATAGAAATGTAAATGAGTAGTAGTATAAGAATACGAGTATATACACTAGGAGTAATGAAATTGAAAGTTTCACTCTAGCATGTATGAATACTATGAGTTATGAGAGTGAAGGTGAAAGTGACATTCACTCTCAATGCTAGTATACAGGACGAGAAAGTGAATGCTACGTATTTTACTGAAAGAAATTGAATGCCTACAGTGACAATAAACTACTATTACTGAAGGAAACTTATGGATAAAGACTAGATATATATAAGTGTTATATAGTAATAGAAATATAAACTGTGAGTGCTTTTAATAATAATAAATGACAGAACACCAGTGGCGAACTAGCACAAGTGGGAAGATCATACTCCCTCGTAATTTTCATTGCTTTCAGTGTTTTTTTTTTTTGGAGTATGGATTCCAAACTATTTGAGAATCATAGAATAGTGTTTCTAGTGATAATATCAGGCTGTGGTAATCATATTACGAGTTGTCGGGAAGTGTACGAGTTGTCGGGAAGTGTAAAGTGTAGAGTGGAGACTTTGTTACCCAACTTCAGAGGTCTCCACAAGTCCTACGGTACTCGACGAAGGCTCAACAAACAACCCAGGGGAAAGCTGAAGGTATGTGCCATAAGCATATGTGATTTTAATATTCTAGGACTAATAACTGATTTTTGGCAAATATTTTTAGAGAGTCTGTTGGAACGCAAATATGCCCGCGGGAGCGGCAAGAAAAAGCAAAACAAGCCCGCGGGTAAAGGGTTATATATGAATAAGGAGGGAAGCCCAAAAACAGTTTGAGGAGGATATCATAAATAAAAGCAGTGATCAGCCGAAGCTATTCTACCGCTACATCAGAAGCAAAATCAAAGTAAAAGATAAAACACAATCCATTACGGACGAGGGAATCACCTATACACAAGAGAAGGATACTTGTGAAGCACTAAATATGAATTTCCAATCAGTTTTTACAGAAGAAAAAAAATTTTGAGGTGGAGTATGTTGAACATGCATGCCCACACATACTACCAGTTATACAAATATCAGAAAAAGTAATGCAGGAGGAGTTATGTAAATTAGACAAAGGTAAAGCAAATGGTCTTGATGAAATTTCATGTTGGGTGCTACATGAATGTGCAAAGGAGTTAAGTAAACCATTATCTATAATTTTCAAGAAATACTTGAGACAAGGTAAACTACCTGATATCTGGAAGAAAGCAAACATTGTTCCCTTATTCAAGAAAGGGAATAGACAAAATCCACACAACTACCGACCAGTATCACTAACCAGTGTTGTAAACAAGGTAGTAGAAAAGCTTATAAGAAAAGCTTGGGTAAATCATCTAGAAGAACACAATATGATAACAGAAAGACAGTTTGGTTTCAGAAAAGGAAAATCATGGGTTACTAATCTGTTGAGCTACTATGACAGAGTAACAGACACATTACAGGAAAGAGAAGGATGGGTGGACAGTATCTATTTAGATTTC
This sequence comes from Coenobita brevimanus, assembly GCF_032717465.1. Classification (NCBI taxonomy): domain Eukaryota; kingdom Metazoa; phylum Arthropoda; class Malacostraca; order Decapoda; family Coenobitidae; genus Coenobita; species Coenobita brevimanus. Next base: position 17,413,259 of record NC_136993.1, on the reverse strand, counting down.
AAGAAAGCATTTGACACAGTACCACACCAAAGACTTTTATGGAAACTGTACCATCAAGGAGGAATTCGAGGCAAACTGTATTGTTGGATGCAAGCTTATCTCATAAAAAGAGAAATGAGAACAGTACTAAGGGGAAATTACTCATCATGGAAAGAAGTGACTATTGGAGTTCCACAGGGCTCAGTGCTGGCACTAGTCATTTTTTTTAGTGTATATAAATGATACAGACAGTAACACTGGAAATGAAAGCTATCTAAATATGTGTGCAGATGATGCAAAAATACAAAGGAGAATTACTAACACAGACTCTTGTAAAGAGCTAGGAGAAGAATTAAATAAACTACAAGAATGGAGTAATACATGGAGAGGAGTAGACTGTAGCACCAGTCGAGCAGGGCAGTACTCCCGAGGAGGATGGAAAGCTGATGACAGGAAGTGCTGGAGCTCCCGTTTCATCAGCCCTCAGGACTAGTTCCTGACCATCCCCCTTTACTGAACTTTTTCAGTGTCTCAGTTACACAGAGAGTAGGCCAGCATGCTCTCCAGTACAAATTTCTCTAACTATCTACACCAAACTACATGCACAGTACACACTACACTTCCTATTCAAAATTCAACAAAAATGGCGTCTCTTCATCAAGCCTCGGAGTCCCCAGGGGGGGGGGAACATAAATGCCCCCACCATCCGCCCCTCTCCCGATGACGACTCGAGGTGCCTGGAACCACTGTCTGATTCTCTTCTTCTTCATTTCTGCAACATTCGCGGCCTTTCCTCTAACTTTCGCTCTGTTGAGCACCACCTCTCGTCCTCTAAACCTCACCTTCTTTTTCTAACGGAGACTCAGCTGTCTGAGGCAACTGACAGCAAACCTTTTTCTGTATGCTCCTACTTTCTCTATACTCATTTCAAAGCCAAAGGTGGCTGTTGTGTATATATACGCAACGACTTATCTTGCTCTCGTGTTCCTGAACTCGATTTTTCTGAATTCTCTACACTCTGGCTTCGGCTTTCCTGTCATTCTCTGACTAAATATACCTGTGATGTTTACTTATCCCCTAATTCTACTGACTATCAAAAATTCTTCGACTATCTTACTTCTACGATGGAACACATTCTATCCATTTCTCCTTTCTCTGAAATCTCCATTCTAGGAGATTTCAATGTTCACCATCACCTTTGGCTCTCCTCTCCTTTCACTGATCCACCTGGTGAACAAGCCTACATCTTTTCTATCCATAATGACCTAGAGCAGCTTGTACAGCACCCTACCCGTATCCCTGACCGCCTTGGAGATAGCTCCAACATACTTGATCTCTTCCTCACAACTAATCCTTCTGCTTACTCTGTTAATCTTTTCTCTCCGTTGGGCTCCTCCAATCACAACCTTATTATCTTAACCTATCCTATCACTCCGGTATGGCCTGTGGACCCTCCAGGGAAACGTCGTCTGCGGCATTTTGGAGCCGCGGACTGGGAGGCCCTCAGGCAGTACTTCTTTGATTTTCCCTGGAATGATTATTGCTTCCATGGCCGGAAGCCTGCCTTGCGCATTACGGAGATTATTCTCTCGGGCATGGAAGCATACATTCGTTTCTCATATTCTTTGACTAACACAAGAAAGCCTTGGTTTAATCACGCTTGTTCTAATGCTGTCCACAACAAGGAGAGGGCCTAAAAAAGGTACCGGAGCCAACCCACCCCTGAATCACATCATCTTTACATTTCTGCCTGGAATCGTGCTAAGTCTGTTCTTCGCTCTACTAAAAACAATTTCATCCATACTAAATGCTCTCAACTCTCCAACTCGAATTCTTCCCGCTCCTTCTGGCACCTTGCCAAAAATCTTTCTGACAACTATAACTCATCATCCTTCCCTCCTCTTTTCTATTCTGATGGTTCTGTAGCTATTTCTTCTACTGATAAAGCAGATCTCTTTGTACAGACTTTCTCCTCCAATTCCACCTTAGACGATTCCAGTGCTGTTCCTCCATCACTTCCCCCCTCTGACTTCCTCATGGCTGACATTAAAATTTCTTCAGTTGATGTATTATCTGCCATCACTGGCCTCAGTACTAACAAGGCATATGGGCCTAATGGGGTCCCTCCTGTTGTTCTCAAGAACTTTGCTTCTGTGCTTACACCCTGCCTAGGCAAACTCTTTCGCCTTTGTCTGTCAACTTGTACCATTCCTTGTTGCTGGAAGTTTGCTCTCATTCAGCCAGTCCCAAAGAATGGATGACCACTCCCAGCCCTCCAACTATCGTCCAATTGCTTTAAGGTCCTGTATTTCAAAAGTTTTCGAGTCAATTCTCAATAGAAAAATTTTAAGGCATCTTTCCTATCACAACCTTCTTTCCGAACGTCAGTATGGGTTCCGTCAGGGACGCTCCACTGGCGATCTTCTTTCCTACTTTTCAGACTCCTGGTCATCCTCCTTTCGGGACTTTGGCAAAAGCTTTGCCATTGCACTTGACATCTCAAAGGCTTTCGATCGAGTCTGTCATAAATCTTTAATTTCCAAACTGCCCTCCTACGGTTTCTATCCTTCTATCTGTGCCTTCATCACTAGCTTCCTTTCTGGTCCTTCTATAGCCGCTGTTGTAGACGGCCATCGTTCTTCTCCTAGATCTATCAACAGTGGTGTTCCTCAGGGCTCTGTCCTATCACCAACTCTCTTCCTTTTATTCATCAATGATCTAAGCTGTACATCTAACCCTATCCACTCATACGCTGATGACTCCACCCTTCACCTTTCCATTCGGTTCCCGCAACGCCCATCTCAACAGTTTCTTCAACAAACAAGGGATGAAGCTATGGCACACCTAATGTCTGACTTGGCTCGTATCTCTGACTGGGGTAAAAATAATATGGTTGTTTTTAATGCATCTAAGACACAGTTCTTACACCTATCAGCCCGACAAAATCTTCCACAGGTATACCCACTAATGTTTAATAATATTCAGCTTAATCCTGCATCATCCTTGAACATGCTTGGGGTTTCATTTACTCGGGACTGATCTTGGAAAGTTTATATTACATCTCTTGTAAAATCTGCTTCCAAGAGATTGGGTGTGCTAAGCCGACTCCGCTCTTTCTTTACCCCCTGCACAATTGTTGACTCTATAAAGGGGTTTTATCCACCCCTGTGTGGAGTACAACTCTCATGTGTGGGGAGGCTCCCCACATACAGCTCTTCTCAATAGGGTAGAGTCAAAGGCTTTTCGTCTCATTAACTCTCCTCCTCTTACTGTCTCCCTTCAACCTCTGTCTCTTCGCCGCACTGTTGCATCTTTATCTCTTTTCTATCGCTACTTTAATGGTCACTGCTCCTCTGAACTGTCTGCTTGCATTCCTCCACCTCTACGACGGGCGCATAGCACCCGTCTGGCAGCAAACTCTCATCCCTTTTCTGTCCAACTGTCTAATGCAAGAGTTAATCGTTACTCCCAGTCTTTCATTTATGCAACAGGTCAGCTCTGGAACTGTCTCCCTTTGTCTGTATTTCCTGCTGCCTATGATCTCCAGTCTTTCAAACACAGTGTGTCCAGGCATCTCAAAATGATCGGATCTTGAATTTGGCTCTCTACTGTATTTTGTTTTTCTCTTGGAGGGAACTGTTACTGCGGGCTCATGGCCTTTGGTTCCTTCTTCCTCGCATAAAAAAAAAAAAAGGGAATTCAATGTGGTCAAGTGTCATGCAATCATGTGTGGTAAAAGTGGAAAAAGACCTGATTGGGATTATAAGTTAGGAAATAAAACCCTTCACACATGAGAAAGAGAGAAGGACCTAGGTGTGATTATCAAAAACAGACTATCTCCAGCTGACCACATCAGTGAGAAGGTACGGAACATGTATACACTGCTTGCAAATATGAGAATAGCGTTCACATACATAAATGAAGACATGCTAAGAAAGATAATAACATCATTCATCAGACCAACCCTGGAGTATGCATCAGTAGTCTGGAGTCCTCATCTCAAAAAACACATAGACAAGATTGAAAAAGTTCAAAGGGCCGCTACAAGATGGCTACCAAGCTTAAGGGATCTAAGCTACGAAGAAAGACTAAAAAAACTGAATATACAAACACTACAGGAGAGAAGGAAAAGAGGTGACATGATTATGCTATATATAAATGCATATCAGGGAAGGAGAAAATAGACATAAATGGTTACTTAACCTATGGAGATGCATCAGCAAGAGGACACTGCAAAAAACTGCATTAAAATAGAGGTGATAAAGACGTAACGAAATTTTGTTTCCCAAATAGAGCAATTGATCAGTGGAATGCACTACCGAAAGAAATAGTGTGTGCCAAAACAATGTACAAATTTAAGGATTGTACGATAAATATGGTTTAAAACACGGGACAGTACGAACTTGACTCATTCCTGGAAAGATACAATTAGGTAAGAACATCATCATCATCATCATCATCCGGACCTCCTTTCTCACCCTAGGGCAGGGTGAGAAGTAGCAATGTCCAACGAGCCCAAATTTGTCCAATCCAATGGGCCACACTTCCATTTTCTTGTCATTCAATCCCCCGGAATCCTGGCTTTACCGGATATACCAAAAACATTCACCACGTTCTGTAGCTTCATATAAACGTACATGATAAAGTCAATCTGGACGCTGCCATGTTAAAAGGGGTGCCAAATCCCTGATCATGCACTTCTTCTCACAACATTCATCCAGCCAGCTCGATCTCTCGTCAGTTCCATTGCCTCACCGACTTCCAACCTTTCTTCCTCACACACCTGTCCACCATATCTCTCAACCTTCTCCTTGGCCTACCTTGCCCCCTCTCTCCTTCAAATTCGTTTAGATATACCATTTTCTCCATTCTATTGTTATCCATTCACTCCACATGACAAAACCATCTCGGTACACTCTCTTCGATTCTGGTGTCCACAGACTTCCTCACTCCACATCTTTCACGAATCATATTATTTCATATCCTATCCACCCTCTCTACACCACATACATTCCTCAGCAGTCCTATCTCCACTGCTCTTACTCTTGACTTTTCATTTTCATGGCACACCTTAGTCTCACATCCATATGTTGTTGTTGTTGTTGTTGGATATTTCCCCACACTTGGTGGGGTACGGGCAAACAAAGAGCCCATCAGGGTAGAGCTAACAATGCCCTTGCTGATTTACCTAGGGGGCAGGTAATTGGTTACTAAGGATAATAGAGTGCTAAAAGGGGACTGAGCAATGATGGTGGCTGCTTTATGGAAGGCATTATCATACCAGACGCGGCCCACATCTGGGTGAGATCTGAGCTGGGCAGTGGAGTAAGTAATGTAGTAGAGGCTCTTCAGCCCTCTCAAGGCAGTGGGGGCATGGCTTTGGTGCGGCCCCGGCAACCTGACTGTGACCAGCCATAATCGCCGGAGCCTCACGTAGTTAGGCACTCCAGGTGGAGACAGGAGCAGTAGGTAGGTCATGGCTGTGGCATACCACAACGCAGAACGAGAGCCCTCTGCAACACACAGTTGATGCTCCTCCCGGGACAGCCTTGCAATGCGATAACACTCCTTCATGTAAGCCTCGTTTAGCTGCAGCACTTAAGCCTCTGTTTCTTATCTAAGAAACCAGCTACTTTTCTTCCTTGTGTCTTCTACTTTCCACTTTTTTTTGCACATTTTCCTCTCCTCTTTATCACTGTATATATATATATATATATATATATATATATATATATATATATATATATATATATATATATATATATATATACACGAGGTGCTACCCAAAAGTTCCAGTAATTTGAATATTGTAGGAAAATAAGTTACCTTACCTTCAAGTTCTCACTGTCATTTTCGAAGTAGTCCCCCTGGGCATGTATACAGTGGTCCCAGTGTTTTTTTCATGAGTCCATGCATCCCTGGAAGGCTTCAGGCATGATAATCTTGAGCACCTCCTGTGATTCTGTCTGGACCTCCTTAATCGAGTCAAATCGACGCCCTTTCAACAGTAATTTCAGCATGGGAAACAGGAAAAAGTCACAGTGGGCAAGGTCTGGCGAATAGGGTGGGTGGGGAATGATTACCGTGCTAATGGAAGCCAGGAACTGCCGAACAACAATTGATGTGTGGGCGAGGGCATTGTCATGATGCAGGACCCAGTCCTTGTTCTTCCACTCTTCTGGATGTTTGTGGAGGATGTTCTCCTTTAGACACTGCAAAACTTCACAGTAAAATTTTCTGCTGACAGATTGACTGGGTGGGACGAATTCCTTGTGAACAATCCCTTGGATATCAAAGAAAATGATCAACATTGACTTGACATTGCTGTGCCATTGGTTCGCCATTGCAAAACCGCCAAACCATCTACACACCACGTTACAATAGCATGCATAGCTCAACAACGCGTCCAAAACAGACATGGCTGGGGTCACACTGATGCACAAGGGGTGCTGCTGACACCTCCTAGCAGCAAAAGGCAAAATTGCAAACGGTTGGCTTGATCTGGTTCTGGCATCACTTCCACAATGAGTTATGTCTCAAGCTACCATACATGGTATACAAGGATGTGTTTATTCATATTTAATGAATATGTATTGTAGTGTTGAGATGAATAAACAAATACCATCCTCATTGTTGTGTGTTCTGGGAGAGAGAGAGAGGCCAGACATGCTAAGACTACTGCTTTTAGACGTAAACAGGGAGAGTAAAGGAGGGGTGAGGGAAGGGAATAAATTCTGTTTATATCTCAGTCTTGGGGAGATATATACATGTGTGTTAATACTACATGAACAGTTAATACTGCCTTATTGAGATGTATGATGTGCATGGTAGAGTTGTAACTCACACCTACTCCCGTATATATCCCCATATGTCTGAGAGATGGTGGCATCTCTTAACCCGCCGCATGTCAGTGCCATTTTAAAACGGTCTGACATAATGCTGCAGCCAGTGCCAGTGCCGTTTTAAAACTGTCTAATATAAAAAACTTCACTGTGACCGCATTTTTCAAGATTCGCGGGTAAAAATTGGCAGGCTTGTAAGGTAACTGTTCCTCTACCATCCCTCAGGTTGTCAAGGCCATACACTCACTCGTTCCCCCCCTCACGCTTGCTCTGACTCACTCTGCCTGTGTGCCTCACCCAGTGCTGTACATAGTGAAGGCATTTTGTAAATATTTTCATGTAAGTGTAAGTTGTAAATATTTTCTTGTAAGTGTAATGACTATATAGTGAGGTCAGGTCATAAATACTTCTTATAAGTGCCAGGACTGTACGTAATGAAGTCAGGTTGTACCTATCTCCGAGTAAGTGTAAGGTAATGCATTCACAGTGAGAAAGACACGCAAATTGTGATAGATGCTGATGTAATAAGTGATCAGAAAAGTGTACTGAACATTGCTATACCTTCCCAGCATAAATACTTGAGTATACCTTACATAGAAAAAGGCTTTCTCTCATGTATGTGGTGTGCGTAAGAGAGTGGCTATACCTGCACATGAGTATGCAGGACTCAATAAAACTCATTTCCAAGCCTTGGTGAGCATTTCAATGGCGAAATTTGTTGTTTCCACATCAAAATCTATCATTTTAACCCCCCCCCCCAAAAAAAAAGGTAGAAAAATGGCCGGCACTGGGGTGACCCAGAAGGCTAAAGATAGCCAGCACATGGCAGGTTTATTTTGCTGACTTGTCCTGGTTCCCAGGGCTAGGCAGCGAGGCAGTCAGATTACTTCTAGCTTCCGTCAGAAGGAGACGCTCCTTCACGTAAGCCTCATTTAGGTGCAGCACTTAAGCCTCTGTTTCTTATCTAAGAAACCAGCTACTTTTCTTCCTTGTGTCTCCTGCTTTCCACTTTTTTTTTCACATTTTCCTCTCTTCTTTATCACTGTATATATATATATATATATATATATATATATATATATATATATATATATATACACACACACATGAGGTGCTACCCAAAAGTTCCAGTAATTTGAATATTGTAGGAAAATAAGTTACCTTACCTTCAAGTTCTCACCGTCACTTTCGAAGTAGTCCCCCTGGGCATGTATACAGTGGTCCCAGTGTTTTTTTCATGAGTCCATGCATCCCTGGAAGGCTTCAGGCGTGATGGTCTTGAGCACTTCCTGTGATTCTGTCTGGACCTCCTTAATCGAGTTAAATCGACGCCCTTTCAACAGTAATTTCAGCATGGGAAACAGGAAAAAGTCACAGTGGGCAAGGTCTGGCGAATAGGGTGGGTGGGGAATGATTACCGTGCTAATGGAAGCCAGGAACTGCCGGACAACAATTGATGTGTGGGCGAGGGCATTGTCATGATGCAGGACCCAATCCTTGTTCTTCCACTGTTCTGGATGTTTGCAGAGGATGTTCTCCTTTAGACTCTGCAAAACTTCACAGTAAAATTTTCTGCTGTGGCATAATAATGAGAGAGAAACATACCTGCTCCTCTTTTCTGATGCACCTGACACACTACCTGTTCCTGATTCATGGGCTCATCATCATCAATCTCGGCAACTAACTATGAAATACAGAGGAGACTTCACCAGGAACATTAATTTGGTGGCCTAGCGCTGGGATAAGAAAAGTGCCAAAAAAGGAACTCTAACGTATGTAAAGTAAGCAACCCTTGGAACTGCTCGTGTTGCATCTTAATCTCAGGTGAATAATAGAATATCCAAGAGAATCCCACTTTTGCAAAGGGACTAACTGCGGAGTGAGATAAAAGATAGAACAGTGCAAACATGAAAATCAGAGTAGTGAAACTTGTTCTCTCAAAACTTGCTTCTCTGTCTCTAGCGAGATACAGGCGAGATATCTTTGTCACGGGGAAGAACTTGAGACCAGTGCTGAGAGGGGTGATGTCATCATGAGAGGTGGGGTGCGAGAAAGAGCTGCAGTCGGCTCGAGGCGAGCGTGGAGGCTACGTGTCAGTGCGGCTGGAGGGAAGAGACCTGGCGAGTGTGCGCGACTCCTTGGAATTGCAGTGCAAACCTACCTGGATTTTCATGATCATCTGAATACACCTAGGTTAGTGTACATGCATATCATTCCACAAGACATACACTCTTCGATCAGCACATGGTAGTTTAGGAAATGTGTGAAGATAAAGATTTCTTGATCCCCCCTAAAACTTTTTTTCTGTGTATCTTGTCTGTGTCCCGTTCTCTATTGCTAAGCCCATAACTAATCTATTTGTGTAAGTCCATAACTTCCTGTGACTGGGAAGGGAATAGTTGCTGGCAAAGATTAGATGGATAGGCTGAGAAGGTTGGGATGAAAGATTAATGGGGATAAGAAACAACCAACAACTGAGGAAGGAGCTATCTCTTTAGAACATGTACAGTGGAAATTTGAGTCTGGTGAATCAGACAGATTCAGACTTAGACTTATGTGAGTGGAAAGTGGAGAAGTTGGATAAGATCGTACAAGTGTTGGATGATGCAGGAAATCTTGGAGATAGACTTAAAGTAGCCAGGATGCTTCTAGGCAACTAGATATTGAGGAGGACTTGAATGCTTTCGTTTGCATTCTGGGCACACATATCAAACAGTGCCTGAGTGTCAAAGTAGTTCCAAAATGTCCACTGGTCTTACTGGCGAAGGCATTCCTAGTGCAGATGAGACTGAGAACATTGGAGCAGAACAGGCTACAGCAACACCCATGGACACTCTAACAAATCCACAATATCCACTCAGCTCTGAAATTAATCCAACCACTTACATACCCACTTTTTTCTCAGGCATGTTTATCACCCCATAGGCTTTTGGGCATCATTTATTTCCTCATGCTCCTTATGCTAATCCTTGGGGCCTCAGTACTAACAGTGTTGGCATGCAAACCCATGTTAATGGTCCTATATGGCATGCACCTAATATGGCAACTACTAACCATACTACTGCTACTTTACCTCAAACAGTACCACCTGTAGCACCGGTTAGGCAATCTCAGGGACCTTTCATTGCTCAGTCACCTTTGAACTTAGACTGTATAAAGGTGTTGCCTACAGCACAACCAACTATACAGTTTACCTACAGCACAACCAACTATACAGTTTACTGGGGAAGATGACTGTGACATACATAGGTTCTTAAGAGACTGTGAGGCTCAGATACATAGACTGAAGCTTGCTAGTGATGGGGAGAAAATTTGACATGTTAAAGCTCATATTAAGCCAAATTCCCAGGCGGCTGAAATGCTTAAGGTCGTCTATTTTCCAATCCATACCCACTGCTCCGGAACATGAGAGGTTTAAGGAAGCCCTTATAAATACATTCGACAGTGACTCCTGTGTCAGACGCTAGGGTGTTTAGAATGGTAAATAGGGCACAGCAGTATCCACATTGTATTGAGGGCCAAGCTCATGAGAAGGCAGGCAGGTGCTATGCAGAAACTAGCAAAGCTTTGGTAACTTCATGCTGGGAAGACAAAGTTGGGGGATTGTCTTATGAGAGCGCAGCTCGTCTCTTAGAGTACCTCCAGTACTTGCTTTGTTTGGCCCCTGCTAGGCGAGATAGATTACTTAGGCAGGCGAAAAGACATCCTGAAATAGCACTTCATGACTTGAACTTCAAGATAAAAGTGAAGGCAGGTGAAGGAGAGGGTGGAAGGACTGTCTTAGCTGTGAACACAGAGAAACCAAACCCTGCTGGTAAGTTCTGTACTGTGTGCAATAAGGCTGGTCATCTAGCCAAAAAGTGTTGGAAGGCTAAAAAGGCAGCATGCCAGGCAGCCAAGGCCAACACAACTGCCATGTCTGGATCTAGTACGTCTGCTAAGAGCAGTCAGTCAACAAACAGCTACGTAACCAGCCCAGTACAGCACAACCAAGCCAAAGCTACAAAGCCAAAGGTACAAAGATGGTGTGTCATACATGGGCGGTGTCCTCATTCCTCGGACTATTGCCCCATTGTCATTGCCAATAGGGAGCAGCTAGGTAACATGGCGAATCTGGGGGAAACTCAGAGCTGCACGCAGAAGTAACCCGAAAGGTCATGCAGTCCACCAATGCGTGTGTGGCAGCTATAAAATAGGTGGATTTATTGTCAATTCCTTGTATTATAGGGAAAGGCCAGATGTCCTTGATAGTTAACACCGGTGCATGTGCAAACGTTATATCTAGTACAGCTCTAGAAAGGCTAAGACAACTGATGCCTCGTGCACACTGATCGTTACCAGCACCCAATGTGATTTTCACAGGTGTGGCAGGGAGTAAAATGAAGATCGTAAGCCAGGTACCGCTGACACTGAGGGCAGATAAACGATCTCCTGTATTACTTGCTACATTCTATGTAGTTGAGGAATTCCCTCTGCCAGCTAATGGGTTATTGGGCCTTGAGTCCATGAAGGAATATAATGTGCTTATACAGTACCCCCTCAGAGACATTCCATTATCTTTAATGGGAAGGAGTTTATTGGCCTTGTTCCCTCAGCAACCAAAACCTGAAATAGTGGCATCCAACAGGGAGCCATTCAACCAGCTGTTACCCCGACAGGTGTACCGTCAAGGAAATCACCAGACGAACATGAAACGGAGGGTATGGGCTGGAAGCAGGTAAAGGCTGTAGTGTGTGGGAGTCACCACTTGCCCAGTCGGACTGTCTGCAAAATTCCTGTCTGAATACCTGATATGTTGTTGGGAACTGACTTGGCATGCTTACCAGAGCCCGTAAAACATAAGGCATTGTCGATGGAGTCCACCCTGAGCAGTGTTGGACAAGACCAGACGACTCCCCTCTTCATCGCAAATATGAGTGGTGGCGGAGTTAAGCTCAGAGATGGTTGTTACGTAGGCGAATTGATATACTATGATTCCCCTGTAAGGGAAGTCGACGATGTACTGGTGATCTCTCCGGTAGTTACTTCGCAAACAATGACTCAGAACCTACACGTCTGGGGAGAGAAAGTTTGCTAAGACAATACGTGAAGGTAACAGACAATGTTAACCATAAGTCGTGATTACTAGCACTTCTTAAAGAATTCTTCAACATAGTGGCACTGACAGGAAAACCACTGGGTAGGACTGGTAGGGTGAAACATCATATTGGTTTGTGCCCTGGTACAAGTCCAATATATATGCCTGCACACCGTCTACCACACAGCCAAAGGAAAGCAGTGGAAGAGGAACTTGAAAAGATGCTTCATGATGAAGTCATCCAGCCTTCTTTCTCACCTTGGAACGCATCGCTCATTCTGGTGCCAAAAAGGATGGTGGTGTGAGACCTGTTGTGGATTTCTAGCAAGTGAACAAGGTAATTGTACTGGATCATTTCCTGATTCCTCATATTAGAGACTTACTAGTCCCTGAGTAAGGGTAATACCGCTTTCACCTGCCTGGATCTAGTGTCAGGGTATTGGCAGGTGGAACTGACCAGAGTCTCGTCCCATCACTGTCCTTAGCACTTACTGTGGGCACTTTGAATTTCTGCGGATGCCTTTTGGATTGAGTAATGCTCCTTTGACATTTCAAAGGATGATTAATCAGTTGTTTGGTGACATGTTAGGGCAGGACGTCTTGTCATATCTAGATGACTTGATAATTATGAGCAAGGACATGGATACTCGCTTTAATAAGTTAAATTGAGTGATGGAATCCTTAAGGTCTGTGGGTTTGAAAATCAAGCTGTCGAAGTGTGAGTTCCTGAGGTAATGTATTAGATTTCTAGGGTGTTTAGTCGATGGTGATGGCATTAAGGCTCTTCCGGATAAGGTTACTGCCATGATAAATTTCCCTACACCCAAGTCCAAGGATGACGTTCGCCCGTTTCTCGGGCTCACTGGCTTCTACAGGAGCTTTGTCCACAGATATGCTGCTATCACATCACCGTTAATGGCGCTACTCAAAAGGATGCAGCATGGAAATGGGGATCACTGGAAGAGAAAAGCTTCAATGACCTCAAGAAAGTCATGACTGAAGCTCCTATTTTAGCGTTTCCTGATTATACTCAACATTTTTACCTGTGCACGAATGCCTTAGGTTCAGATCTGGGAGCGGTGTTACTGCGGAAGGATGAGCAAGACAAAGCATACACCATTGCATATGCCAGTAGGGCACTAAGACCCCCAGAAAGGAATTACTCGGCAACACACTTGGAGACACTAGCAGTTGTGTGGGCGTTAGGACATTTCCAGGATATCATCATCGGTTACCGGATAATTTTTTTAACTGACCATGCACCCATACGCGACATGTTCAAAGGGAAGAACCTGCACGGTAAGGTCACTTATTGGTACAGCAAGGTAATGGAGTTTGAAGTCAGATACTTACTGGGCCGTCAATATGTTGTTGGCGATTCGCTGAGTAGTAACATTGCTGCTGCCATATCTGAGGATATCCCTCTCACTGGGTATTCTCCTGACATGGTAAAAGCGGAACAACGCAAGGATGTGATGTGGTCTCAAGTCATCTATGCCTTGGAGTCAAGTGACGAGACTTGTCTACCTGAACTTACGGTACTGATGACTCACTTCCACCTTCAACAGCGGCTATTGTATATGAAACCACTGGGGAAGTGCACTGTGTATCAGTTGGTTGTTCCTGCTACTCTACAGCAAGCCATGTTACAGTTGGTTCATGATGTACCTCAAGCAGGTCATCCCAGACACGACAGATGTATACATGAGGCATGAAAGAAGTACTACTGGCCAACCATGAGGAAGGACATAGAAGCCCACGTTAGTCAATGTGTCAAGTGCGTGGAAATACGAGGAACGGCTGGACCTCCAACTCCCATCTTGGAGTATCCCTTGCCTGAAAAAGCTTGGGATACAGTCTCCATTGATCTATTAGCATTGCCAAGAAGTCATCAAGGCTCACATTATGTGTTAGTGGCAGTGGACTATTTTTCACGATTCACTGTATTAGCACCTTTACACACGAAGACTGCGGAGGAGGTGGCGCACGCTTCTGTAACCTCAGTGATTTGTCCATACTCTACACCTAAGGTATAGCTCAGCAATAATGGCAGTAAATTTCGTAACCAGGCGTTACAGGAAATCTGTCGTACATATGAGGTAAAGCATGTATTTGTTGCGCCTTACAGTCCCAAGAGCAATAGCCTTGTGGAGAGGACAAACAGGAAGATATTGGAAGTCCTGAGACCAGCAATCAGCTCAATGGAGGATGCCTGGCAGGACTGGTTACCACATGTAGCGGTTATCATAAATGCCTCAGACAATTCGTCAACTGGGAAATCTCATTACATCCTTTATGGGGAAGAGAAAGTGTTGCCCTACAATTTGCTAGCTGGACCTCCTACTCCGGTGTACAATCCCGAGTATTACAACAAGGTCCAGCTTGCAAGATTTCAGCACATACATAGTGAAGTACGGAAAAGATTAAAAGCCTCAAGAGCGGAGATGATGGTGAAATAACACTAAGGTAGTCAAGAAAAGATGCTGGAGGTACACCAGAAGGTGATGGTCCACACTCCTGAAAGAACTTCTAAGTTCAGCACTGAATTCCGTGGGCCATGTACAATTATCAATTATGGAAAGAGTGCATGGAAATACCTATAGAATAAGGAATGATGCGAGTGGAAGTCAGGAGATAGTACATGCTGACAGGATCAAGCCAGTAAGTCAAGCACTAGGCCTAACTAACCAATCGTCTGATGTGTTGTCCCCTCTGTCTTCGTCGCAGTCTGTGTCGTTGTCTGTACCTGTCCATATCCAAAAGTATCACAGCAAGCTACGATCCCACAGCAAGGGCGATTAATGGAGTATCTTCTCTTGCATAAATGTAGCTGTGGCTTGTATTCCTATCGTGTTGCTTGGGATGGACCTATGGATCGACATGAATATGAATTGTAGGGATGAATAACCAAATACCATCCTCACTGTTGAGTGCTGTGGGAGAGAGAGGCCAGACATGCTAAGGCTACCGCTTTTAGACATAAATAGGGAGAGTAAAGGAGGGGTGAGGGAAGGGAATAAATTCTGTATATATCTCAGTCTTGGGGAAATATATAAGTGTTAATACTACATAACAGTTAATACTGCCTTATTGAGATATATGATGTGCATGGTAGAGTTGTAACTCACATCTACTCGTGTACATATCTCCATATGTCTGAGAGACTGTGTCATCTCTTAATTTTGCTGACCTGTGCTGGTTCCTAGGGATGGGCAGCAAGGCAGTTTTCTAGGGCCGGTATTCATATAATGTCCTGGGACCTAGAAACTAGTCGCAAGTCGTAGAAACTGATCCCAAGTCGCAGGACTTGTTTATAAGTACTCCCACGTCCTATAAGTGGTCCTAAGACACGGAGATTTTACTGTAGGTGTAGCCAGGGAGGTGACTTACGACTTAGGAATATTCCTAGGACCTGAAAATGACTGAACAACAAGAAGCTCTGAGGCGTCAGCAGAGAACTTTTTGCCCACGTACCGACGTGTTGAATGAATTAAGTGATGCAGAACTGATATGCAGATACCGTTTGGATCGTGCAGGAATGATTTTTGTTACTTACTTGGTAAGAGATGTCCTGCAAAGTCCATTTGAGAGGAACTATGCAATTACCCCGGAGATGAAAGTGATCATTTTGTTGTGATATTTTGCCACAGGTAAAATGCAACTATGCAACAGTGATGATTTGGGACCATCACAGCCTACTGTCAGCAGAGTTATCTCACAGACATTAAATGCCTTCTACAGACGTGAAATAATGTGTAGATTCTTGAAGTTCCCCACAGACCCCCAAGAACTACAGAGGAAAAAATGTCGAATTTATGGAGATTACTGGCTTCCCCGGGGTGGTTGGAGCAATTGATGGGACATATGTGTGAATAATAGCCCCAAAAGAGTTTGAAGAAGAATATGTGAACAGAAAGCGGTATCATAGCAGTAATGTACAAGTTGTTTTTGATGCCAATTACAAAATTCTTAACTGTTTGGCCAAGTGGCCAGGGTCAATGCATGATGCAAGGTTACTCAATGAAAGTGGACTTAAAAGAATGTTTGAAAACCACGAGGTTCCACCGGGGTGCATCATCTAGGAGACAGTGGATATCCCTGCAAGCCTTGGCTTCTAACTCCTTACCTCCTACCATAGCCAGGGGCACAAACCGAATACAACAGGAAAGTTGTTGGTTATTATGCAGAAAGTGGTTCTCAGGCAATTATTGATGGAAAGTAGTTTTTTTGTGGTGTTTTTGGTGTGATTCGGCTGATTTTGAAAATAATTTTTTTGGGCAAACCACTATCTGAGTTCCTCCACCCTTCCCACAAACTTGTGGGACCTGTGGGAAACAGGAATTTTTGGGCTGGGGAACATCAAAACGATGCATCTGCATTTTAAACAAGGTCCAGAATCAATCAATTCAAATAATAAAATACCAGAAAAACTAATTATCCTTCAAAAATTTTACATAACTTAACTCAACCTAACCCAAACCTAACCTAAACTATTTTTTTAATATATACTGGTGGTACTATGACTGCCTTTCATATATATATTGTTACATAGCCTATGATTTCATCATCCTTTGTGTAATTTTAACGCACAGTATGCTGCATGTTTGATCACGAGCGTGTTCTGCCTCAGTCCCCCCCTTCTACCGTTATAGTAGAGTAAGTCGTCCTTTCTCTTGTTCAGTGCGGGATTTTCATCTCTTTGTCCCCATGGCTTCATTTGCGCGTCCTTCTTACAAGTTGTATCAAGCTCTGCTGGCCCCTATATAATGAGCTCAGTCTCTGCATCATTGCCACTTAGATCTGCTCCTCATTTTGTTCACATCTCTGTCCTCCCCTGTACAATTATTATTATTGTGAATTTCTCAGGAAGTCTCCAACCATCTAGCAGCTGTGTGATTTGAGTATAAGTGTTATTGCATTTTGTTCTTGTACTGTATAGCATAAGTTTAATTTGTAGGGCTAGTGAAGTTTTTGTAATTCATGTAGGGATCTTTATGTCCATCATTTTTAATAATATTTTGTATCTGTAATAATTTATCTTGCATTAACTGAGCATTACCCAGTGTTTTTCATTTCATCAGGGCTGACTTAGATAAATTTACTCATGCCAATTTCGTGTTAATAGAGGCTATTGCAGTTAACCATATATTTAACCTGTTTTTGCCATTACATTATCCTTATGAGTCCTGAATGTTTAGTTGTTATTTGAGCATTAAACTTTAACTTGTAATTTTACCTAACTCTTTTGTTTTGAACCTGGAACTTTGCGGGACAGTAGTGATTTTAGTATTCTTACTTGAAGTGTTCATTATCTCTCTCTGTTCCGTAACATAAATTTGGCGACCTCATATCAGGATATTCAGGATATTTTCATAAGGATATTGCTTGATATTTTGTGACTGTGATTTATTCATGATGTCTACTATTTCTACACTTGATGAAGCCAAAGATTTTTTGTCAAATGTGCAAACAGTGTGTGATATAGAAAACAGAACAAAGAATGAACTTAAGCTCGTTCCTCAACAATTGGGAATTGCTGTTCGCTCTCATCATTCTAAAGATCAAATTGTTGACATGATTAATGAAAGCTTGTTTAATGTAACTCCTCCAAATGAGCAAACGCAGATTGAATTAGCTAAGTTACAGCTAGCCCTGCAGGAGGTTCGTGTGAAGGAAGCTGAATTTCAAGCACGTGCTAAGGAGGCTGATGTTAAGGAGGCAAATGCTCGTATTCAAGAGGCACAGGTACAGGCTCAGGCACAAATTGAACTTGCTAGGATTCAGGCAGACCATGAGTATCGCATGAAACAAGGTGGAACTGGATCATCTAGCTCTGATGATTTTGATGTGGCTAAAAATGTTAAACTTGTCCCTCCTTTTAATGAATCTGATTTAACAAAGTATTTTCAGTTGTTTGAGAGGGTAGCTACAGGTTTTAATTGGCCCAAGGAGTATTGGCCGGTACTCCTTCAAACTGTTCTCACCGGTAAAGCTCAAGTAACTTATGCATCTTTGCCTCAGGATCAATCTGATAATTATGATGTAGTTAAGAGCTTGATTCTTAAGGCCTATGAGCTTGTTCCTGAAGCCTATAGAGTAAAATTTAGGACAACTTACAAGCAAGATAAGCAATCCCATGTTGAGTATGCAAAAATCAAAGAAGATCTGTTAGAGCAGTGGTTAAATTCTAAGAATGTGGATTCTGATTTTGGTAAATTTAAGCAAATGATTTTGCTGGAGGACTTCAAGAGGTGTATTTATAAAGATGTAAGCCTATATCTTGATGAGAAAAGAATAGATAATTTGTCTGATGCTGCAGTTTTAGCTGATGAATATGTTCTCACTCACAAGAGATATTCTAAAGAAAAAGGGAAAGCTGAGAGTAAGTACGTTGCCTCTACTCAGAGTACAGGTAACAGGAAAGAGAATAAAGGATGTTTCTCAGGATGTAAATACCAGCTTCACCTCTAGATTTCAGAAAAGTAAATGTACTTATTGTAGTAAGCTTGGTCATACTACGGAGAAATGTTTCAGGAGACAGCGTGATGTGAACAAAAAGGAGTCTTTAAATATTCAGTCAATTGGTCTAGTGTCCACCCTTGAGAGTTCCCAGAATTCTTTAACTGAGTTAACTGAACCTGCTTTGAGGGGTAACTTAAATTCTCATGATGGAGCTCCTCTTTTGAGCAGTAACGTGGGTGACACTCTCAAGAGTTCATGTGCTAATTTCCTGTCTGATGGTTTTGTCAGTCCTCTGGACAGTAATGACAGGAAATCAGTTAAAATATATCGTGACACAGGTGCTTGCCAATCCCTTATGCTGACCAGTGTTCTAGGCTCTAATGTTAATTCCTCTGATGAAACTGTAATCTTACAAGGTGTAGGGAATAATTACTTCTCTGTCCCTCTGTGCAGAGTGAATTTAGAGTCTGGTTTTGTTAATGGTTCCGTTATGGTTGGGTTGGTTGAGACACTCCCAATGTCAGGTGTAACTTTCTTACTTGGAAATGATATTGGTGGAAGTCAAGTGTGTCCAGCTCCTCAGTTGTCTAGTGAGCCAGTGGCTGCATCCCAGGATTGTGATGTCCCTGATGTGTTCGCTGCATGTGCTGTCACTAGGGCTAAGTCTAAAGTTACTGGTGATTTAGAGGATAATGATGATGATGATGTTATCCTAGCTGACACTTTTCTTGCTAATTTGGACCACTCACCAGATGAGGCAGTACCCCGTAGTGTTGATAATTTGTCTCGTCAAGAGTTGGTTGAGTTGCAGGTTGCTGACCCTGAGTTGAAAGGTCTAGCTAACTCTGCTTACAGTGAAGAAGAGTCAGCCGGTGCTTCTACTTGTTATTATGTAAAGTCAGGAGTACTTATGAGGAAGTGGAGACCCCCAACAGCATCAGCCGACTGTGAATGGGAGGTTGTACATCAAGTTGTCATCCCTCGTGTTTGTAGGCAGGATATCATTCGAGTGGCTCATGATTCCAGTTTGGCAGGACACCTTGGAGTGAGGAAGACTGTGGCACGCATTTTGAAACACTTCTACTGGCCAGGTATCTTCAGGGATGTTTCCTGGTATTGTAAGTCTTGTCACACCTGTCAAGTTGTGGGGAAGTGTAATCAGACTGAAAAGGTTGCACCTCTAGTTCCCATTCCTCCTTTTGAGGCGCCTTTCACCCGTGTGTTGGTGGATATTGTGGGCCCTCTTCCTAAGACTTCTTCAGGATTTTCTTATGTGTTGACCCTGATTGATATGGCTACTCGTTATCCTGAAGCCATTCCACTTAGAAATATCTCAGCAAAGAACGTGGTTAAGGAAATGTTAGGGTTCTTCACAAAGTTTGGTCTGCCCAAGGAGGTACAGTCAGACCGGGGAAGTAATTTCATGTCAAATGTTTTCGAGCAGTCTCTGAAAGAGTTGGGCATCTCCCAGATCACGTCTTCAGCTTACCATCCCCAGACCCAAGGAGCGTTGGAGAGATATCATCAAACACTCAAATCGATGCTCAAGAAATACTGTTTGGAACATCAGAAAGACTGGGATAAAGGTCTTCCATTCGTTGTATTTGCTGCAAGAGAATCTCCAAATGAATCACTGGGCTTCTCACCTTTTGAACTACTGTTTGGCCATGAAGTAAGAGGACCCCTTAAGCTACTCAAGGAATGCTGGCTGTCGGAGGAAGATGACGTCAACCTGCTGGAGTATGTGATGAAGTTCAAAGAACGGCTGTCCACTGCTTTACAGCTGGCGAGAGAGAATTTAGGAGCTGCTCAGGAGAAGATGAAGACTTGGTATGATAAGAAGTCCAGGTTACGCCACTTTCAGCCAGGAGATCAAGTTTTGATTCTGCTACCAGTACATGGGCAACCTCTTCAAGCCAAGTTTAGTGGTCCTTATTTCGTGGAGAAGAAACTCAGTGATGTCAACTATGTCATCGCCACACCAGATTGTAGAAAGAACAAGCAACTATGTCACATCAACATGCTAAAGTTATATCACAGGCGGGACGAAAATAATCCAGTCTGCACTGTAGCTGTTCCACCCGAGTCTGCAAGTGAAGCTCTCCCATGCAGCATGAGCCTGAGTGATAGTTTGGGGAAGAATCCTGATATCATGAATGATCTCCAGACTAAGCTTTCTCATCTACCTCCCGAGGAAAGGCAGGAGTTTTCGGCATTACTGCAGGAGTACCCGCAAGTGTTCCGTGCCACTCCAGGAAGAACCACTGTGTTGATGCATGATGTCGATGTTGGAGACGCAAAGCCAATTAAACTGCCTCCTTACCGTGTGAACCCAGTGAAAGTTCCTCTCATCGAGAAGGAGCTTGGCTACCTGTTGGACCACATGATGATTGAGCCCTGTCAGAGCGAGTGGAGTTCTCCTGTCACTCTAGTCCCTAAGCCAGGTGGGTCACAGCGGCTTTGCATTGACTACAGACGTGTTAATCAGATAACCAAAACAGACACTTACCCTCTCCTTTGCGTGGAAGATTGCATAGACAAGATCGGAAAGGCTAGGTACATAAGTAAGTTTGATTTGTTAAAGGGATACTGGCAAGTACCTATGACTGAACGTGCTAGGGAGATCTCATGTTTTGTAACACTAGGAAAGACTTTTGCATGTTCCGTAATGCCGTATGGTATGAAGAATGCACCAGCTACATTTCAGAAGCTCATGAATGTTGTAACAGAGGGTTTGGCAGGGTGTGTTGTTTATATGGATGATGTATTAATCTTCAGTGACAACTGGAAAGATCACCTATGCCATGTCAGTAAATTTCTTGAGCGTTTGGTTCATGCTAATCTTGTAGCTAATTTATCAAAGTGTGAGTTTGGTCAAGCTAAATTTCAGTACCTTGGGTACGTAATTGGTGATGGACATGTTGCACCACCAGCAGCTAAGGTTCAGGTTATAAGTGATCTTCCCAGACCTAAAAGTAGGAAAGAGCTACAAAGATTTTTGGGAATGGTAGGTTATTACAGGAGATTTGTTCTTAACTTTTATATTCTTGTATCACCACTTACAGACCTACTGAAAAAGGGAGTTAAATTTGTCTGGACCGATAACTGTGAATCCTCTTTCAACAAACTTAAAGCTATTCTATTAAGTCAGCCAGTGCTCGCTACTCCAAATTTTGCTAAGCCTTTTAAGATGGCTGTTGATGCAAGTGATACAGGAGCTGGGGCTGTTTTGCTGCAAGAGGATGATCAGGGTATTGAACATCCTGTATCTTATTACAGTAAGAAGTTCACTCCACCTCAAAAGAACTACTCAACTATTGAGAAAGAGCTTTTGGCATTGATTTTGGGTTTACAGCATTTTTCATTTTATTTGTGTTCTGGTTTTGACCCCATAGTCATTTATACCGATCATAACCCACTGAAATTCCTTAGTAAGTTTAAAGATAAAAATCAGAGATTGACAAGATGGAGTCTACTTCTTCAGGAGTATTCATTAGACATACAACATGTCAAGGAGAAAGAAAATGTTATTGCAGATTGTTTATCTAGACTTTAGACAGATTGTTTTAGAGTAATAAGAAATTTCCTTTGTAAATTTCTTTTTCTTTGTGGGGAGGTGTTACATAGCCTATGATTTCATCATCCTTTGTGTAATTTTAACGCACAGTATGCTGCATGTTTGATCACGAACGTGTTCTGCCTCAGTCCCCCCCTTCTACCGTTATAGTAAAGTCGTCCTTTCTGTTGTTCAGTGCGGGATTTTCATCTCTTTGTCCCCATGGCTTCATTTGCGCGTCCTTCTTACAAGTTGTATCAAGCTCTGCTGGCCCCTATATAATGAGCTCAGTCTCTGCATCATTGCCACTTAGATCTGCTCCTCATTTTGTTCACATCTCTGTCCTCCCCTGTACAGTTATTATTATTATTGTGAATTTCTCAGGAAGTCTCCAACCATCTAGCAGCTGTGTGATTTGAGTATAAGTGTTATTGCATTTTGTTCTTGTACTGTATAGCATAAGTTTAATTTGTAGGTCTAGTGAAGTTTTTGTAATTCATGTAGGGATCTTTATGTCCATCATTTTTAATAATATTTTGTATCTGTAATAATTTATCTTGCATTAACTGAGCATTACCCAGTGTTTTTCATTTCATCAGGGCTGACTTAGATAAATTTACTCATGCTAATTTCGTGTTAATAGAGGCTATTGCAGTTAACCATATATTTAACCTGTTTTTGCCATTACATTATCCTTATGAGTCCTGAATGTTTAGTTGTTAGTTTGAGCATTAAACTTTAACTTGTAATTTTACCTAACTCTTTTGTTTTGAACCCGGAACTTTGCGGGACAGTAGTCCATCCATCCATCCATTGCCAGACGCCATGTATCCCAAATGGGGTGGCCAAGGGCTTAGAGTTAATTGTTTTACAGGGAGGGGCACTAATCCTCCACCAACCCCACTTGACACGTAGGGATGCCAACAGCATCTGGTGTTCCCAGGCGGTCACCCATCCAAGTACTAACCAGACCCAACGTTGCTTAACTTCGCTGATCGATTTTAGTATTCTTACTTGAAGTGTTCATTATCTCTCTCTGTTCCATAACAATATATATATATATATATCACTCAGGACTGTACCTTATTTAATTTGTTCTAATGTTCTCAGGCACTTTTTAATGGAAAGTAATTTTTCTGTGGTGTTTTTTGATATGATTCGATTAATTTTGAAATTCATTTTTAGGGAAAACCACTTCTTTCTGAGTTCCCCCACCCTCCATAGAAACTTGTAGGACCTGTGGGAAACAAGGGTTTAGGGGTGGGGAACATCAAAACAATGCATTTGCAGTATAACTAAGGTCCAGAATCAATCAGATCACATCGAAAAATACCAGAAAAACTAATTTGCCTTCAAAAGCATAACCTAACCTAACCAAACCAAACCTAACCTAATCTAACCTAACCTAAACTAACCTAACCTAACCTAACCTATTTTGTATATATACTTGTGGTACTATGACTGCTTTTCCTTATATATATATATATATATATATATATATATATATATATATATATATATATATATATATATATATATATACTGTATATTTCTCAGGATTGTACCTTAGCCAATTAGCTCTTAATGTTCACTTTGTGAAGCTTTGTAAGTGAGAGAGTTAACCATGCTAGTATTTTATTATTTGTTTACATACAGTACAGTATTTTTGTTGTATTGTACTGGATTGTGTCATAGTACTTATGTAATGGTATCTAAGGAATGAATCTGTGGTACATAGATGAAAAACAGTTTGTGTTCCCAGTGTTTAATATTAGGTAGCTACTAAACAGAGTATGGAAGTTAAGAAGTCACTGCATGATAATATTGTGATACCTACCCTGACGTATGGAAGCGAGGCGTGGACCTTGCAAGAGGGGAACAAGTCAAGAGTGAGAGCAGTGGAAATGAGTTACTTGAGAGGAGCATGTGGAGTGACATAGAGGGACAGGTTGACGAATGAAGAAGTGAAGGAATGTTGTGGGGTGGATATGGATGTAGTTGAGAATATTAGGAGAAATACACTGAGGTGGTTTGGACATGTGGAGAGAATGGAGATTGAAAGACTGACTAAGAGGGTGTATGTAGGTGAGGTGGAGGGAGGGAGAGGGAGGGGTAGACCGACGATAAGGTGGAGGGATGGAGTTGAGAGGTATTTGAGGGAGGGGGGGTGAGTTGGGAGGAGGGTAGTCAAATGGTGGGTGACAGAGCGACTTGGAGGAGTTTTGTCTGCGGCCACCCTTTGCGGGATTAGGGCGTCGGGCTATAGATAGATAGATACTAAACAGAAATGGTGTATTTCAGTTTTCAACTTGTCTTTGTACTCATTAGCTTGAACTACTACAATGTACTAAATTCATTCACTATTTTCAGGGCACACAGAAAGACAAGAGATGTGGTCGAGAGAGGGATTGGTCAACTGAAGCGACGTTTTCACGTACTGCATGGGGAAATCCGAGTTACCCCACCCCTCAAGGTGTGCAAAATCATTTGTGTTTGTGCCATGCTACACAACATCTGCAAGGAAAGAAACATTCAGTTACCTGGTAATGATAATGGTAACAATGCAGATGGAATGCAGAATGATGATGCTGACATGGCCATCATCCAACCTCCAGCAAACATGCCCCGTGCTGGACTTGTGTTCAGGGATAATTTTGCCAACACTCACTTCAGGTAAATAGTGTAGTATATATGTTATCAGTTAAACCTCATACTGGACAACACTAGATGGGGTTTCTTTTTAATATTCATTATCACTTGTACACAATTATTGTACTTGATCCAGTCTCCTTCTTTAACTGAAAGTCAAATGCAGTGCCAGTTTATCCAGAAGTCCCACTTTGCTGTTTATCATACTCCAACATTGCACTCCATTATACTCTTGTATTCATCATAGTTTCGCACATAGCACAAATTAATGCCTAGTTTTGAGAATTTTTACATGGATATATATATTACCAATGGTAAAAATAATTACTGAAACATACTGACAATGCCTTGTCAGTAATGTTCATTTTTGAGCTTTACCCTGTTTAAAACTTTTTTCCCAATCTGATAGTATTACTGGTAGGCAAGCTTTCCCTTTTCCACTGTAAACTTTCAGTCATATTAGTTTATGGGTAGAAAAGGCATACAATACTCTCATACATATTTATTAATGCACTTTTGTATCACAGTAACAATACATCACTATCACAGAAGTTCGGCCTTAGAGTTTCGGGAGCACCAAATATCATATTAAAAAACAGCTCAAATCCATAGTAATAAATAAAGGGGATTCTTTCTAGGCTTGGATAGATCAACTAGTGGTGGTCCTGTCTTTGTAACTCCCGCATGTACAGCCAATAATCTCTTTCGGCTATATTGGCTTCGTAGCGAGATATTTTGACCAAGCTGTCCATTTCTGCTTGTGACAGCTGAAGCCACGCTGCACTGGTCATGGGCTGCACCATCCCTGAAGTAAGTCGCTACGCAGACTGTTGGGGCACAGAATTGTCGTCCGCCCTCCCACCAACAACAGTGACTGCCGCGCCAGCCTCCAACTGCCCTTCAGCTCTGGAAGAAATATAATCATTAGATTTGTTTTTTATTAAGGAACTGTTATAATAAATCCATAGTGTTTGGTGTTGATTTGTTAACAGCCAGTGCAAATTTTCCCTAGTACAATTCAAATTTTGGTAAAACTACATAGATGCATTATTTTGCAGCTTATTATAAATGCTAGGTACTGTCTTAATAAAAATTAAGTTCTTAGTATGACTAATTCCTCGGCTCATAGAAACACAAATATGAAAAAAAATTATCAACTGTGGGTGTGGGTATGTGTATCAACTGTGGGTGTGGGTATGTGTGTGTGTGTGTGTGTGTATATATATATATATATATATATATATATATATATATATATATATATATATATCCCATTGGATCCCAGAGTTGCTGGGCGAGGCATTTCACTGGGAGGGTGCTAAGCATACTGCCATCCGGCTATCGGCTCATAGTCGCTAAGCTCATAGCTCCCTGCCTGGGGGATCCCTACCTTATTAAGATTTGAAAACTCCCAGTTCTGTCCAATACTCTGGACACTGGGCTCCAATGGGATATATATATATATATATATATATATATATATATATATTATGTGTGTGTGTGTGTGTGTGTGTGTGTATATATATATATATATATATATATCCCATTGGATCCCAGAGTTGCTGGGCGAGGCATTTCACTGGGAGGGTGCTAAGCATACTGCCATCCGGCTATCGGCTCATAGTCGCTAAGCTCATAGCTCCCTGCCTGGGGGATCCCTACCTTATTAAGATTTGAAAACTCCCAGTTCTGTCCAATACTCTGGACACTGGGCTCCAATGGGATATATATATATATATATATATATATATATATATATATATATATATATATATATATATATATATATATATATATATACACATAGATAGATAGATATAGATATATAGATAGATTGACTGATAGATAAACAGATATATATATATATATATATATATATATATATATATATATATATATATATATCCTTGGCTAACAAGGACTTTCTTTGGACCTAGTTCAAAGAACCAAGGATCATGACCAACTAGATATAACAGATGCATATATTTAGCTCTTTTTTTTTTTTTTTCCCCTAGCTTCTCTGCACCATACAGAACAATAACTGAAAAATCAGTCACATAAATAAAGTAGAATGACAGGTTCATATTAGGCTCTAATATGAAATAAAGATTATGAAATTTTGCAAGAAATGTAATAGACAGTTTTAGGTAAGTCACTGACTATGTGCTAAATAATGCTACAAAAGCAACACAGTATACTACCATCCATATTAAGCACATACTGTCAAGGTCTTGCTGTTATTGTACTCTATTTATATTCAATATATTTTGTTAAGATACATACAAAACAGTAAAAAATACGACAAACCTCTCATCAACATGAAGTATCCAAGTCCCTGGCTCGGTTTCCTAGTCTTCATTCTCTCCAGTTCCGATAAAAGTCACGTTGGTCTTGCCAAGGACATCCTGCAATTTTTCCTGAACAGGATCAAGCTGTGGTCCTTTTGGTCCACCACCACATAAGAAACAGAAAAAGAAAATGACAATACAATTCCCTCTAGTACCTTGGATTTATCAGCACTGAGACAGTACACTGGAGTGCTACAGTAGGATACTATTACTGTACAAAAATTTTCCCTAAGGATGACACATAAAAGCAACACGTAGGTTTTGCATGTTTTCTGAGGACACTCAGGTTGTTCATGTCTGTTTCAGTGGCTCATGCTTATGGAAATGCAGTAGGCTAGGTGACTGGCCGGAAATGCTTAAAAAAAAAAAATGCTGAGCATAAAAGTAAAATGTAAGGTACTCAAGCTGGAAAAAGCTGATGAATAAGTAAACAACAGTTTTTGCTTATATAGTGTAAAAGCCTTATAACTAGAGTAAAATATCACTGTGAAAATTTAATTTACAGGCCATATTTAGAAAGTACTTTTTTTTTTTACATTAAACTATTGCAACAAGTATGAAGTACGGTACATTACATACAGCTCAACAATAATTACTTTCGTACAGCCACGGATGCTTGGTGCAGGAATTTGGCTGTACAGAATTGAAACTGCATCATGTTATGACACTTTTTATGATGGTATTACTTAAAAATGAATACCAGCACTTAAGAAAGTTTGAAGTAAAATCCGAATGAAACTTACATTTAACAGTACATAAAAAAGAGTAAGAGTTTGCACACTGAGATATGTGTTGTAACTGTACAAAGGAGATGTCACTGTGCAGTCTAGGGCAACCGTTGAATTTGAAAATGAAAATTTGTTTTAACCTACCCTAATCTAACCTACTGTAGGAACATCCTAGGCTGGGTTAGTTGCACATTCATACATCCATGGAATTTGAAAATGAAAATTTGTTTTAACCTAGCCTAGGAACCATGCTAGGCTTGGTTTGGTTAGTTATGTTAAGAGATATCTACATTTTCTAATTCCGTGGTTAACGAAACTGCAAATTGACCAAAAGCAAACAGTAACACCTGTTAACCTTAAACTTACCTGTTCCACAATAATCCTTGGTAACAGTGCTGATGGTCTGCCTCTCTTTTGCCTTAATGCTTAGGTATTTCTTCTGGCACTCCATAGCCGTCCTCTTCGTGCTGGGGTATGCAGCTTGACCCCGGAGGCCACACTCTCCCAGGCCGTATTTTTTTGCTTGCTTGGGGACTGTCCCTCCAAGCTTGATCTTGTTGAGATTCTTCTTCCCCTCAATCAACTGCATGAGCAGTAAGGCCTCGTCCCTTGTCCAATTGTCATAAAAGACTTTGTAACTCCTTTGTGGTTACTTGTAGTTGAGTTATATATATATTAGACTTGTGGACGAGCGGTTATTATACTGAAGTAGCTTCGTGAGTAGCTAATCTTCTTTCCCATTTATCATGTAGTGACAGATGAGGTAAAGAATAGTATGGGACTATTTTTATTTGTCTTGGAAATATTAACAAGTCTCTCACTCACGAGTGAGTTGAGCAGAGTCCCTGTCTCCCTGTCTTGCTCTCTCAAGTTGCTAAGCCCTTCCTTCTTCTGACCTGCCTGTTCTAAGGCCTGTCTCCTTCTGACCTGCCTATTGTAAGGCTAGCTTCTTTCTGCCCTCTCTTTCCTAAATTCTGGTGAAACAGGAGACGTATCATGTGTGTTCCTTGTGGATGGAAAGTTTAAGAAGCCTGTGTGTGAGTATGTGTGTGTATGGTCACTAGGGCTTTGTTCACTGGTGGATTGCTGACAACTAACTGCATCATCTCCTTACTGGCCACTGTCGTCAGCTTTCCTCAGTGTAATTTGCAAGCTCATTTCCCATTCCCAGGCTCGCATAGAGCTGTCTGTCTATCTATTCATCTATCTATCTATTATGATTTGTAATTATAATATGGAGTCCTGATACAATTAGGCTTCCTTGATGTACAAGTGCCACTAGTTGTGCTGCTGAAGCTTGTTTCCATTGTCTCCTTTGCTTTACTGAAGATGTTGCCAAACGAGGTTTAACGCTTCCGCGCCGTCTGTATGTTTACAATACACGATAGCCTAGCGTCCACGGAAAAAAGAAAATGTAACTCGAAAATAGATACATCCATCAAGAAATCCACCTACATTATTTTTATATTCATTTTATGACTTAAAGTATTTTACTAAATAATATATCTCTATCTTGGCCAAAAACTGCATTTAAAAAAAAATAATAATGCAACAATTAGCACTTTTCCTAAGTCTGGGACTTTGGAAAATTCCTACTTAGGAATTGCCATGTACGTCCCAGGCAGTGTTTATGAATCGATTCCTAAGACTTAGTCCCAGCTGAGAGCAGTTCTTAGGACTTTCCTAGGAATGTTTTTGAATACGGGCCCAGATCACTTCTAGCTCCCATCAGAAGGAGACGCTCTGTTCCGGTATTCTCTCTTGTCACAGCTGTATCACTCTGTGGCATAATAAGGAGGGGGAGAAACACACCTGCTCTTGTTTTCTGATTCACCTGACACGCTACATGCTTCTGATTCACGGGCACATCATCATCAATCTCGGCGACTAACTGTGAAATACAGAAGAGACTACGCCGGGAATAGGCTCCCTCTGTTCAAATTACTCGAATTTTGGGGTAGCACCTAGTTTTATATATATATATATATATATATATATATATATATATATATATATATATATATATATATATGTGTGTGTGTGTGTGTGTTTGTGTGTGTGTGTGTGTGTGTGTGTGTGTGTGTGTGTGTCCCCAGTGTTGTTCAATCTGTACAGAGATACAAGGTAGGGCAGTTGATGTTGGAGTGGCGCTAATGAGAGAGGGCAGTGTTTGGAAACTCCCTGTGCTGTTGTTTGCAGATGATACTGTGTTGTTCAGTGAGGACGAAGGGGAGCTGCAAAGCTTGGTGTAAGTTTGGGAGAGTGTGTAAGAAACGGAATCTAAAAGTGAATGTAGGGAAGAGTAAAATTATGGTCTTCGAGAGAAGTGAAGTCAGTTAACGTACAGTGAAGTTGGATGAGAAAAAATGGAATATGTGACTGAGTTTAAATACTTAGGTGGTGTGATGGGTAACGATGGAAGTCTGGAGAATGAAGTGCTTGAGAGGGTACGACAAGGAAGAAAGGTTCCTGGTTCTTTGAAAGCAGTGATAAGGAACAGGGAAATGAGCATGGAAGTGAAAAAGTTACTGCATGACTAGAGAGAGAGAAAAAAAAAAAACTCTCTCTCTCTCTCTCTCTCACACACACACACACACACACACAGGACCTCCCTAAAACAACGACGTGTCGACCAGGCTACTCAATTTCCCGCTTTCTGTGTCAATGGAGTCCTCTACCATGCTGCTACAACCTCCAGAGTCGTATACACCGTTATTCCACTCCAAATAGCTTGAAAAGGAGTAGGGTAGCAACCGGTAGAAGGCAAACATGGGGTCATAGCTCCGTCAAACAACGGCGTTCGGTGTCGGGCAGCCACGCTAACCCACGTCTCGAGTTACCAATTTTACACTTCATGCGCTAAATAGAGCGGATCTTACTATGAATTTGCTACTTCATTCCTGGGTTAGTATTATGGTGATTTTTACCTATATTTTTTTCTTTTTTCTAGCATGAGATAATATTTATTTCATCGAAATATAAGAAAAAAGTCACAATTCTAATCGTTTCTTCAATGCACATCTTGCTCTGTGAGTGCTAGTTTACCGCGCTGCGCACAGCTGACCTGTTTACACTCCTTTGTTTTCAGCCACGTGTGTGCGTGCCTTCCATGTTTATTGCAACTTCCTTGATTTTACAGTGTTGAAGAAGGATCCATACATACATACATACAAGCACTTATGAAAAGAATACAGGAAGTCATGCATACATGAAAACATACAAACATACATACATACATATTTTGGGATATTAAAAGAGTTTGTATTGTTAAATGAACACAAAACAAAAACACATCAAGACAGTGGTACATGCATACACACATACATAGTAATAGAAACATAATAGTTACAAACACACTATTTTCGGGGATAATCAATATTATTTTTGTATACATAAAAATCCATAGGTTACATACATACATGCATACATACACCTATACATTCATGCATACAAACATACATACATGCATACATACACCAATACATTCATGCATACAAACATACAAACACACATTGTATGCATACCAACATACATACATACATACTGACTTACATACAGAAATACAGACAAGCACACATTATGCACTCTGGGATTACTTCAACAATGGTATGTATGTATACAAGAAAACATACATACAGTCATACATGCATACACTCAATCACACTAACATACAAACATAATACAGACTTAGGAACACACTTAACAAGGTATTTTTGGAGTTAATCTCCATTTTTTTTTCTTACATAAATATACATACATGAATACATACAACTATGCAATCATAAAACACACAAACGAACATTTTTCACGTGTTTGAGTTATTTTTAAACATGTTATGTTTGTACTTACCTTATTTTAAGGTATTATGATAGCCTAATAGTGTTGTTGTTTTCCAAGGTATACTCCCTAGATTTGTGCTGTATGAAAAAAAAAATATATATATATGATCATACAAATTCATTCATTTTTCAATATTTTGTAGAGGGAGGACAGGGCTTTCTTCATTTTAAAATTCATCTTGATCGGACATGTTGTTCTTGAGTTACTGAAGAGTGTGGTAAGGAAAACTTTAATTTCGATTTTCTCCATTTTAAAAAAAGTGGTGCTTACGTCGGTTCTTTATGGAGATCCTATTATATATATGGAAAATAAACGAGTGAACTTTGATGGAAAAAAGCTAAACCATTTAAGATTTGTAGATGATGTCCTAATCTCAGAAACAGCAGAGACATTGCAAGAAATGTCTGAACAAAGAAAGTCTCAAAATAGGGCTAAAGATGAACCGGAGTAAAAATAATGTTTAATCCACAAACACCAAGGAGCGTCATCAGAATAAGCGAGGAAATTTTTGAAGAAGTCGAGGAGTACAATTACTTGGGGCATATACTAAACAGATCATGATAGCGAAAAAAAAAAAAAAACTCATTACAATGGGATGGGAACCTTTCGGTAAACATAGAGACATTAAGAAAAGGCAGCTTGCCAGTTTGTATGAAACGAAAAGCATATAATGAATATATAATTCCAGCTATGACGAATGGTTGTGAGACCTGGAAACTGATAAAATTGATGGAAAATAAATTAATCCGTTCTCAGAGAGCAATAGAAAGATCAATGGTGGAGAAATGAATTCCACGAGCTAGACATCAAAGGTCATATACCCCCTACAGGAGAGAGCTACCCCTCCCGGCACAGCAGACGGGGGCGCGGCTTGAATTAACGACCTCCCAGTCACGAGCCCGAAGTTTTACCTCTCAGCTACCGTGCCTCCATAAGATCAATGGTGGGAATATCTTTAAGAGACAGGAAAAGATCGACATGGGTGAGAGAGCAGACTAAAGTCAAAGATATTATAGAAGTTATAAAAGAACAGAAATGGAGGTGGGCAGGCCATATAGCAAGAATAAGGGATAACCGCTGGAGCATGAGGCTGACTGATTGGACACCAAGAGATTGTAAACGTAGCAGAAAAAGTCCAGACAGGATGTGGAGAGATGGGACAGAGAAATTTGCAGGGAAAACGTGGCAAAGAGTGGCTCAGTCAAGGAATTCGTGACGAAGGTTGGGGGAGGCCGTTGTTCAGCAGTGGACTTGTAATGGTTGATGATGATGATGATGAATATATATATATATATATATATATATATATATATATATATATATATATATATATATATATATAGTGTCCCCCCCATGTGGCGGGGGAGGGGGGGCACAGTCTGGCTGCTCTATGGGGTGGTACTACCACTCTGCGGCCAGGTTGTGTTAGGAAGAATTCTGCCTCCGAATTCCCTGCGTGTCGTAAAAGGCGACCAAAAGGGGGGAAGTGAACTAATAGGGATCCCCTCCTCTGTTTTTTTAGTTCCTACAATGAGACAGAGAATACAGTAGAAAGGATGGGGGATTGAGTTACCCTAGTACCCTGAAGTTTAGGTCTATGAATATGTGTGGATGTAGTACGATTGAGGCTAAAATGGAGGAGATTGGGAGAATGTTTGTGAGAAGAAAGTTGGATGTGTAGCTTTCAGTGAAACAAAGATGAAAGGGAAAGGTAAGTCTATGTTTGGAAGTGTGAATGGAAGGATGCCAGGTGTTGATAGAGAAGGGGCGAGAGAAGGTGTGGCCTTCTTAGTGAGCCCGGAAGTGCAGCAGTATTATTCAATGGAGGAAGGTGTCATCGAGACCGATGTGGGTGAAAGCGAAATTTGAACGTGAGTTGTGGGTATTTGTGTGTACATATGGGCCTGGTAGTGAAAGGGATGCAGAAGAGGCGGAGTCTTTCCGGAATGATGTTGATGAGTATCTGCAGAGTTTTGGAGCGAATGTGAACGTGGTAATGATGGGAGATCTTAATGCTAGAGTGGGAAATGTAGCAGTTGAAGGTGCATTTGGTATGTATGGTGTGCCTGGAAGAAATGAAAATGGGGAACGAATGATAGGGATATTTGTTGAGAGATGGTGATTGAGATACCTTGTTTGAGAAGAAACATATTTATATATGGTTGAGATAGGAGAGTGGAAGGGTTGTTGATAGAGCGCTGATGGACCATGTGGTTGTGTCCAGGAATGTAAGAGGAAGATTGTTGGATGTGAGAGTTTTGAGAGGGGAGGGTGGAGGTATGTCTCACCACTATCTGGTGGAGGGAAAATTGAGAGTAGGTAAGAGATGGATGACAGCTAGGAGAGTAAGTTGTGGCCGGGAGGTTTTGAAAGTGAATTGGATAAAAGAGAAAATGATAGAGCATCAGGAGATATTAAAAGATGAGTGGAACACAGTGAAAGATCAGAAAAATGGCAGTGTGGAGACGGAATGGCAGTTGTTTAAGAGTGCATGGGTGGGCCATGCAGAAAAGGTGCGTGGTGTGAGACGAGTGGGTGGTGGTGTGGGAAAGGGAAGTGAAGGGTGGTGCGTGGAAGTAAGTATGGCTGTGACCGAGAAGAGACGTGCACTTGAAGTGTGGCTGCAGAGAAAGTACGAGGTGTCATATGAGAGGTACAAGGAAAAGAGGATTACTGCGAGAAGGGCTGTTCGTGATGCTAAACTGACGGCAGATGAGAAGTGGGGTAGGCGGTTGACTGAGAATTTTCAACAGAAAAAGAACATGTTTTGGAAGGAGGTAAAACGGGTGCAAAAGGGAGAGTCTGGGAATGAAGAACAAGTAAAAGCATGGGATGGAGGGATGTTAAATGAGATGGATGCAGTAAGGAAACGATGAGCAGAATATTTTGACAGACTGTTAAATGTAAAGGAGGAAAGGGAGGCTGATATTGTGGCTGATGGAAGGGTGCAAGGAATAAATATGTTGGGAGAGTTGACTGATTCTTTGATCACGATGGAGGAAGTGCAGGAGGCAGTAAAGGAGATGAAAACAGGGAAGGCCGCAAGTATGAGTGGGTGTGCTGTGGAATGCCTGATATGTGGTGGAGCAACTACTGTTGAGTGGTTAGTAAGACTTGAATGTGTGTTTTGTGAGAGGTATGGTGCCAGGTGACTGGGCCAGTGCTTGTGTGGTTCCATCATATAAAGGTAAGGGTGATAAGTATGAATGTACTAGCTTTAGGGGTATAAGTCTGTTGAGTGTTGTGGGTAAGGTGTATGGAAGAGTGTTAATTAAGAGAGTTAGAGAGGGTACAGACGGAGTGATTAGTGATGAGAAGTGTGGCTTTAGCAGAGGGATGGGATGCATGGATCAGGTGTTTGTTGTGAGACAGGTGTGTGAAAAGTATTTGACGATAGGTAAGGATGTGTTTTGGGTGTTCATGGATTTAGAGAAAGCGTGTGATAGAACTGTTAGGGAGAGTTTGTGGACTGTTTTAAGACTATGGACTTGATGGTAGGTTGCTAAAAGGAGTGAAAAGTTTTTATGTAAATACTCTTAGTAGAGCGTGTGTAAGAGTGGGAAATACTGTGAGTGATTGGTTTTCCGTGAGAGTGGGGCTGTGGCAGGAATGTGTGATGTCGCCGTGGTTGTTTGATATTTATATGGATGGTGTTGTAAGGGGGGTGAATGCAATAATGTTAGGTAGAGGTTTCAGTCTGATGAATGTTGATGGTTGAGAGTGGAGTATGAATCAGCTGCTGTTTGTGGATGGTACTGCACTGGTGGCTGTTTCAGAGGAGAGATTGGGACAGTTGACAGAGGAGTTTGGAAGGGTGTGTGCAATGAGAAAATTGAGAGTAAATGAGAATAAGACTAAAGTGTTGAAGTGTATGAGGTTGATAGATGGAAGAAGGATGAATATAGTTTAGAATGGTGAGTTGTTTGAGGAGGTAGAGTGCTTTAAGTATTAAGGGTCACATGTTGCAGTGGATGGAAGAATAGATGCAGAAGTGAAGTTTAGAATGAATGAAGTAAGAAAGGTGCTGGAATGAATGAAAAAGTGTTTAGATGTCATTCGCTTAGAATGGATGTAAAGAGAAAGCTATATGAGGGTGTTGTGTTACCGACTGCATTATATGGGGCTGAAACATGGAATATGGGTGTAGCAGAGAGGAAAAGTTTGAATGTAATGGAGATGAGTGTTTGAGAAGTACTGTATGTGTGGAGTGACATGCATGGATCGAGTGAGAAATGATGAAGTGCGAAGGAGAACTGGAGTTGTGCGGGAGATGGCTGAGTGAGTTGAGCAGAGGGTGATACGAAGGTTTGGGGATATGGAGAGAATGGATGAAGGGCGACTGGTGAAAAAAATAACTGGATTGGATGTGACAGGTGTAAGGCTGAGAGAAAAAGACCACTATAAGGATGGATGGACAGTGTGAAGAGAGCGTTGGATACTAGAGGGATGTCTATTGAGTAAGGAAGAGTGGCTACGCATGATAGAAATGATCGGAGAGGAACTGTGAATGAATAAATGATGACACAGCCCTTATGGGATATTCTCCTGCATTTGGTCTGATCAGCCGATCAATTCAGGTGCAGGTAAGGGGTTGGGCCCACTATGATATGGTAGGGGTAACCAGCTTTGCGGTAGGGCCCTGTTGCAGACGTCGCTGATTGCACTGCGCAGTTGACCCTCGTGTGGTGTGGTGCAGTAAGGTTCTGTCCCTTTTTCCATTGGGGTTAAGATGTGAATGAATGTATTTGTGTGGATTAGTAAAATGGGAGTGTGTCGTCCTGTCTTGGCTACGTCTCATTCTTTGGGGAAGCAGCCTAGGTATACTGTATAAATATATATATATATATATATATATATATATATATATATATATATATATATATATATATATATATATATATATATATATATATATATATATATATATATATATATATGTATATATATATATATATATATATATATATATATATATATATATATATATACAGATGATATATATATATATATATATATATATATATATATATATACAGATGGAGCCACTGTGGTACAGTGGTAGAGTGTGCGTTTCGTACACAGTTGAGCCAGGGTTCGCGCCCCGCCAGGGTAGTAAACTTTGGGAGTGTTCACCCGGCCACGTACTGCATTGGCGGACACAAGGGGTGCTGTGGTTGAACCAGTGTCGCTTACTATAAGTATGCTTGCACCCAGTCGGCTTGCGCGGGCTGATTACACTTGGTTCACAGATCACACACACATCCAAAGCCACTCCAATACTACAATTACATTTACAAGCACTTCACACCCTACATACAATCTTTACTAGAAAGCCTAAGCCACTTGGTAGAGATACATTGGCTGTATCGTCCCGACTTCGGTTGGGATAGGCCGGTCCTGCAATGGATACTCAAACGGCTGCTGCTGCTGCTGATTATATATATATATATATATATACATATATATATATATATATATATATATATATATATATATATATATATATATATATAAATATCTTTGTATATGTATGTGTATGTGTATCTGTATGTATATGTATATGTACAGTATATGAATATATGTATGTGTATGTATATATGTATCATTGAGTCTCAACACTCAGCCTCGGAGTCCCCAGGGGGAGGGGACCATAAATGCCCCCGCCTTCCGCCCCTCTCCTGGTGAGGACTTGAGCTGCCTGGAACCACCGTCTAACTCGTTCTTCTTCATTTCTGCAACATTCGTGGCCTTTACTCTAACTTTCGCTCTGTTCAGCACCACCTCTCCTCCTCTAAACCTCACCTTCTCTATCTAACTGAGACTCAACTGTCTGACACAACTGACAGCAAACCCTTTTCTGTATCCTCCTACTTTCTCTATACTCATTTCAAAGCCAGAGTTGGCTGTTGTGTATATATATGCAACAACTTCTCTTGCTCTCGTGTTCCTGAACTCGATTCTTCTGAATTCTCTACACTCTGGCTTCGGCTTTCCTGTCATTCTCTGACTAAATATATCTGTGCTGTATACTTATCCGATTATTCTACTGACTATCAAAAGTTCTTCGACTATTTTACTTCTACAATGGAACACATTCTATCCATTTCTCCTTTCCCTGAAATCTTCATTTTAGCAGATTTCAATGTTCACCACCACCTTTGGCTCTCCTCTTCTTTCACTGATCCACCTGGTGAACAAGCCTACATCTTTTCTATCCATAATGACCTAGAGCAGCTTGTACAGCACGCTACCCGTATCCCAAACCGCCTTGGAGATAGCTCCAACATACTTGACCTCTTCCTTACAACTAATCCTTCTGCTTACACTGTTAATCTTTTCTCTCCAATGGGCTCATCCGATCACAACCTCATCACCTTAACCTCTCCTATCACTCTGATACGGCCTGTGGACCCTCCAGGGAAACGTCATCTGTGGCATTTTGGAGCCGAGGATTGGGAGGCCCTCAGGCAGTACTTCTTTGATAATCCCTGGAATGATTATTGCTTCCACGGCCTGGAGCCATCTGAGTGTGCCTTGTGCATTATGGAGGTTCTTCTCTTGGGCATGGAAGCATACATTCCTTTCTCGTATCCTTTGTCTAATGCAAGAAAGCCTTGGTTTAATCACGCTTGTTGAAATGCTGTCCGCAACAAGGAGAGGACCTATAAAAGGTACCGGAGCCAATGCACCCCTGAATCACATCATCTCTATGTTTCTGCCTGGAATTGTGCTAGGTCTGTTCTTCGCTCTGCTAAAAATAATTTCATCCATACTCAATGCTCTCAGCTCTCCAACTCGAATTCTTCCCGCTCTTTCTGGCACCTTGCCAAAAACCTTTCTAACAACTTTACCTCATCATCGTTCCCTCCTCTTTTCTACTCTGATGGTTCTGTAGCTATTTCTTCTACTGATAAAGCAGATCTCTACGCACAGACTTTCTCCTCCAATTCCACCTTAGACGATTCCGGTGCTGTTCCTCCATCACTTCCCCCCTCTGACTTCCTCATGGCTGACATCAAAATTTCTTCAGCTGATGTATTTTCTGCCATCACGGGCCTCAGTACTAACAAGGCATATGAGCCTGATGGAGTCCCTCCTGTTGTTCTCAAGATCTGTGCTTCTGTGCTTACACCCTGTCTAGGCAAACTCTTTCACCTTTGTCTGTCAACTTGTACCTTTCCTTCTTGCTGGAAGTTTGTTCTCATTCAGCCAGTCCCAAAGAAGGGTGTCCATTCCCAACCCTCCAACTACCGTCCAATTGCTTTAACGTCCTGTATTTCAAAAGTTTTCGAGTCAATTCTCAATAGAAAAATTTTAAGGCAACTTTCCTGTCACAACCTTCTTTCTGATCATCAGTATGGGTTCCGTCAGGGACGCTCCACTGGCGATCTTCTCACCTACCTTTCAGACTCCTGGTCATCCTCATTTCGGGACTTTGGCGAAAGCTTTGCCATTGCATTTGACATCTCAAAGGCTTTCGATCGAGTCTGTCATAAATCTTTAATTTCCAAACTGCCCTCTTACGGTTCTTATCCTTCTATCTGTGCCTTCATCGCTAGCTTTCTTTCTGGTCTTTCTGTAGCCACTGTTGTAGATGGCCATCATTCTTATCCAGTACCTATCAACAGTGGTGTTCCTCAGGGCTCTGTCCTATCACCAACTCTCTTCCTTTTATTCATCAATGACCTTCTAAGCTGTACATCTAACCCTATCCACTCATACACTGATGACTCCACCTTTCACCTTTCCATTCGGTTCCTGCAACGCTCATCTCAGCAGTTACTTCAACAAACAAGGGATGAGGCTATGGCACACCTAATGTCTGACTTGGCTCATATCTCTGACTGGGGTAAAAATAATCTTTTTGTTTTTAATGCATCTAAGACGTAGTTCTTACACCTATCAACCTGACAAAATCTTACACAGGTATACCCACTAATGTTTAATATTATTAAGCTTAATCCTGCATCATCCTTGAACATGCTTGGGGTTTTATTTACTCAGGACTTAACTTGGAAAGATCATATTACATCTCTTGTAAAATCTGCTGCCAAGAGATCAGGTGTGCTAAACCGACTCCGTTCTTTCTTTACCCCTACACAATTGTTGATTCTATACAGGGGTTTTATCCCCCCCCTGTGTGGAGTACAACTCTCATGTGTGGGGAGGCTCCCCACATACAGCTCCTCTCAATAGGGTGGAGTCAAAGGCTTTTCGTCTCATTAACTCTCCTCCTCTTACTGTCTCCCTTCAACCTCTGTCTCTTCGTTGCACTTGCATCTTTATCTCTACTCTATCGCTACTTCAATGGTCACTGCTCCTCTGAACTGTCTGCATGCATTCCTCCACCTCTACGACGGGCGCATGGCACCCGTCTAGCAGCAAACTCTCATCCCTTTTCTGTCCAACTCTCTAATGCAAGAGTTAACCGTTACTCCTAGTCCTTCATTTATGCAACAGGTCAACTCTGGAACTGTCTCTCTATGTCTGTATTTCCTGCTGCCTATGATCTCCAGTCTTTCAAACGCAGTGTGTCCAGGCATCTCGAAATGATCCAATCTTGAATTTGGTTCTCTATTGTATTTTGTTTTTCTCTTGGAGGGAACTGTTATTGCAAGCTCATGGCCTTTGGTTCCTTCTTCCTCGCGTAAAAAAAAAAATGTGTATGTGTACGTTAATGTGCATATGTACGTGTACGTGTCTATATATATATATATATATATATATATATATATATATATATATTGTTACATAGCCTATGATTTCATCATCCTTTGTGTAATTTTAACGCACAGTATGCTGCATGTTTGATCACGAGCGTGTTCTGCCTCAGTCCCCCCCTTCTACCGTTATAGTAGAGTAAGTCGTCCTTTCTGTTATTCAGTGCGGGATTGTCGACCGTTTGTCCCCATCGCTTCATTTGCGCGTCCTTATTACAAGTTGTATCAAGCTCTGCTGGCCCCTATATAATGAGCTCAATCTCTGCATCATGGCCACTTAGATCTGCTCCTCATTTTGCTCACATCTCTGTCCTCCCCTGTACAGTTATTATTATTGTGAGTGCTCAAGAAATCTCCAAACATCTAGCAGCTGTGTGTAATTTGAGTATAACTGTTATTGCATTTTTTCTTGTACTGTGTAGCATAAGGTTAATTCTTAGGCCTAGTGAGGTTTTTGATTAATGTTGGGTTATGTCAGTCATTTTTTAAAATAGTTTGTATCTGTAATTATTTATCTGGCATTCACTGAGTATTATCTGGTATCTCATTTTATCAGGGCTGACTTAGATAAATTTACTCTTGCTAACTTCGTGTTAATAGAGGCTATTGCAGTTAACCATATATTTAACCTGTTTATTTTGCCATTACATTATCCTTATGAGTCCTGAATGTTTTGTTGTTAGTTTGAGCATTAAACTTTAACTTGTAATTTTATCTAACTCTTTTGTTTTGAACCTGGAACTTTACGGGACAGTAGTGACTCTTAGTATTCTCACTTAAAGTGTACATTATCTTTCTCTGTTCCGTAACATAAATTTGGCGACCTCTCATCAGGATATTCAGGATATTATCATAAGGATATTGCTTGATATTTTGTGACTGTTACTTATTCATGATGGCTACTATTACTACACTTGATGAAGCCAAAGATTTTTTGTCAAATGTGCAAACAGTGTGTGATATAGAAAACAGAACAAAGAATGAACTTAAGCTTGTTGCTCAACAATTGGGAATTGCAGTTCACTCTCATCATTCTAAAGATCAAATTGTTGGCATGATTAATAAGAGCTTGTTTAATGTAACTCCTCCAAATGAGCAAACGCAGATTGAATTAGCTAAGTTACAGCTAGCCCTGCAGGGCTTGTGCTAAGGAGGCGGAGTCTCGTGTTAAGGAGGCTGAATTTCAAGCACGTGCTAAGGAGGCTGAGTCTCAGGCTAAGGAGGCTGAATCTCAGGCTCGGATTCAGGAGGCACAGATACAGGCACAAGTTGAAATTGCTAGGATTCAGG
This sequence comes from Coenobita brevimanus, assembly GCF_032717465.1. Taxonomy (NCBI): domain Eukaryota; kingdom Metazoa; phylum Arthropoda; class Malacostraca; order Decapoda; family Coenobitidae; genus Coenobita; species Coenobita brevimanus. Next base: position 17,371,768 of record NC_136993.1, on the reverse strand, counting down.
CAGACCATGAGTATCGCATGAAACAAGGTGGAACTGGATCATCTAGCTCTGATGATTTTGATGTGGCTAAAAATGTTAAACTTGTCCCTCCTTTTAATGAATCTGATTTAACAAAGTATTTTCAGTTGTTTGAGAGGGTAGCTACAGGTTTTTAATTGGCCTAAGGAGTATTGGCCAGTACTCCTTCAAACTGTTCTCACCGGTAAAGCTCAAGTAACTTATGCATCTTTGCCTCAGGATCAGTCTGATAATTATGATGTAGTTAAGAGCTTCATTCTTAAGGCCTATGAGCTTGTTCCTGAAGCCTATAGAGTAAAATTTAGGACAACTTACAAGCAAGATAAGCAATCCCATGTTGAGTATGCAAAAATCAAAGAAGATCTGTTAGAGCAGTGGTTAAATTCTAAGAATGTGGATTCTGATTTTGGTAAATTTAAGCAGATGATTTTGCTGGAGGATTTCAAAGGTGTATTTATAAAGATGTAAGCCTATATCTTGATGAGAAAAGAATAGATAATTTGTCTGATGCTGCAGTTTTAGCTGATGAGTATGTTCTCACTCACAAGAGATATTCTAGAGAAAAAGGGAAAGCTGAGAGTAAGTACGTTGCCTCTACTCAGAGTACAGGTAACAGGAAAGAGAATAAGGATGATGTTTCTCAGGAAGTAAATACCAGCTTCACCTCTAGATTTCAGAAAAGTAAATGTACTTATTGTAGTAAGCTTGGTCATACTACGGAGAGATGTTTCAGGAGACAGAGTGATGTGAACAAAAAAGGAGTCTTTAAATATTCAGTCAATTGGTCTAGTGTCCACTCTTGAGAGTTCTCAGAATTCTTTAACTGAGTTAACTGAACCTGCTTTGAGGGTAACTTAAATTCTCATGATGGAGCTCCTCTTTTGAGCAGTAACGTGGGTGACACTCTCAAGAGTTCATGTGCTAATTTCCTGTCTGATGGTTTTGTCAGTCCTCTGGACAGTAATGACAGGAAATCAGTTAAAATATATCGTGATACAGGTCCTTGCCAATCCCTTATGCTGACCAGTGTTCTAGGCTCTAATGTTAATTCCTCTGATGAAACTGTAATCTTACAAGGTGTAGGGAATAATTACTTCTCTGTCCCTCTGTGCAGAGTGAATTTAGAGTCTGGTTTTGTTAATGGTTCCGTTATGGTTGGGTTGGTTGAGACACTCCCAATGTCAGGTGTAACTTTCTTACTTGGAAATGATATTGGTGGAAGTCAAGTGTGTCCAGCTCCTCAGTTGTCTAGTGAGCCAGTGGCTGCATCCCAGGATTGTGATGTCCCTGATGTGTTCCCTGCATGTGCTGTCACTAGGGCTAAGTCTAAAGTTACTGGTGATTTAGAGGATAATGATGATGATGATGTTATCCTAGCTGACACTTTTCTTGCTAATTTGGACCACTCACCAGATGAGGCAGTACCCCGTAGTGTTGATAATTTGTCTCGTCAAGAGTTGGTTGAGTTGCAGGTTGCTGACCCTGAGTTGAAAGGTCTAGCTAACTCTGCTTACAGTGAAGAAAGAGTCAGCCGGTGCTTCTACTTGTTATTATGTAAAGTCAGGAGTACTTATGAGGAAGTGGAGACCCCCAACAGCATCAGCCGACTGTGAATGGGAGGTTGTACATCAAGTTGTCATCCCTCGTGTTTGTAGGCAGGATATCATTAGAGTGGCTCATGATTCCAGTTTGGCAGGACACCTTGGAGTGAGGAAGACTGTGGCACGCATTTTGAAACACTTCTACTGGCCAGGTATCTTCAGGGATGTTTCCTGGTATTGTAAGTCTTGTCACACCTGTCAAGTTGTGGGGAAGTGTAATCAGACCGAAAAGGTTGCACCTCTAGTTCCCATTCCTCCTTTTGAGGCGCCTTTCACCCGTGTGTTGGTGGATATTGTGGGCCCTCTTCCTAAGACTTCTTCAGGATTTTCTTATGTGTTGACCATGATTGATATGGCTACTCGTTATCCTGAAGCCATTCCACTTAGAAACATCTCAGCAAAGAACGTGGTTAAGGAAATGCTAGGGTTCTTCACAAAGTTTGGTCTGCCCAAGGAGGTACAGTCAGACCGAGGAAGTAATTTCATATCAAATGTTTTCAAGCAGTCTCTGAAAGAGTTGGGCATCACCCAGATCACATCTTCAGCTTACCATCCCCAGACCCAAGGAGCGTTGGAGAGATATCATCAAACACTCAAATCGATGCTCAAGAAATACTGTTTGGAACATCAGAAAGACTGGGATAAAGGTCTTCCATTCGTTGTGTTTGCTGCAAGAGAATCTCCAAATGAATCACTGGGCTTCTCACCTTTTGAACTACTGTTTGGCCATGAAGTAAGAGGACCCCTTAAGTTACTCAAGGAATGCTGGCTGTCGGAGGAAGATGACGTCAACCTGCTGGAGTATGTGATGAAGTTCAAAGAACGGCTGTCCATTGCTTTACAGCTGGCGAGAGAGAATTTAGGAGCTGCTCAGGAGAAGATGAAGACTTGGTATGACAAGAAGTCCAGGTTACGCCACTTTCAGCCAGGAGATCAGGTTTTGATTCTGCTACCAGTTCATGGGCAACCTCTTCAAGCCAAGTTTAGTGGCCCTTATTTCGTGGAGAAGAAACTCAGTGATGTCAGCTATGTCATCGCCACACCAGATCGTAGAAAGAGCAAGCAACTATGTCACATCAACATGCTAAAGTTATATCACAGGCGGGACGAAAATAATCCAGTCTGCACTGTAGCTGTTCGAGCCGAGTCTGCAAGTGAAGCTCTCCCATGCAGTATGAGCCTGAGTGATAGTTTGGGGAAGAATACTGATATCATGAATGATCTCCAGACTAAGCTTTCTCATCTACCTCCCAAGGAAAGGCAGGAGTTTTCGGCATTACTGCAGGAGTACCCGCAAAGTGTTCCGTGCCACTCCAGGAAGAACTACTGTGTTGATGCATGATGTCGAGGTTGGAGACGCAAAGCCAATTAAACTGCCTCCTTACCGTGTGAACCCAGTGAAAGTTCCTCTCATCCAGAAGGAGCTTGGCTACCTGTTGGACCACAAGATGATTGAGCCCTGTCAGAGCGAGTGGAGTTCTCCTGTCACTCTAGTCCCTAAGCCAGGTGGGTCACATAGGCTTTGCATCGACTACAGACGTGTTAATCAGATAACTAAAACAGACACTTACCCTCTCCCTCGTGTAGAAGATTGCATAGACAAGATCGGAAAGGCTAGGTACATAAGTAAGTTTGATTTGTTAAAGGGATACTGGCAAGTTCCTATGACTGAACGTGCTAGGGAGATCTCATGTTTTGTAACACTAGGAAAGGCTTTTGCATGTTCTGTAATGCCGTATGGTATGAAGAATGCACCAGCCACATTTCAGAAGCTCATGAATGTTGTAACAGAGGGTTTGGCAGGGGGTGTTGTTTATATTGATGATGTATTAATCTTCAGTGACAACTGGAAAGATCATCTATGCCATGTCAGTAAATTTCTTGACCGTTTAGTTCAGGCTAATCTTGTAGCTAATTTATCAAAGTGTGAGTTTGGTCAAGCTAAAGTTCAGTACCTTGGGTATGTAATTGGTGATGGACATGTTGCACCACCAGGAGCTAAGGTTCAGGTTATAAGTGATCTTCCCAGTCCTAAAAGTAGGAAAGAGGTACAAAGATTTTTGGGAATGGTAGGTTATTACAGGAGATTTGTTCTTAACTTTTCTATTCTTGTATCACCACTTACAGACCTACTGAAAAAAGAGTTAAATTTGTCTGGACCGATAACTGTGAATCCTCTTTCAACAAACTTAAAGCTATTCTATTAAGTCAGCCAGTGCTCGCTACTCCAAATTTTGCTAAGCCTTTTAAGATGGCTGTTGATGCAAGTGATACAGGAGCTGGGGCTGTTTTGCTGCAAGAGGATGATCAGGGTATTGAACATCCTGTATCTTATTACAGTAAGAAGTTCACTCCACCTCAAAAAAACTACTCCACTATTGAGAAAGAGCTTTTGGCCTTGATTTTGGGTTTACAGCAGTTTTCATTTTATTTGTGTTCTGGTTTTGACCCCATAGTCATTTATACCGATCACAACCCACTGAAATTCCTTAGTAAGTTTAAAGATAAAAATCAGAGATTGACAAGATGGAGTCTACTTCTTCAGGAGTATTCATTAGACATACAACATATCAAGGGGAAAGAAAATGTTATTGCAGATTGCTTATTTAGACTTTAGACAGATTGTTTTAGAGTAATAAGAAATTTCCTTTGAAAATTTCTTTTTTCTTTGTGGGGAGGTGTTACATAGCCTATGATTTCATCATCCTTTGTGTAATTTTAACGCACAGTATGCTGCATGTTTGATCACGAGCGTGTTCTGCCTCAGTCCCCCCCTTCTACCGTTATAGTAGAGTAAGTCGTCCTTTCTGTTATTCAGTGCGGGATTGTCGACCGTTTGTCCCCATCGCTTCATTTGCGCGTTCTTATTACAAGTTGTATCAAGCTCTGCTGGCCCCTATATAATGAGCTCAATCTCTGCATCATGGCCACTTAGATCTGCTCCTCATTTTGCTCACATCTCTGTCCTCCCCTGTACAGTTATTATTATTGTGAGTGCTCAAGAAATCTCCAAACATCTAGCAGCTGTGTGTAATTTGAGTATAACTGACAACTGTTATTGCATTTTTTCTTGTACTGTGTAGCATAAGGTTAATTCTTAGGCCTAGTGAGGTTTTTGATTAATGTTGGGTTATGTCAGTCATTTTTTAAAATAGTTTGTATCTGTAATTATTTATCTGGCATTCACTGAGTATTATCTGGTATCTCATTTTATCAGGGCTGACTTAGATAAATTTACTCTTGCTAACTTCGTGTTAATAGAGGCTATTGCAGTTAACCATATATTTAACCTGTTTATTTTGCCATTACATTATCCTTATGAGTCCTGAATGTTTTGTTGTTAGTTTGAGCATTAAACTTTAACTTGTAATTTTATCTAACTCTTTTGTTTTGAACCTGGAACTTTACGGGACAGTAGTGACTCTTAGTATTCTCACTTAAAGTGTACATTATCTTTCTCTGTTCCGTAACAATATATATATATATATATATATATATATATATATATATATATATATATATATATATCCATCATCCAATCCTACGTTGCCCCATCAGGAGCGTAGGAGCCAGGGGCTAGGCAGTTGGTCCTGACATTTAAGATGAGAGTGACCAGCCTCTCTCATCCCTGAGTGGCATTCCGTGAGAAATAAACCCCAACCACCCCTTGGATATAAGCCTTCACCTGCTCAATGCGACTGGAGCGCAGTAAATATCCACTAAACTACCAGGGGCCAAAATTTGGTTATATGGTTATCACCCAGCGTAGTCAATGGTTTCCGGATGTATAGGAAACCATTTGACTTGTCACCCACAGGCAGAAGGAAGATCAAAGAATGAAGGAAAGAAAGACGGAAGAGGGAGTGTAAAGTCATCCGTAGGCAGAAGGACGAGGAAAGACTGAGGGAAAGAAAGACAGAAAAGGATGAAGGAAAGAAGGATGGAGGAGAGGAAATGGCAGACACCCGAGAGCAGCACTACATCGAGGGAGTGGATGGTGAGATGGTGAGCGCCCCACCTACCATGTCTACTGTATAAATATATATATATATATATATATATATATATATATATATATATATATATATATATATATATATATATATATATATGTGTGTGTGTGTATGTGTGTGTGTGTGTGTGTGTGTGTGCTTATGTGTATGTGTATGAGTATGTAAATGTGTGTGTGTGTGTGTGTGTGTGTGTGTGTGTATATATGAGTATGAAAATGTGTATGTATATGTGTATGTTTATGCATATGTGTATGTAAATGTATATGTCTATGTAAATGTGTAGGCTATGTATAGGTGTATTTATATGTATATGTGTAACTGTATGTATATGTATATGTATATGTATAGGCTATGTATATGTATGTGCATTTTTTTAACGCAAGGAAGAAGGAACCAAAGGCCAGGAGCCCGCAAACCTTTCCCTCTAAGAGAAAACAAAAACACACAGACACAAAAACGATACAAAAGAGAGCCAAATTCAAGATCCATTGATTTCGAGATGCCTGGACACACTGCGTTTGAAAGATTGGAGATCATGGGGAGTAGGAAACACAGACAGAGGAAGACAGTTCCAGAGTTGACCTGTTGCGTAAATGAAAGACTGGGAGTAACGGTTAACTCTTGTTTTAGAGAGTTGGACAGAAAAGGGATGAGAGTTTGTTGCTAGACGGGTCCTACACGCCAGTCGTACAGTCGTGGAGAAATGCAAGCAGGAAGTTCAGAGGAGCAATGAATACTGAAGCAGAGATAGAAAAGAGATAAAGATTCAGCAGTGTGGCAAAGAGACAGAGGTTGAAGGGAGCCAGTAAGAGGAGGAGAGTTAATGAGACGAAAGACCTTTGACTGGACCCTATTGAAAAGAGCTGTATGTGGGGAGCCTCCCCAAACATGAGAGTTGTACTCTACGCAGGGGTGAATTAAACACGTGTATAAAGTCAACAAATGTGCAGGGGTAAAGAAGGCACGGGGTCAGCTTAGCACACCTAATCTCTTGGAAGCAGATTTTACAAGGGATGTAATATGATCTTTCCAAGATAAGTCCCGACTGAATGAAACCCCAAGCATGTTCAAGGATGATGCAGGATTGAGCTGGATATTATTAAACTTTAGTGGGTACTCTTATGGAAGATTTTGTCACGTTGATAGGTGTAAGAACTGAGTCTTTGAAGCATTAAATATAACAAAATTGTTTTTACCCCTTTGAGAGATACAAGCCAAGTTAGACATTAGGTGTGCCGTACCCTCATCCCTTGTCTGTTGAAGTAAATGTTTAGACGGGCATTAAGGGAACCGAATGGAAAGGTGAGGGGTGGAATCATCAGCGTATGAGTGGATATGGTTAGATGTACAGCTTAGAAGGTAATTCATGAAAAAAGGAGGAGAGCTGGTGATAGGACAGAACCCTGAGGAAAACCACTGTTGATAGATCTAGGAGGAGAACAATGGCCGTCTACAACAACGGCTATAGAATGACCAGAAAGGAAGCTATAGATAAAGGAACAGATAGAAGGATAGAAACCATAAGAGGGCAGTTTGGAAATAAAAGACTTATCCCACACCCGACTGAAAACATTTGAGATGTCAAGTGCAATGGCAAAACTTTCGCCAATGTCCCGAAATGAGGATGACCAGGAGTCTGAAAGGTAGGTGAGAAGATCGCCAGTGGAGTGTCCCTGACGGAACCCATACTGACAATCAAAAAGAAGGTTGTGATAGGAAAGATGCCTTAAAATCTTTCTGTTACGAATTCACTCGAAAACTTTTGAGACACAGGATGTTAAAGCATTTGGACGATAGTTAGGGGGTTGGGAATGGTCACCCTTCTTTGGGACTGGCTGAATGAGAGCAAAGTTCCAGCAAGAAGGAAAGGTACAAGTTGATAGACAAAGACGAAAGAGTTTACCTAGGCTGGGTGTAAACGAAGAAGCACAGTCCTTGAGGACAATAGGAGAGAGTCCAACAGGCCCATATACCTTGTTAGTATTGAGGTCAGTGATGGCAGAAAATACATCAACTGAAGAAATTTTAATGCCAGCCATGAAGAATCAGAGGAGGGAAGTAATGGTGGAACAGCACCGGAATCGTCTAAGGTAGAATTGAAGGAGAAAGACTGAGTGAAGAGATCTGCTTTATCAGTAAAGTAATAGCTACAGAGCCAATCAGAGTACAAAAGAGGAGGGAAGGATGATGAGGTAAAGTTATTGGAAAGGTTTTTGGCAAGGTGCCAGAAGGAGCGGGAAGAATTTGAGTTAGAGAGTTGAGAGCATTTAGTGCGGATAAAATTATTTTTAGCACGATTCCGGGGAGAAAGGTAAATAAGATGTGATTCAGTGGGGGGTTGGCTCTGGTACCTTTTATAGGCCCTCTCCTTGTTGTGGACAGCAGTAGAACAAGTGTGATTAAACCAAGGCTTTCATGCATAAGTCAAAAGATATGAGAAGGGAATATATGCTTCCATGTCTGAAAGAATAACCTCTGTACTGCGCGAGGCACACTGAGATGGCTCTTGGGCAGGGAAGCAGTAATCATTCCAAGGAAAATGAAAGGAGTATTGCCTGAGGGTGTCCCAATCCGCAGCTCCAAAGTGCCACAATCAACGTCTCTTTGAAGGGTCCACAGGCCATACCGGAGTGATAGGACAGGTTAAAGTAATATGGTTGTCATTGGAGGAGCCCAGTGGAGAGGAAAGGTTAACAGTGTAAGCAGAAGGATTAGTTGTAAGAAAGAGGTCAAGTATGTTGGAGCTCTCTCCAAGGCGGTCAAGAATACGGGTAGGATGCTGTACAAGCTGCTCTAGGTCATTAAAGATAGAAAATATGTTAGCCTGTTGACCAGGTGGATCAGTGAAAGGAGAGGAAAGGCAAAGCTGGTTATGAACATTAAAATCTTCTAGAATGAAGATTACAGCGAAAGGAGAAATGGATAGAATGTGTTCCAATCGTAGAAGTAAGACAGTCGAAGAATTTTTCATAGTACATTTAGGGGATAAGTTTACAGCGCAGAGATATTTAGTCAGAGAAAGACAGGAAAGCCGAAGCTAGACAGTAGAGAATTTAGAAGACTCAAGTTCAGGAACACGAGAGCAAGATAAGTCGTTGCGTATATGTACACAATAGCCAACTTTGGCTTTGAGATGAGTATAGAGAAGGTAGAAGGATACAGAAAAATGTTTGCCGTCAGTTGCCTCAGACAGCTGGGTCTCAGTTAGGAAGAGAATGTGAGGTTTTGAGTAGGAGAGATGGTGCTCAACAGAGCAAAAGTTAGAGGAAAGGCTGTGAACGTTACAAAAATGAAGAAGTGAGTCAGACAGTGGTTCCAGGCAACTCGTTGAGTCGTCACCGGGAAAGGGGCGGATGGTGGGGGCATTTATGGTCCTCACCCCCCTTGGGGACTCCGAAGCTTGGTTAGTTGTTACCATTTTTCTTTTCTGATTTTAAAATGGAAGTTTAGTGTGTACCGTGCATATAGTTTGGCGTTGACAGTTAGAAAAACTTGTACTGGAGAGCATGCTGGCCTACTCTTTGTGTTACTAAAACACTGAAAAAGTTCAGCAAAGGGGGATGGTCAGGAACTAATCCTGAAAGCTCATGAGACAGAACCTCCAGCTCTCCCTATCATCAGCTTTCCAACCACATTGGGAGTACTGCCCTGCTCGACTGGTGCTAGTCTACTCCTCTATTTGTGTATATAGGCCTATATGTATATGTATATGTGTATATGCATGTATATGTGTATGTATATGTGTAGATGTGTATGTACTGTATATGTAAATAAATATGTACATATATATTTATATGTATATATGTATGTATATGTGTATGGGTATGTGTACATACAGAATGAGCATGTGTATGTGTATGTATATGTGTATATATATATATATGTGTATGTATATGTGTGACCATGTGCAATTGTGTGTATGTGTGCTTGTATGTATGTGTATGTGTGCGTGTATATGTTTGTTTGTTTGTTTGTTTATATATATATATATATATATATATATATATATATATATATATATATATATATATATATATATATATATATATATATATATATATATATATATATATATATATATATATATATATATATATATATACATATATATAAATATATATATACTGTATATATATATATATATATATATATATATATATATATATATATATATATATATATATATATATATATATATATATATATATATATATATATATATATATATGTATATATATATATATATATATATATATATATATATATATATATATATGGCCATGTGGAGAGGATGGAGGGTGAAAGACTGACGAAGAGAGTGTATGTGAGTGAGGTGGAGGGGGGAAGAGGGAGGGGGAGGCCGAGGATGAGATGGAGGGATGGGGTGGAGAGGTATATGAGAGAGGGGGGTGTGAGTTGGGAGCAGGGCAGTGAAATGGCGAGGGATAGGGCGACTTGGAGGCGATTTGTTTGTGGCCACCCCAAACGGGACTGAGGCGTCTGGCAATATATATATATATATATATACGCTCTGAAAACCAAAGTCCCCTACCCAAGGGGTACGCTGTAGCCATCATCGATGAAAGAAGACATGGCATAAATTATCTATATCTATATCTATGTAGCTATCAATGCATCTGTCAATGTATGTAGGCTATCGATCTATGTATCTATCTATGTATCTATCTATCCATCTACTATATATATATATATATATATATATATATATATATATATATATATATATATATATATATATATATATACATTATCTGTATACATATAAATGCATATTTATACATATACTGTATAAATATACAAATATATGTAGATATATGTATACAACAGTATCTATCTATCTATCTATATATATATATATATATATATATATATATATATATATATATATATATATATATATATTGGGCAAATATGAATTGGAGCAGATGGGAGACGTGGAAGGTGTGTGTAGAGTATTTACAGAAGAAATATGTGCAGCATGTGATGTGGTGTGTGGAAGGAAGAGAAGACGGAGGGGGGTGCAAGGAACAGCGTGGTGGACTGAAGAGGTGAAACAGGCTGTGGCACAAAAGAAGAAAGCATACAATGAATGGATGAGAAATAGGGGCGTGGAAGAGGTTGAGAAGCGGAAGAGAGAGTTATATGTAGAAAGGAAGAGAGAGGTGAAAAGATTAGTAAGAGAGAGTAAGAAGAGAGTGGATGAGGAATTTGGAAGAAATTTGAGTGTAAAGTGGAGGGACTGTAAGAAAATGTTCTGGAAAGAGGTGAAAAGAGTAAGACAGGGTGGAAGTGAAGTTAGCAGGGGAGTGAAAGATAAAAATGGTAGATTACTAGTGGAGAAGGGAGAAAAAGTAAGCAGATGGAGAGAACACTTTAAGGAATTGTTGAACGTAGAGTATGGAAGTAATACGAGTATAAGTGGCTGGGGAATGGCTGGGAGAAGGAGGGAGGTGAGAAGACAGGAAGAAATCAGTAGGATAGAAGTTGTGGAAGCAATGAAGAAAGTTAAATTGGGGAAAGCCCCAGGAATTGATGGAGTGTGTGGTGAAATGCTGAAGCATGGGGGAGAGATAGTAGTAGAATGGATGTGGAAGATGTGCAGATTGGCCTGGGAGGAAGGTAGAGTCCCGGAGGATTGGAAGTCAGGTATAATTATTCCCTTGTACAAAGGAAAAGGGGAAAAAGAAGTGTGTGGTAACCATAGGGGCATTTGTCTTCTTAGTATAATAGGAAAAGTGTATGGTAGGATACTTATTGACAGAGTTAGAGAAAGAACAGAGAAATTAGTTGGAGAAGAACAGGGAGGCTTTAGGAAGGGAAGAGGTTGTGTAGATCAGATATTCATTCTCAGATCTTTAGTGGAAAAGTTTCTAGAGAAGGGAAAGAAGTTGTATGCGGCATTCATGGATTTGGAGAAAGCATATGACGGGGTGGATAGACGAGGATTGTGGAAAGTGTTAAGAATATATGGAGTAGATGGAAAGTTGTTGAATGCTGTGAAGAGTATGTACGATGGTGCGAAGCCTGCAGTGCGTGTGGATGGTGAACTAAGTGAACTTTTCTCTTTGAAGGTTGGGTTGAAACAGGGATGTGTCATGTCTCCATGGTTGTTCAATCTGTACATGGATGGGGTAATAAAAGAGGTACAAGGTAGGGTAGTGGATGTTGGAGTGGCCATGGTGAGAGAGGATAGTGTTTGGAAACTCCCTGTACTGTTGTTTGCAGATGATATTGTGTTGTTGAGTGAAGACGAAGGAGAGCTGCAAGGCTTGGTGGATGAGTTTGGGAGAGTGTGTAAGAAACGGAATCTAAAGGTGAATGTAGGGAAGAGTAAAGTGATGGTCTTTGAGAGAGGTGAAGTCAGTGAATGTACAGCGAGGTTGGATGGTGAAGAATTGGAAAATGTGAGTACGTTTAAGTACTTGCGTAGTGTGATGAGTAAGGATGGAGGTTTGGAGGGTGAAGTGCTTGAAAGGGTACAGCAGGGAAGAAAGGTTGCTGGTTCCTTGAAAGCAGTGATAAGAAACAGGGAAGTGAGCATGGAAGTGAAAAAGTTACTACATGACAGTATTGTGATACCAACTCTAACGTACGGAAGTGAAGCTTGGACGTTGTTGGAAGGACACAAGTCAAGAGTGAGAGCAGTGGAAATGAGTTATTTAAGACGAGCCTGTGGAGTCACATGGAGAGACAGGCTGACGAATGAGGATATAAAGGAGCGTTGTGGTGTTGATGTGGATGTGATAGGAAGCGTTATGAGGAACACACTGAGGTGGTTTGGCCATGTGGAGAGGATGGAGGGTGAAAGACTGACGAAGAGAGTGTATGTGAGTGAGGTGGAGGGGGAAAGAGGGAGGGGGAGGCCGAGGATGAGATGGAGGGATGGGGTGGAGAGGTATATGAGAGAGGGGGGGGTGAGCTGGGAGCAGGGGAGTGAAATGGCGGGGGACAGGGCGACTTGGAGGCGATTTGTTTGTGGCCACCCCAAACGGGATTGAGGCGTCTGGCAATATCTATCTATCTATCTATCTATCTATCTATCTATATATATATATATATATATATATATATCTTTATATCTATCTATCTATCTATATATCTATATATATATCTATATCTATATCTATCTATCTATCTATCTATATATATATATAGCCTTGGTGGTACAGTGGTAAAGCATGCGTTTCGCACCCAGGTGAGCCAGGGTTCGCGCCCCGCCAGGGTAATAAATTGTGGAAGTGTTCACTCAGCGACGTACTACTTTGCCGGACACAAGGGGTACTTGCACCCAGTAGGCTTGCGTGGACCGACTACACTTGGTTCACAGACTATACACACATCCAAAGCCACTACAACACTACCAGTACACTTGCAAGCACTTCTCACCCTACATTCAATCTCTACCAGACAGCCTAAGCCACTTGGTAGAGATACATTGGCTGTATCGTCCCGACCTCGGTCGGGACAGGCCGGTCCTTCAGTGGATACTCAAACTGCTGCTGCTGATGTATATATATATATATATATATATATATATATATATATATATATATATATATATATATGTGCCTCCCGCCAAAAAAAAACATAAATAATTTCTAATTGTATCACTGGAATTACATACGGATTCGTCTTTGTACTGATTACTGAATTACACCAGTGAGGAACAAAATATTAAAAGAAATACAGGATTGGTTTTTATATTTTCTTTTAACTGAATACTTCACGTAAGGACAAGAGACTGAAATGCATGTTAATTAGATTTTTTGCTTAATTGCCCCACTCTGTACTTCAGCATGAAACGATAAGAGAGTGATTTTTTTTATTTATTTATTGGTCTTCGTATTACTTGCCCTGAAGCATACTTCTGCGAATAGGTACAACAGATTGAAAATACACTAATATTTTACTGGGTATTCTTCTTTCCTTCTCCGATCAGTACTTCACAGAGAAACAGGATGAAACTGGAGAGACAGCTAATGCTCAGGATATAGAAGGCGCCCTGCATGTGACCAATATTCAGGGGATCCACCATACTGGAGTCTTCGCCCTCCTCTTCTTTCTCGTTTCCTTTATGTTTCATTCGTCTTCCCTGTCAGAGCAATTGACATTAGTTTTTACTAACGATTACTGACGTGTGTCTTCAACTGAGCTACAGCTGAATAGTAATAGCATTATAAACACGATCGTCTTTATCGTTACCTCCGTCAGCAGACATCATCATCATTAACATCGTCACCATCAAAATGATCAATCTTGTTTGTATCACCAACAACGCCGTGTGTGTGTGTGTGTGTGTGTGTGTGTGTGTGTGTGTGTGTGTGTGTGTGTGTGTGTTTGAGAGAGAGAGAGAGAGAAAGAGAGAGAGAGAGAGAGAGAGAGAGAGAGAGAGAAATACATCACTCAGTTTTACCAGATTTTACCAAATTTGATGGAAAGCTTGAGGGTCAGCCAAAGGATTGACCTATTGATTTTTTTTAGGAAAACAGATCAAAGGTTAATATGTCAAGGCAAATTTACACCTTTTTTTTTTTTTCGATTTAGATCAAACTTTGCAGCAGGCTTGAGGGTAGGCACGAAAGGAAGTGATTCATCTTTGATTATAATCAGTCACAGGAGTAATTCAGTGGACAAGGTTATAATACGAACAATGTGTGTTGTGTGTGAACAAAACAACAAAAATAGCCTTGATCTTATTTGAACCAGACTAGGTGGAAGTGTTGAAGGTCAACCTAGGGGTTAACCTATCACCTTTTCACAAAACAGATCAAAGATTAAGGTAATTTGGATATGTCAAATTTAAAAATTTGATCCATCTTAGAACAAACAATATGGGTGTGGACGTGTTCAGGGTAAGGCAAGGAGTAAAGAAATTCAAAGTTGAGAAGAGTCAGTCCAAGACCAAGGTCACAAGGAAAGATCAAATGCCAAGGTTGCATGGCAAGAACAACCCGAATTGTTTTGGTCATATTTAATCAAACTTAGTGGAAGTATTGAGGGTAAGGCAAGAGTGAAGGCATTATTCAATTCTGACAGCAATCAGTCAATGGTCAAGGCCATGGGACAAGTTCCAAGTTCAACGTCTCTGCCTCTGCGTGTGAACACATTAACTGGTTTGCTTTAATTTGAACCAAACGTGGCGGAAAGCTTGAAGGTAGGCCAATGGGATGGCTTAATGTTTTGAATAACAATAGGTAAAAGATTTAGGTCACAAGCGCAGTCAACTTTAATAGCTTTAAGCAGATACAGACAAAACTTTGTGGAAGGTTTCAGGATAAAATAATAATGAGGCGTTAGGTAAACAGTCACAAGCCAAGGTCATTTAGATCAAATCTCAGGCAAAGCTTGGCTGTCAGATGAGCCATTTTTTTAATAGTTGTTAAAAAATTGCAGCCATTTTGTGTCAGTTTGAACCAAACGCAGTGGGCAAGTGGAGGGTCGGGAAATAATGTAGGCATTCGATTTTGAAAACATGCAGTGAGTCACAGGCCAGAGTAAAATATGTTGGGCTCTTACTTCATTTGCAGGGCGTGGCTGCAACACTCGGCGTGTTTCTCTTTGTTCTTGTTATCTTCATCATTATCATCTTTCTGTGTTTTTTCAAAGTTCATTGCTAGACATCACAGCTATGAGGCAAAGCCTTCACGGCTTTAGTACACAGTATTTATTTTCTACTAATCATAAACAAGAAAAACGAAATATTTTCAAAGCACAGAATTCATTAGCCTACCTTGGCACAGAAAGAATAAGAAAAATAGAGATGGATCAGGTAAGTGAGGAAGGTAAGTAGTTTAAGGATTACTCGCCCCCCCTCTGTGTGTGTGTGTGTGTGTGTGTGTGTGTGTGTGTGTGTGTGTGTGTGTGTAAATGGATGTTCTGGAACATATATCTTTACATTTTGTGCTGGACTTATAAATGGTATGTACTGTATATGCAGCATTTTAGTTAATAATAATAATAATAATAATAATAATGCCTGTGGTGATGGTTTAGGAGCTGGTTTTGGTGCTGGTGCTAGTGTTGGTACTGGTGGTGGTTCTGAAGGTGCTTGTGGTTGTGGTTTTGGTGGTCGTGGTGGTGAAGGCGGTGGCGATGGTGGTGGTGACAGTAGTGGTGGTGGTGTAGGTGGTAGTTTTAGTGATGGTGATGGTTTTGGTGGTGACAATGGTGGTTTTGATGGTATTGGTGGTGGTGGCTTTGATGGTAGTGGTAGTGATTTTGGTGGTGATGGTGGTGCTAGGGGTGAGTGGTTGTGGCGGTGAAGGTGGTTTTTGTGTGGTCGTGGTGGTTCTCGTGGTGGTGACAATTTTAGTTGGGGATAGTTTTAGTAATGGTGGTGGTTTTGGTGGTGGTGGTGGTGGTGACTTTGGTGGTAGTGGTGACTTTGGTGGTGGTGGTGGTTTTGGTGGTAATGATGGTTTTGGTGGTGGTGGTGGTTTTGGTGGTAATGATGGTTTTGGTGGTGGTGGTGGTTTTGGTGGTGTGTTGGTTTTTGTGGCGGTGTGGTTGTTTTGGTTGTGGTGATGGTTTTGTGGTTGTGGTTATTGGTGGTTGTGGTTTTGATGGTGGTTGTGGTTTTGGGGGTGTTGGTGGTTATGGCAGTGCCATTGGTTTTGGTGGTGGTGGTGGTGGTTTTGATGGTGGTGGTGGTGGATTTGGTTTTGGTGGTGGTGGTTTTGGTGGTGATGGTAGCTTTGGTGGCGATGGAGGTTTTGTTGGTGATGGTTTTGGAGGTGATGATGGTGGCGGTGGTTTTGGTGGCGATGGTGATGGCCTTGATTTTGTTGGTGATGGTAATGGTGGTGGTAGTGTTTTCTTCTTTTTTTTTGGTGGTGGTGGTGGTGATAGTGGTTGTTTTGGTCGCGATGGTGGTGGTTTTGGTGGTGATGGTAATAGTGGTGGTGGTCGTGGTTACTAGCAATGGCTCATAATCTCTTCTATGACTACATCTCTTGTGGACCATTTCCCATCCACCTATATTCCCCTGTGGACTATTTTCACCCGTTTGATATACTTCCATCCATGGGCCATTTTGCTCCCCGGGTATTTCTCCCTATGGGCCTGATTTTCCTCGGTGAACATACTCTCTCCATGGTTATATTGCTCTCATGGACCTATTATTTTCTTTATGGAGTTCTTTTTCCTAAGGACCTATTTCCCTCTGATCCTATATTCCTCACGGACATATAATCAACCACTGGCCTATTTTGCCCCTTGGACTTGCTTTTCTCCTTGGCCCCCCAAGTGAATCCACACTCTCTTATGGACCTCGCTTCCTCCTTTGACTTTCTCCCATGGACTTTTTCCCACATAAATCTTTTTCTCACCATGAAAATACTTTCCCCATCAACCTGCTTCTCCAATATTTTTCTAATGAACCTATATTCCCCATGGTCATATTTTAGTCATAGACCTATTTTACCCATGAACCATACTCGCCATGGGGCTATTTTCCCTCATGAGACTTTTCTCTTTCCAAATACTAAATATCCTTTGATGGAACTATTTTCCCTATGAAATGTTTTCTCTCATGATCCTATTTTCCTCCCATGGGAAAAAAAAATATCCCCAGAGGAACCTATTGTCTTCCATTGTCCTTATTTCCCAATTGGGCCTTTTTTATTTTTATTTTTTAGATTGGATCTATATATACAGATGGATCCTTTTCCCTTAAGGATGTATTCCGGTGAACCTATCATCCCACACTGACCTATTCCAACCACGGACTTGTTTACCAAATGGATCAATTCACAAATACTTACCTCCTCCCCAATCACAAAACATAGCTACTCGTCCAGTATAGTCTGTCTCAGTATTGGAGGGATGACTCGGCAACGTCACATGCACCTGCCCACCCTGCTCACTCTGCCTTGCCCGCTGTCTGCCCAACTAACCACCCCATCCACTAACTTATCCATCTCATCTATCCACATACCCTGACTGTCCACCTATCGAACCACACAGGAACTCACCCATCCATCCACCAATGTACCCACCCATCCACCAAGCTCCATCAATAAGATGACTTGCACACACACACACACACACACACACACACACACAGAAGCAAAGCAGCTATTACTGTATAAATTATAATAATAATAATAATAATAATAATAATAATAAGATGATGATGATGATGATGATGATGATGATGATGATGAAGAAGAAGAAGAAGAAGAAGAAGAAGAAGAAGGAGGAAGAAGAAGAAGAAGGAGAAGAAGGAGGAAGAAGAAGAAGAAGAAGAAGAATCCATCCATCCATAATCTTATCGATAATAATAAAAATGAACATATTTTGTGACTACAGTATTATCATGAAATATGAAGGAATAACATTGTAAGAATATGTAAGATACAAATGGGGATATGTGAAGAATCTTACCCGTGTTGCGTATCGAACTGATTCATGGAACCAGTAGGATACCAAGCCACTTTCCACTATTCTGTCCACTATCCTGGATGTACTTGGCTTCAAAGGAGAATTGCTCTGCAAACCCACTCCAACACTGAAAGGCCACGTGCATTCCTGAAACATTATAACCAGAATGTAAGAACAGGACTGTAAATTTTCCGTAAAGCAAAGTCTTTGGCTGTCACTTCTAGGGTTAATGCATGACACCATTGTTATTAAATTTCATACGTCTGGTAATGCGTGAAACACGCTAGGATGCAAATTATTTTCGGTTTACACAACTGCACGGTTGTGCACTACATGACGAGACGTCTTGTCTTAAAAATTCATTAGCTGCCTGCAGCACTTATAAAAATTTTAGTTTAATTTCGTGCATTTCCTGTTTGCCTATCTGAAATTGATATCTTACAATTGCATTTATTACTAAGTACATGCCAGAATAACTAATGAATTTCCTACTTAAACAAACAAAGAAAAAATAGAGTGAAGTAGTTATTTTAGCACATATTCGTATCAGATAATTACATCAGTAATAATATTTCAAATATCAATGCTGTCAAGTTTTGGTCAAATTTACGTAATCAGGGTCGACAGTTTGTCATGTTATAGCTAATTAGGTTAATTTTGGTCCACTAAGAATACTGGGCGACTGAAATGAATGTAGGTGCTTTCAGGACAGTTCCATTGCATTTAGTACCGTTCACAACAAATTTGGTCGATCTACTCCCTGCACATCTGTTCTGGGGTAGTCATATCAATTCTGGGCAGCAGCTACTTTATATATTATGTATGTTGGACAGCCACTTGAAAATTACTTGGCCGCAGACATCGACTGTCTCTAACATGAAGCAATATTTTCATGGGTTTATGGAAAGAAAAGCGACTGGGAATCAAAATACTGTAAGAAGATTGTTCGTGGAATGCATCTGAAGACCACGTGTTTTTAATTTGTACCTCTCCTTGCAGTGAAATGAACATTAGGGGTTATATCTAACACATCTATTTTGAAAAGTTTCGTCTTAGCTGAAGACGATCGTGTGAAGATTTTAGGGGTAGGGGGGAGATCCTAAGGCTGAATTGGGAAAAATTGCTCTTCCTGTAAAATCAGACATTATCTAATACAAAAATTTCCATAAGCTGCTTTTTTTTTTTTTTATAGGAAGGACAGATAAAAGAGAATGCGGAATCCTCCAATGTCTAGCTCTTCTTGCCAAATCAAGACTTATAATAGTACTAAACGGATGCTGGACCATCTAGACTGTAGTACGGAACATTGCTGAAGTCATCAGAAACTTAAAAAAGATTTCACGTCCGAAAATCTTAGGGAGTGAATGACGGAAACAACAGCTTTAAAAGAGACTTTGTGACAAAAAGTTTTAGTTAAAGCAAAATTATTATAAGCTGTGTGTGTGTGTGTGTGTGTGTGTGCTGAAATGCTGATACTGTGGTTTCTTATCAAGTAATGGAAATTTGACTTTTGATACTGTGTGGAACCTGCAAGAAAAAAATAATCATGTGGTAATTAACTCTTCTGCATGAGGACATCCATTTCATTTTAATTAGTCTGCCACAAGAAGAATTAATTCAATGTAGAAGGGACCCCTGAAAGTGAAAAGGTTATTGACGGTTACATCTGACATTACCAATTTGTAAAACTCTCTCCTAAGCTGATGAAAACTGTTGGCTGGTAGCAAGAAGATAATTTTAAAAACATTATCATATTAACGTGTTTAACAGTTACCTTCATAATTCTAACAATAGGCTCTCGATGTTCACTGTTGAGCTGCGCCGTTGTGTACTCAATATAATGGCGACTAGAAATGTAGACCGCGCGACCATCTTTCACCCATGACTCTGGATCTGAGAGTAACGGGACGAAGCGCTGGTACATCTCCTGGAAAGGTCAGTGGAAGTCACTGAGAGGAAAATAATGTAATATGAATACAACAAGAGAGTACATCACAAACTATGTCTTTGTTTTCTGGGCTATAATAAATATGCTGTACTTAATATACTGATTACTAGCAACAGTATTTGCAATTCAAGGCTCATCTAAACGTGAACCCAATAAACTGAAAGCTGAAGCTGCCCTCTTCCTACAGTCTACCATTTTCCTCTGTGGGAACAGGAGGGGAGCTGAGGGATCTTTGTATAAGAGGAGATTTGAGAAGGTCATTTATATCAGTGTCTCAGCATGAAGGTTTCCTTCTCTAGCATCGATGTAATGTAGATAAATAATGATGACATAAATTAGCAACCGATTACCTGGTTGTCTAGTGGGTTACAGCAGTCTGGCTGGATGTTGGGAGACACTGTGATTAAAAAAAATAAATAAATGAATATATTGTATAGGAGGGTGTACGAGGCACCATTTGTGTTTTCAATCTATAATATGTATTCTATAATTAATATAATAGTAAAATAATAGCAACATAACCAGTAGTTGGATGCATGGTCTAGTGGTTATCAGCACCCCAAACAAAGAAGGCCCATAGGTTAAAGTCTGATGGATAGATGAGATATATTGCTCATGTAATCAATTCAGAGGCGAGTGATTGGCCATGGTCACCTTCTATATGTAGATGCTAATTAACCCCTACACCGAGGGCATGTTTACCAATGTTTTGCGTGTGCCTCGGGGTTATTCGGGCTCCAACAGACTCTCAAAAAATATTTGCCAAAAATCAGTTATTATTCCTAGAATATTAAAATTAAATATGCTTATGGCACATACCTTCAGCTTTCTCCTGGAATGTTTGTTGAGCCTTCGTCCGTTACCGTAGGACTTGTGGAGACCTCTGAAGTTGGGTAACGAAGTCTCCACTTTACACTTCCCGACAACCCGTAATATGATTACCACAGCCAGATATTAACACTATAAACACTACTCTATGATTTTCAAGTAGTTTGGTATCCATACTCCAAAAAAAAAACACTGTGAAAGCAATGAAAATTACGAACGCGTCTGACCGTCGCACTTGCGCTAGTTCGCTCTTGGTACTCTGTCATTTATTATTCATAAAACCCCTCACACTTTATATTTCTGTTACTATATAACACTTATATATATCTACAGTCTTTATCCATAAGTTTCCTTTAGTAGTATTAGTTTATTGTCACTGTAGGGATTCAATTTCTTTCAGTAAAATAAGTAGCATTCACTTTCTTGTCCTGTATACTAGCATTGAGAGTGAATGTCACTTTCATCTTCACTCTCATAACTCATAGTATTCAGACATGCTAGAGTGAAACTTTCACTTTCATTACTCCTAGGGTATATACTCGTATTCTTATAATACTACTCATTTACATTTCTATTTTATTTACACTGTGTTATGCACTGTCACTTGAAGTAACTTATAAAACTATTTTCCACTGTTCACGTATATTTACATTCATTACTTTCACTTGCTGTTTACACATTATTTAGACATAATTTACAATTCTACTTGCACTGTTTTACTCAATAGAAAGATCGTAGTCACTTTTTTATCAATTGTCAGCCCTTTACCTCTTTCCACACGAGGTTTAGTAGGGGGTAAAGGTCACAGGGCCCTTTGCATGGGGGTGAAAAGTCCCTGAAGCTACCAAGAGCGAACAGACATACCTCCACTTCGGAAGATGAGAGTGAACTGATAAGGTAGGGCCGGGGTGGTGGCCTACCTAGGGAAATTCATTACTATCAACGTTAGCTCTTGACATAGCTAATTTATAGCGGTGAAATGATTGGCAGGAAATCTAGACAATATATTATAAATTAGGTAGTTCCAGGTGAATGTAAATATCACTTAGGCTTCTCCCTTCCCTCCTTATATGTATATTTATTACGAAAATAGATTATATGGCATATTTCAAGGGGAAATAAACAGCGAAAATTAGCGAACGAGTGCACATGAGGTGTTGTCAGGTGATAATTAGCCAATTCCAGGTGTATGGCACTCTCACTTACCTTATTTCTTTCTTGTATATATTATTTGGTATAAGAATAGGGCATAGGGCTTATTTCAATGGATTAAATCAGTGAAAAATTCCAGGGAAGATTTACTTAGCGTAGCATGGCCGGGCAGGCGAGAGAATAGGGTAATGGAGGGGGGGTAGGGAGGGGAGTCAAGAACGGGGAGAAATGGCTAAATTGTCAACAATGGATGGGAGTACAGATGAGATTAGGAGTGCTGACTAGTGTTGGATGATAGATGATACAAGCCCCCACTTGGAAGCCTGGGTGAATTCAAAATAACACAGAATCACAAAAGCGACGCCCCGCGGTATGATCCTTTACTCCCAAGCGTCATGAAAGTGACGCCCCGCGGTTAAGGGGTTAAACTAGCCCTGGCCCCTTTTGTCCCAGTGGGGTATGAAAGGATTGAGTGATGGTTGGATGAATGAGTTAATTGAAATCATAAAGAAAAAGAAACATCATCTCGATCAATGCTAGAATTTTCGACAAGTTCTTAACAAGGTCCATAAAGAAAAAATTTATCCTGTTTATACTATTCATGTCATTTAGTATAATGGATATGTGAAAATCATTCATGTATTACATATTTATTACCTAACCTGCTTCATATCTAGTTTTCACTGAACTATCCAGTTTCTCTGCGACACTCCCATGTCAAAGGATTTACGATAATTTTCATGACACACATACATGAATTAATCACAAATAATACACACCAGACCAAGCATTAAGTTAACCAAAACAATTTCCAGACTCCTTACACACACACACACACACACACACACACACACACACACACACACACACACACACACACAAATTATTTCTATGCTTGTACTGTACCATCACTTCACTCCTATCGATGATAAATAATCCCTTTAGATTCATTTTTAGGATATCTGCCCATTTTCAAAAAAGTGGACAGGATTTAAAAACAGTTAGGAATTAAAATTACTGATGATATAAGTCAGGGGTGGGGAACCTTTCTCCTATGAGGGCCATTAGGATATTTTTAACATCATTCACAGGCCATACAAAATTATCAACTTAAAATCAACTGTAGCCCGCTAGATTATATATATATATATATATATATATATATATATATATATATATATATATATATATATATATATATATATATATACATATATATATATATATAAAGGGTCTTACATGGTGATATTAAGCCTACATGGGTATGGGTAAGAAAAATATATGTTAGGGTGTGTGGCTGAGCATAGACCATCTATCTAGCTATTGCCAGACACCATAATCCCGTAAGGGGTGGCCATTTGACTTCGAGTTATTTGTTTCATGGGGAGGGGCACTAACCCTCCACCAACCCACTTGCTGACATGTAGGGAGCACGTATGGTTTGGTTATATGGTTACCACCCAGCGTTGTAAATGGTTTCTTGGTTTACAGGAAACCATTTGGCTTGTCACTCAATGTAAAACCACCTGCAAAGGAAAGAAACGCAATAAGAAGTGACAGGAAAGATGGGAGAAATAGGAAGAGAGGAAGGCAGGCACAACAATGAAATAATGCTACTGTCTAATGTATGATCGTGTGTGCTGCAGGGATGTCAGATGGCAGAGTAGGATGGTCTGGTGAGAGGGGTGAGTGTACGAGTATTAAATGTTCAACGTAGATCTGGGGTGGGTAATGTCTGGCCTCTGGGACGAATAAGGCCAGCAAGACCATTTGATCAGGCCCGCAAGGCAATTCATAAATGCAATTTCATAAACTCATATATATATATATATATATATATATATATATACATTGATCCCTCAATCTATATATATATATACATTGATCCCTCAATCGTCCAGACACTCACGCTCACTATCCGGATGCATGGTTCCCAGTATGGATGCGAAAATATAATTTCAATACTTTTTTTTTTTATATTATTGGTACATTTCTATGACCTGAACAAAAGGATACGAAACTGAATGAGCAAATCTGAAATGGATACTTTTTTTTTTTTTTTTCCAGAACTGGATCCTTTTTACTAATTATGATGATGATGAGGATGATGATGATGATGATGATGATTATTATTACCACATTAACATCAGTACTTAACGTTGTTCCTGTTGAGTTAAATGTTTTACACACGTTCTAGCTCAGTCATGATGGAGAGTATGAGAGGCTTAAAAGCAAAACTTAACGAAAAAGTGCCTCATCTGTTTGTTACTGGATGTATTTGTCATTTGTTACATCTTTGTTCATCTACAGCTTGTGACAAACCCAAAAATTTATTGAAGAACTGTGTAGAGATATTCGTGGCTACGTAAACTATAGTCTTAAGAGATTACTGAAATTGAAGGAGTTTCAAGAATTTGTTGGAGCTGATTCTCACAGACGTCTTTATCCCAGTCAAGCTAGATGGCTGTCCTTAGAATCTGTTGTTAACAGAATATTAGAGAAATGGTCAGCTCTCATTCTCTTCTTGCAGGCGGAGGCTTTGGAATCTCAAAATAAATCTGCAGCACATATAGTTAATGCTCTGGTCAATCCTCTTTTCAAGTTTTACTTTTCTAAGTTATAATCTACATATTAACAATATGATGAACGGATAATTTCAAAGTGAAACGGTAATGGTACACATTGCTTACTCCAACATCTGTACCTTTTACAGGACCATCCTTGTGAATTACCTAAAGAAAGATATCCTCAGAGCATAGTTAAATCCCAAATCCCTTTTGCAGCTGAATTTCAGAATTCATCCAAGTTTCTGCCTGAAAATGAATTGTACTTTGGCAGCAAAGTAGAGAACATGATGCAAAGCAAAAATGTGACCGAGGAGTTGGGATCTGAAATGAGAGGATTCAGTGTTAAATGCCTAAAATTCTACATAGATCTTTCAGGACAAATCAGTAAAGGTTCAGAGGACTAAGTGGTGTGTTTCCTTTACTAAGTGCCTGTGACACTGCTGTAGCAAGAGTAAGTGGTGTAGAGAGTCTATTGCCACTCCTAAACAAATTTTTGCAACTAATAAGTGGTCAGAATTTGATCTGTATAATGATAAATGGAGGTCACTTATTTTTCATTACGATATACTGAGTGCTTCAGAAAATCCCACTGAATTTTGGTGTTTAGTAAAAAAAAAAAAAAAAAAAAAAAAAAATGAAGAGTAATGATGGAACACCTTTGCTCTCTCACTTGTCAAAATTTTATGTTAAGTTTGCTGATACTCCCACACTCTTCAGCTGCAATAGAGAGAATTTTCTCCCAAGTAAAACTGATAAAAACACACATTGAACACAGAGTCTATAAGTGGCCTCTTACATAGCAATGGCCATGGGGGTGGTATCAGTTGCTTTGAATGGGAACCAAGTAAATCTGTGATAGACTCAGCTCAAGCCTCCTTTTCAGATAAATGAAACATATGTAGGCAAGGTACATTTAAGGTTAAAATTTGTAACATTTACTTGTGCTCTTGATTTAAATAATAAACATTAGTATTTTCTTTTATAGAGAGCATTAACCCGCCCCATCAAGACCGATTTTCCATCACTGACTCCCCCCAATCCTGACCAATTTTGGAAAAAAAATTTTTTTTGGCTCAAACCTCCGCTTTTGGTGAGAAACATCGAAAATTCATAGAGAATTCGCTCACTTGAGGTTTAAAATACTCAGTACAGGTACAAGTACCCCTTACTTTACTGGGTTTTCTATCAGGCTGGCTCCAAAGCAAACGAGTTCTATGGGAGGGTAACTATTCCACACCACTCATAAACAGTATTTATTTGGTACGAATTTATATGTAGTGTGAGAGTATATTGGTTTTCAGACACTAATTTATGAATATAAGCATTGTTTCACTCACAAAACACATCAACATACCTGACCTTTTTTGGCAACATTACCTGATCATCATTTCTGACTGTTTCTTCCTCTAATGCTACGTAAACTTTGTACATTGTCATCAATTGGGGAATCACTCTGGCCCTGAATTTCGTACCGTGGCACAACATGTCTTTACTGGTCAGGTCACTGGTAACAGGAGAATTGACGAAACAATGGTGTGCAGGGGGGGGGAGGTCATGTGGGGTAAGGCATTGTTCCTGCCTGGTATCTTGTAGAGGAAGGTGTCCCGTGTATACGTACCAAAATTCACGTGCGAAAATTGAAAATTGTGCAAATTACGGACCTTGCAATTGATTTGAGTTTATATACGTCAACAGGACTGACTGACAAAACTTGTGGATGTATATATACGTCAATGGGATGCAGCAGGTTAAATCACATTATTTTACTTTTCAACACACACACACACACACACACGCATATATATATATATATATATATATATATATATATATATATATATATATATAGTGGCAGTACATAAAAAAATGCTGCTTGAAGAGCCAAGTATTAAATTTAAATTTATAGATTCTGTATTGTAGAAACACCCTCCAGTGCCAGCCATATGATGTGCTGACCTGAAACAGTATCATACAGCTGTGTATCTTTAATGTTTTAAGTTCAATTGGCTGCTCAATTGCTCTAATATTGTATTTTTTAAAAAGAAAAATTGGGTACATTTTGGATACTTTTAAAATATATATGGATACATTTTTAACCTGCCGTGTGCCAGTGCCATTTTAAAACAGTCTGACATAATACTGTGGCCAGTGCTAGAGCCATTTTAAAATGGCTTAAATTTCAAAAATTCATTGTGTCCGCATTTTTTAAGCTACGCGTGCAATAATTGGTGTGCTTGTAGGGCAACTCTTCCTCTATCTGCCCTCAAGTGGTCAGGCCCATACATTCATGCACTCCCTCCTCATGCTTGCTCAGCCTCACTCTGCTTGTGTCTGTCATACAGTGCAGCGATGTCTTGCTATAGTCTCTGTGACAAGGAGATTCAGGAGCTCCTGAAGGTCCCTTACACTGCAGAAAGTGACGTGGACGACGAAGTGCAGGATAAGGACTATGTCCAGCCTGATGAGGAGAGTACTAGCGATGAGGAAATTCCTTCACCACGAAAATCAAGGTATGTGAGGTATGCCAGAGCAACATGTGGAAGGAGGCCACCTGCACGTCGTCATCTTGCACGTCATGGCATGAGGAGGAAGACGAGGAGGAAGGTAGTTCAGCTGTTCAGGGGTGGTTGGGGAAGCCTAGGATTTCCCTATGTGAGGAGGAAAGTGTGAGGAGGAAGAGGGGACCATTTGAGAAAATTCCATTGTTGAGGGAGAGTGAGTCATCTCGCCCATGCTCTCCCTCGCCCCCACATGACCCAGCTCAGTCTAGCACCTCGTGACAAAGTTTTCCTACCTTTCCAACACCCAGCACCTCACATGAAACTCTTCCCCCATTCCCCACACTTCCCCACTGCCCGAGGACGATGGAGGCGATGATGATGATGAGGAGGAAACGGCGTGGGAGTGGGAGGACGGGAGTGACTTTGTCCCCTACATTCACCCATTCACCCACGAGAATGAGGCCGGGTGTACTATTTCAGAGCTCAACCATAGCTCAAGTAGCCTGGACTTTTTTATAACCAACTTCCCTGTGGACTTTGTATTGAAAATTGTTCCCCTAACAAACGCCTTTGCAGCATTTGAGCGTGGGGGAATGACACAGACACCACACAGCCGATTGTTTGAACCTGACGTGACCCTGAGTAAGATGTATGTGTTCCTAACACTTGTGCTTTTGATGGGGATATTGAAAAAAAAATCAGCTTCCTTCCTATTGGACTGTGGATCCAGTAATGGTGAAACCATTTTTTTGGCAAGGTGATGGGGAGGAATAGATTTCAAACTGAGCCACTTACATTTTTTTTCACACCCTTGACTCAGCTAACGCTAACAACACGGACAGGATGAGGAGGATACGTCTAGTGTTTGAACACCTACGAGAAAAATTCTGTAACTCCTTCTCTCCATACCGAGACCTCGTTATAGACGAGAGTCTCGTGATATGAAAAAGTAAAATCACTTTCCGACAGTATATCCTCAGCAAAAGACACAGGTTTGGCTTTAAAATCTTTATGATGTGTGACTGTAAGACTGGATATGTGCAGGACATAGTCCTGTACACAGGTGTTCAGACAGACATCATGTCCTGTACCTAGACAATTGGTACACAAGCCCCCTTTTAGCCAGGTACCTTCACCTACAGGAAACTGTTCTGTGCGGCACCATAAAGAAGAACCTTTGGCACATGGTGAAGGTGGAAAGTAAGCTTCAGAAAAACGAGGTTGTTCTTTACAAGTCGAATAATATCCTCGCCACAGCATGGCGCCACAACTGTGAAGTCTTCCCCCTCTGGTCTGTTCATTGGCCCCTTGTACACCACACAGACAGCATAGATTACAAGGCAGAAGGGCGGTGCCACATCTGGAAACCAAAACCTGTCTTAGCCTACAATGTGAACATGCAACAGGTGGATCAATCGGACGCCATGATTTCCAGCGTGGACTGTGCCAGGTCCATGATGAAGTGGTATAAGAAATTATTCTTCCACCTCCTCGACATCATCGTCCTCAATGCTCACTATCTCCACGCACATACCACTGGCATCCAGAAGACCTTCGAGGGATAAATTCTTGAGCTGGTGCGGGAGATAGTGCGGGAATATGGGGAAGATAAGAGTGCTGGTCACCACCGCCATGCCTATCCGCCTCACTGCTAGACACTTCCCCAGGATAGTCTCTCCAAGCGCGATGCATCAAAATGCCCAGCAGAGGTGTCACATGTGTGCAAACAGCACTGTAAGGCCACGTACTCAGTGGAAGGACTCAAGGTATATGTATGCAGAGTGTGATGTAGGACTGTGTATACTCCCATGCTTTGATGAGTACCAGACTCTCGCTAACTATTTAGTAACAGTAGTGCGGTAATCACGAGCGGCAAAAAGACACTAAAAAAGTGTTGTAAGTACGGAAAAAGACGCTCAGAAAGTGTTATAAGTACTGCACACAGTGAAGGCATGTTGTAAATATTTTCTCGTAAATGTAAGGACTGAACCTAGTGAAGTAAAGTTTTGCATATGTTCTCGTAAATGTAAGACTATGTATTCACAGTGAGATGCCCAAAAATACTCTTATAATGTCTGTGTATACTGAAGGTATGTTGTAAATAATTTATTGTAAGTGAAAGGGCTGTACATTGTGAAGTCTCGTACCTGTATGGCAACGCATTCACTGTGATACGTATAGTGTTGCAGTGGTATATAAGTTATTTAGTTGCGAAAAAAAAGATGCTTTCTTTATGAAATACTATGAAAAAAAATTGTGAGCGTGAAGTGGACAGAAAAGTGTAAACAACATTCCTATACCTTCCCTGAGTCACAGTGGCAAGAATACCTGAGTTCACCTTGCATAGAAAACGAGTTTTCTCTCACCTCTGCTGGGGATTCTTCACGTGCACACACCTGCAGGCGGGCAGTGGGACTACAGAAAAGCACTTCTGACGTCCGGTGAGTTTTTCCATGGTGATATTCATTTTTTTCACATCAAAATCGATTATTTTAGCAAAAAAAAAACAAATCGAAAATTGGCCGGCACACGGGTGACGCATAGGGCTAAATGTGTCTGGCACGTGCCGGGTTAATATTTTGGATACATTTTTATTTTTTGTACTGGGATCACTGTCCAGACGTGTTCAGTATCCGGATGCTGGACCTTGCCTCTATTAAACCATTATCCGATTTTACTTGCTATTTTCTGGATGTAAAAGTGCCCAAGCCGGCCAGTCAACATGTCCAATAAATTCGGTATCATGGTCGCTGGGCTCGAGCCATGTGCGGGAAGTAGTCCATAACCCATAACTAGAGCTAAAATGTCCGTCTACCCCTGTACTGAACGATCAAAGTTGTGAGCTCATGTAATCACTCCCAATGAATCTCCAGCACCTGAGAAATATGACTGTAACCTGCAGACAGTGTCAAAACATCCATACGCATCCCCACCCAATATTCAGCATCGTGCAGCCACCTGGCTACCACTTTCCTTACAGTCACTGAGATTGTAACACAGACCACAAGCCATGAGTACATGTTCAGTGACAGCATCTGTCTGCCTCTCCACTGAACGTTGCAAGTCGCGCGGCCAATGGTCTAAGTCATGCCCAGTCACCACCACCATCATACAGAAATCACAAGCCACAAGTACGAGTTTGGTGACAGCACCCGTCCGCCTCTCTACTGATGATTGAAAGTTGCACAACCACCGGGAGACACACACACACACACACACACACACACACACACACACACACACACACACACACACACACACACTCACACACACACAGATTCCTTCCCACGATGTGATTACAATATCAGTACAGTAATTCCTGTACCAATGCATGTGATAGTACTGTACAGTACTGTACACAGTCCAGTACTATATGTGTGTGTGTACAGTACAATACTGAACTGTACAATACACTTCCATTCGGTTTGTTTTGATATCACAGTCACCCACCATATCCAAGCAGCCCTGATTGGATATATTTAGTCTGGCATGGTTCGGTAAAGATAACCTATGTAATTTTGCCTGGGAAACACATTGAGCATATCCTTGAGAAAATTCTATGGTTATTTTTGAACAGAGGAGGTAAGCATTGTTTCTGCCTGAGGGGTAAGGGTGGCCACCGCGCATGTAACACAGAACACAAGCCACGAGTAAATGTATGGTAAAACCGCCCATCCACCTGTACATTGAATGGCCGAAGAGTCCCCCAGCCTTCAGGATTAGTGGGGAAATTCCCCACCATGTGCACCTGTCCTCATCCCTACCAAATGGTCAGAGTCGTCTGGCAGGCTGCATCAGTCATACACTGCCTGGGGCGGTGATCTACTGGTCATCCGCTGTTGCTGTGACATACTAATCCTTGCCTGGGCAAACGGGAGTGAACCTTATATACAGATGTCAATCTGCTGTGTGTTGCTTCCTCTGTGCTTGAAAGCAACTGTTGTGTGCGATATGGCAGTGCTGTACTGCTTTCCAGCGAACAGAAGCCCATGCCTCAGTTCCCACCTTTCTTTCCCATGTGAGTGGTAGTGCTTGCAATGATACCTGTGATTGCTGTTGCATTTGTGGTGGTTCCCTGCCTTCTTCAGGTTGCAGCCCTGCTCTGCTGTATTCTTGTGCATGTGGGGTGATGGTCCCACCACCACCTGAGATGTGGAAGAGGAAGGTTCTGTGCCTGGAGAAGAAGCATAAGATATTGGGCAAGGATGACACGGGCTGGACCACAGGGCACATTCTTTTAGAATATAATCTAGTCGGTTCAACATTATTCGATATCAAGGAGTCACGCAACAAACTTACACAGTACAGACAGGACTTTGCTGAAAGCATGCGTCGTGGTGACATGAAGTTAATGGTCCAGGCCCAGCATGCTATTCTCGACTGGTCGATAGTGATGTGGTTTCATCAGCAGCATGGTGCCAGGGTGCTAGTACGTAGCACAGAGATGAAGGCCGCTGCTGAGAAGTTTACACGACTGCACAACCTGCAGGGCTTCAAGGCATCCGAGAGATGGCTCTTTTGCTTCAAGCTTCGCCATGGAGTTACTGGCCATAAGGCATACAGCGAGGCCTTGTATGTGGCAGCAGAGGAAGTAGACCCATTTTGCCAGAAAGTGCCATGCCTGATCATGGACGAGGGCCTCTCCCTTGGTCAGATCTATTATGCTGATGAAACTAGTCTGTTCTACAGTTCCTTGCCCACCAGCACCCTGGCTGAGGAAAGGGAGAAGTCTGTGCCTTGTCAGAAGTTGTCCAAACAACGTGTCTCTGTTTTGTGCCAGGCCAATGCTAACAGGACGCACCACCTCAAACCCGTTGTTGTTGGGTGTGCAAAACAACCACGTTATCTCCGTGGGTTGATAGACAGCCTGCCTGTTGTGTGGCACCATTCTGTGAAGGGCTGGTTTACTGCTAGGACCTTCAGATTGGTTCCACAGGCATTTTGTCGAAGAGGTTATATATTATCAAAGGTCCTTGGAATCACTCCCGACCAGATGAAGGTACTCCTGCTCCTGGACAATGCTCCCACGCATCCATCTGAGAAGGATTTGGTAGCTTTTGATGAGCAGATTAGGTGCATGTTTCTGCCACCTAATATGGCTGCTCTGATTCAACTAATTGTGGCTACAAAGAGACTACCCACAGAGGTTTCTGAATGAGGTGATGGTGGTGCTGGAGAATGAGGATGTGGTCAAAGACACATGGGGAGCAGACCTTGCAGAATTTTCAGCGTTACGTCCTGAAGTCTGCAGTATTCAACTGGGCAAATGTGTGGAAAGAAGTCTTCGTCAAAACCCTCGAATACGGTTGGTCTTATCTTCTGCAAGGAATTGATGCTGAGCACGACTTCAAGAGGTTTGATGTGGATGATTTCCACAGTCACCGTGGAACAGCAGGAGAGCAGGTGGACATCGACAATATGCGGTAGTGGCTGGACGACGATGACAATGATCCTGGTTACCAGACCATGTCTGATGAGGAGATGGCTGATTCTGCCTCTGCGAGCATGGAACAGAACAGTAGGACCGATGAGGATGAGGATGAGGACCCTGACTCGCAGCCCTCCACAACTCCTTCAGTCCCTCATCTCAGTGTCCTCTATGGTTACCTGGAGGGGATGCTGGAGTATGCCATGCACCCACTCTGTGACAGGGAGTTGGTGCCCCTCCTCCTGGCAATGGAGCTGCAGGCACTCCAGGACACTCATCCTCCGGCAGAATCATTGGTTCTATCGTCAGACCATATTGACTCATTCTTCAAGCCTGCGACCCCACGAGTGCCAGCCCATTCTCACCACCACCACTACCAGTAGCTCGTTTCCTGCCTTCATCTTCGGACCTGCAACCGAGCATGTCAACAGTTGTTGAGTCTCCGTTAAAAGTAAGTTTGCGTTTGCGTTCGGAGTCTCCTGAGCTGGGTAGGCCACCATCACCGCACTGCACGTCATCAGTAAACACCCAGTTCCAGCAGGATGAGGATGATGAGGAGTTTCTAGACCTTTGTTGCGTGCTACTGTTTTCCTATTAGACCACATAGGACAACTCTATACCTGTTGGAGGTGGTGGTTTACAAAGCCTGGCGGCAGTGCACTGGGTGGTAAGTACACCAATCAAATGTTTTTTGGCAGGTATCTTTAGGTTTCTTTCATAGTTTCCTTGGTCCTAAAATTTATTTAGGATATTCCTGTGTGTGTTTTGAGGTCACAGTATGGCAGAATGACTCGAAAACAGTGCCAAATTTTAAGAAGAGAGATTTGCTAGTTATGTATTTTAGCAGCTTCTCAACGTTTCCCGATGTTTACCATAGGCTAGTTCCAGTACGAGTCAGAGTTGCCAGTTTGCCTGCTGTTTGTGAGCATAGTTATTTTGTAAGTTAAGCATTAATTTTTATGCTCTTTTTCCCTACAATGTTTTATTTATGTGTCTGTTAATTTCTGTTATTTGATTCAACTTGTATGTTAAGTAATTTACAGTGCTGTGTAATGTAAGAAAACTGTGGCATGTTTTGATGTCTTCTAGTTGGTAACTGTTAACTGTTGCCCCGTCGAGTTAGTGCTACAAGTTTCTTGAATAATGCAAGCTTATATAAGGATGGGAAAGAAACTAGTTCAAGTTCAGTAAGTTTTCAGTTCAGTTTGAGTGTCGGTGCAGCGTCAGTGTAGTTTGTATATTTTCGGTATTTGTGAAAATGACAAAGTGTTATCAGGCATTAAGCGTAATTGCAGTTAGTAAAATTTGTATAGCTCCAGTGCCTGTGAGAATAATGATGGGAAGTTGGAAAGCATTCAGTGTAATTATTTGGGAAGTAAAGAGTGAACTTGAGAAGCCACTGTTTATATACAATGCCTCAGCTGATTTTGAGTACTGAACACCTAAAGGCTGACAATAGGAAGAGCAACTCAATGGGCAATGTCCTTCCTATACTGGACTCTTGGTGTTGGAGCCTGTGGCAGTGTGAGTTGGGAACGTAACACTGGTGTCAGGAGTGGGACTATCAAGGGTTGCAGTGAGGCTAACCTTCGACATAGAGGCAGAATGTGTCCAGACCAGAGGCCAAGCTAGGCAGGAAGAGGCATTGCTGGGTGCAGTTATGAAGTTATTACAAACACAACTACAGGCACAGAATGAAGGACAGAAAAAACTCAAAGAACAATTACAGACACAGAAGAAAGAAATGATACAACAACTGCAAGCACAGAGTGAACAACTAGAGGTACAACATGAAGAACAAAAAAAAAAAAAAAACGATATGAACAACTTCAAGAAGCATTACAGGAGCAACAGAGGGAATTACAACTGAGGATGCAAGGACAGGTGGATGTTTTCATGGGAGAAATGAAGGAAGAACAGGAACAATTGAAGGAGGAAATATACTCTGAGCTATGGCAGCATAAGTATGAGGTAAGCAATAATGTGACTGAGTGCAAAAATCATGTAGACGACCAGTTGAAGTCAATTATTGAGGAAATAGTGACGGAATGCAAACAGCACGTGGACAACCAGCTGTCAGTGATGGAAAGGAATAGTTATCAGTCCCTACTAGAAGTGCTGGAGCACAGATATGGGACCATGTATTTGACCGAGGTTTACAGATCAAGATTCTGGAGCCGTATGGGCTCGAGGAGAAACCCTACAGCAGCTTGCTCGTGATCTGGAGTGTATGGCATACAAGGCGTACCCTGAAGCAGCACCTAACCTGTTGGCTATTCTACTGAGGGACCAGTTCATCGATGCTCTTGATAGTGCAGAGTTGAAAGTGCGAGTGAAGCAAGCACAACCAAGCACCATGCAAGAAGCGCAATCAAAGGCTCTAGAATTTAAGTCCTATGACAGGTCCAATACAGCCACCTTTCAGGCAGGCCGTAGTGCAGAATTCAAGGTGAGAAACAGAAATATTTGAGGGAACTTGCTGGTACTGTGAAAAGACAGGACACAGAAAAGAGGATTGCTACAAGTAGTTCTGCAGGAAGCCAGGACACAAGAAGAAGAATTGTCACAAATGGAAGAAACAGCAAGAAGAGAGCAGTGCAAGGAAATCTTCAATTGTAACAAAAGCGTGTTGGACATGTAGTGAGGTGGGACACTGCTATTCTAAGTGTCTGAAGAAGAAAAGGATGATAAGAGGAAGGTTGCAGAAGACCAGAAAGAAACGGAAAATTTGTGGGCACCGGTATGAAGGAGGAACCACTAGCTGGCATTTCCCAAGTAGCCCCGCCACCAAGAAAATGCATGGGAACAGCAATCGACATTATGCAAATAGAAGGTACGATAGATAGAAAGAAGTGTTCCCTGGTGATTGATACGGTCTCAGAGCAGACTTTTCTGAGGCCTGATGTGTTACATCATCGGTATCTGCGTGAGTCATCAGAACAACTGTGTGACATATCTGAACACTGTGCACAACTCAGGGGACCCCTGGATGTCCAGATTGAAGTGCCAGGCAAAAGGTTATTCTTCCAGTCGATGTGGCCGACATGGAGGATCCTTGCCGTATGGGTCTGGACTGTCTGATATCCACTGGATGTGAGCTGGCCTTCTGCTCCCTGAAGCTGAAGGTTCGAGGAAGGTCGGTTCCCATTACGGCAGTAAAATGTATCAGTTCTGGTGGCGAGGTGAGGGCGCTCCGCATTACAGTGATACCCCTATAATCAGAACTACTGCTCCAGTGCAAGGTGAATGGCTCTATTGACAGCTGTTTAGGGGTAGTGGAACCTAATGTACAGTACAAGACAAAGGCCGGAGTGATGGTAGGGAGAACTCTGGTGGAAACAGGTGCAGATGAAGTGCCGGTTGTGGTGGAAGATCAACAAGGGAGAAAATTTGGGACTGTGCCAGGCAGTGGATCTGAGTGGCATCAGAGGAAGGCCTGTAAAAGGAGTAGAGTCAAAGAAGATGGTTATCTACCAAAGCACT
Organism: Coenobita brevimanus; assembly: GCF_032717465.1. Classification (NCBI taxonomy): domain Eukaryota; kingdom Metazoa; phylum Arthropoda; class Malacostraca; order Decapoda; family Coenobitidae; genus Coenobita; species Coenobita brevimanus. The sequence goes on along the minus strand of NC_136993.1, from coordinate 17,335,827 downwards.
TACAAGACTTTTTCTCAAGGAGTTGCCAATGCCTGGATGGTTCACAAGTGCTGAAGTTGTGGCAGCTGCTGATGGAATTTGCTGATGTCCCTTCCGTGGGTGACCTAGACCTGGGGCGCACTGATCTGGTGGAGCATAGTATAGACACTGGGGATCACCGCCCAATTAAACAGCCAACATGGAGGATGGTGCCAGCCCAATGGAAGAAATGGAGGTGATGGAGAATTTCCAAAGCCAAGGAGTAGTAGAAAAGTTCAGCAGTCCTTGGGCAACAGCAATGGTTCTGGTAAGGAAAAAGGATGGGTCAGCAAAGTGCAGCATAGATCATTGAGTCCTGAATGAAGTGACAGTGAAGGATGCATATCCCTTGCCAAGAATTGATGACACCCTGGATGCTCTGTCAGGTGCTAAGTGGTTCTCCACCCTAGACATGAAGGCAGGATACCACCAGGTCAAGGTTGCAGAGAAGGACAAAGAGAAGACAGCCTTTTCATATGGGCAGGGCTTATGGCTGTTTATAGAGATGCCAGCTACTTTTGAGCGCCTTATGGACCATGTACTTGAAGCGCTGCACTCGCAGACGGTTCTCATCTATCTGGACGATGTAACTGTGTTTGGATGGACTTTCGACCAGGAACTGGAGAAGCTGTCAGAAGTGTTGAACAGGATCCATGCAGCGCACCTCAAGCTGAACCCCGAGAAATCCTACTTGTTTCAGAAGGAAGTAAAGTACTGAGACACATTGTAGGCAAGAGCGGCGTCCCTACTGACCCAGAGAAGGTGGCAGCTGTGGAAAACTGGCCAGTTCCATCTTGTGTCAGAGAGCTATGGAGTTTCCTGGGCTTGTGCATCTACAATCGGCATTTTGTTAAAGACTTTGCAATGATAGCTTCACCTCTTCACAAGCTGTTGGGGAAAAGACAAGTTTGCAAGGACAGCAGAGACTCAGAAAGCCTTAAACGAACTCAAGCATGTATTGGCAAGCTCTCCAGTATAGCCGTACCCAGTCCAGAATCAGCCATTTATCTTGGACTATGATGCTAGTGACCATGGTACTGGTGGAGTCCTGTCGATGACGAAGGATGACAATGAGTATGTGGTGGCATATTACAGCAAGAAGCTCAGCCCACCAGAGTGGAACTACTGTGTGACCCGTAAGGAGCTCTTGGCAGTGATGAAGGCCTTGAATTCTTCCAACCCTACTTGCATGGGTCCTACTTCATCATCAGGACAGACCACACAGCACTTAAGTGGCTAAAAACGCTAAAGAATCTGGAAGGACAACTGGCATGCTGGCTTGGGAAGGTAGCACAGTTATGAGGTGCAGCACCATCCTGGGTGGGCACATGGCAATGCTGACAGCCAAAGTCATCGACCTTGTGATCCGGAGTGTCGGGAGTTTAGTAAAAAGGAAGATCATGATAAAAAGAAAAATGCAACCATACTGCAGTGACCAGGGCAGTGTCAGATGAAAACCTGAAGAGGATGCAGATGGTGGATGTAGATTTACAGCCAGTGCTAGAGTGGCTGCAGTGGAGTATAATGCGCCCATCTTGGGAAGAAGTTTCCAGGTTAAGCCCTGCTACCAAGAATTACTGGAGTGAGTGGGATCTTCTTCGTTTGAACAACGGGACTACTGGAGCGTCAGTGGGAGACACCCGATGGCCTCGGCAAGTATAGGCAACTGGTGGTTCTGAAATAAATGAGGTCTAACATCTTGGATGAGTCTCATAACCAGATCAGTAGTGGGCACCTGTGAGTGAAGAAAACTCTGAGCCAGCTGAGACAGAGGTTCTACTGGATTGGCATGGTTCAGGATGTTGATGAGTGGTGTTGGGTCTTTGATGTGTATTGTGCTAAGAAGGGACCCAAGAAATGTGGCTGTGCCCCTGTTCAGCTGTACCAAGTGGCTGCACCGATGGAAAGAGTCGTTGTGGACATTGCTGGACTTCTGCCAGTCACTGAAAGAGGAAACCAGTATATATGTGTCGCCATGGATTACTTCACAAAGTGGCCAGAAGCCTATGCCATCCCAAATCAAGATGCTGCGACCATTGCTCAGGTGGTGGTTGACCAGTTTTTCTGTCTTCTTGGAATGCCACAAGAGCTACATTCAGGCTAGGGTAGGAACTTCGAGTCTGCTGTGTTGCATGAATGCCCCACTCAGGCCAAAGTCAGATGGGATGGTGGAGAAATTCAATTGGACCCTAATACAAGAACTGGCCAATTACTGCATTGATGGATTAACAAAATGGGACCAAAAATTACCTGCGTTCCTGATGGCATATTGGTCTGCATCTCATCAACCTACCAGCTACAGACCTGCAAAACTGATGTTGGGCCATGAGTTACGCTTACCTGTTGACTTGTTAATGGGAAGACCACCTGGTGAAGAGCTGTGCAAAGGACCTTCAGAAAAGGCTGGCTGAAGTACATCATCAAGTGTGAGGAGCCCTCAGGTTTTGAGGAGAGGTGATGAAGTGCAAGTATGATGCCATGGCAAGTGAGGTGAGCTTCAAGGATGGTGACCAAGTTTGGTTACACAATCCTCAGCAAAAGAAGGGACAGTCACCAATGCTGCAGAGCCCATGGGATGGGCCTTACACTTTGTTGGACTGCCAATCAGACGTAACATATTGGATTCAGGGAGGCAGGAAATCTTGCTAAAAGATCGTACACATGAACCGTCTGTGGCAGTAACATGGGGCAGGACAGTACAGCTGGGACGTCCGCAAGGAATCATGCTCTCCTGCAGCTGAGGATGTTGAGGAGCATCAAGGAGCTGATGTGCAAGAGAATGGTGACAGTTCCCCAAAAGAAGAAGCGAATCAAGAAAAGGACCAACACCTTCCTGTGTGAAGGAGCAAGGACATCGTCGAATGCGGCTTAATAGAAGATCTGATAAGTTGAAGGATTGTTTTGTGTATAGTTAGATGTATCATTAGGATTAATTGTTTGAATATATTGTGTAGTTTTGTTGGGACGACAGAGAACTAGGGAGGGGGTAGTGTTAATCTGTCGCATCCCGTTGACGTATATATACGTCCACACGATTTGTCACTGTCAGTCCCATTGATGTATATAAACGCGAATCAATTGTCCCTAATTTGCACAATTTTCAGTTTTTGCGCATGATTTTTGGTACGTATACACGGGACACCTTCCTCTACAAGATGCCAGGCAGGGACAATGTCTTACCCCGCATGACCTCCCCCCCCTTGCATGCCATTTTCCTGGCAATTCACCTGTTACCAGAGTAAAGACATGTCGTGCCATGGTACGAAATTCAGGGCCAGAGTGATTCCCCAACCGATGACAATGTGGAGAACAAAGTTTACGTAGCATTAGAGGAAGAAACAGTCAGAAGTGATGATCAGATAATGTCACTAAAAAAGGTCAGGTATGTTGATGTGTTTGGTGAGTGAAACCATGCTTATATTGCCTATATTACTGTGTGAAAACCAATATACTCTCATACTGCTTACAAATTCGTATCAAATAAATAAATAAATACCATTTATGAGTGGTGTGGAATAGTTACCCTCCCATAGAACTCGTTTTCTTTGGAGCCAGCCTGATAGAAAACCCAGTAAGATAAGGAGTACTGCTACCTGTACTGAGTATTTTAAACCTCAGATGAGCGATTTCTCTATGAATTTTCGATGTTTCTCACCAAAAGCGGAGGTTTGAGCCAAAAAAAAAAAAAAAATCCAAAATTGCTGTGGTGGAAAATCAGTGGGGACGGGTTGGGTTAGGAAGAGAGATTCGCCAGTTAGGTATTCCAGCACCTTCTCGACATTTCCTGATGGTTACCGTAGGCTAGTTCTGGTACGAGCCAGAGTTGCCAGTTTGCCTGCTGTTTGTGAGCATAGTTATTTCATAAGTTATGCATTAATTTTTATTCTCTTTTTCTCAGTAATGTTTTATTTACATGTCTGTTTGTTAAATTGTGTTATTTGATTTAAGTTGTGTGCCAAATAACTTACAGTGCTGTGTAATGTAAGAAAACTCTGGCATGTTTTTATGTCTCCTAGTTGGTAACTGTTAAATGTTGCCCCATTGAGTTTGTGCTAGAAGTTTCTCGAATAATGCAAGCTAATATAAGGACGGGAAAGAGACTTGTTCAAGTTCAGTGGGTTTTCAGTTCAGTTTAACCCTTTGAGATTCCAATGACGATTTTCAGCGTGATTTCAAATCCAACCTCAGAGATTCTGATAACGATTTTAATCGTCATTTTAAGATACTTTTGTAAAATATTCACCATAAATTGCATTTACGTGTCATGACAAAGACACTAGGGCATCACGTAGTGGTATGGTTGCCTTGTGTGTGGTGGGCAGTGCGCATGTGGTATGACTCATGGCTTTGTCTCAGGGGAGAGAACAAAGGCAGTTGTGCTGTAGCTGTCGTGACAGTTGGAGGCCACGAAATTGCCTTGCACTTTTCCAAGCTCTATCTCCATTATTCCTGGATATTTTTTCCCCTTTTTTCTGTGTTTGTGTACAAGGCCTTAGTGAACGTATTCACGATGCCCAAGTGTGTAAGAGCGCTGTTTTCTAAGGGCAAGGCCCCCCAGAAACAAGGAGGTGAATAATCTGAGCAAGTAGATACCTGTGGGATGGCGCCTAATCGCTTCTATATATCCCAGCTTAGTGAATTACAAAAGCGTTCATTGACCCCTAGCAAGTATCAGAAGGTGCTAGACTCTTTTTCAAGTGATGGAGAAGAAAGTGATGATAGTAGTGATGAATATGTGATGCGGGAGAGTGATGAAAGAAGTGACAGTGAGGACGATGTTGCAATCCCTTGTGTGTCACAAGACAAGCATAGTGCCAGCAGAGGCATAGCGACACGTCCCTGAGGTAGAGGAGTACGAGCGACCTCTTTCCTTCCCTCAACCTCTGCTTCTACCTCTGACCCAACCACTGCTACAACCTGACTCTCATGAGGAAGAGGAAAAGGGATGGACCATGGACTCAGAGCCCCCCTACCAGCTTGACTTTACCACTTCACCAGGCATGACAGTTCCAGTGCCGCAGACTCCGCTAGGGTATTCAGCTTTTCATAACACATGAACTCCTGAGGTATTTGATTGAGGAGACGAATGAGTTTGCTAAGTATTGCAAGGATGTCCTTCATCAAGGATCAACGTACAAGTGGCTGGGGTGCAACGTTATTGATATTGCACATTACCTGCGTATGAGAATTTTGATGGGAGTGCCAAAATTGCCCCAAGAACTCATGTATTGGTCAAAGAATAGCATTTACTATATAGCACGGTGTGCACAGACACAGACGATGACCTTCATCCGATTCAAACAAATATCCAAATATTTCCATGCCTACAATAGACTTGCAATACCAGAAAACAACACAGACAGACTGATTCTAGTGTGCCCAATAATGGAGTACTTGCAGAAGCTGTGCCAAAACCTGTATGTGGCTGAACAGAATCTCTCTTTGGATGAAGGGATGCTTCCATTCAAGGGGAGACTGTCAATAAAAGTCTACAACCCAAAAAAGCCTGATAAATATGAAATCAAGATATATATTTTGTGTGAAGCTGACACTGGGTATTTACTTGATTTTGTTGTTTTTTCGGGGGGAAGGTGCTATCAAACGTGATGTTGTGTTTTCTCTGTTGGAGTGCCATTTGGAAAAGGGTACCATGTCTTTATGGACAACTATTACAACTCTGTGCAATTGACAGAAGAGTTGTATGAACACGGCTTTTACACTAGTGACCCTTATTTCCAACCTGGAAGGCATGGAAACGGAGGAGTATGTCCACAGGAAGAAAGTCAAGAGGCATGGAAAGATAGAGTTACAGGTCACTGCAGTGCAACGCCCTCTTGCCATGAAAGAGTATTTCAAATTCATGCGTGGGGTGGACCACTTTGTTCAAATGATCAAATATTACAGCTTCACAAGGAAGACTGTCAAATGATCAAAGAAAATGTTGACGTACCTAATGCAAATTGCATTGCACAATGTATTTGTGCTCTACAGCAAGTACTCTGCAGACCTCAAACCATTATCACTGTTACAGATTCATGAGGTGGCATATAATGCTCTACTCAACTACAATCCTGAAGAATGGCCATCTGGAAACTATGAAATCCCACATGCTAGGCCTCTTGGCATTCCTTTGGCTGGCACTTCTGCAGACAGTCCTGTTCCTGGCACTTCAGGTGCCCCACCTGCCAGCAGACCCTCTTCAAGTGGGACACCAGGCATGGCTGTCGCCACACCTGTTGCTGGGCTGTCTGCTAGTGGCACACCTATAGCACCTGCAGCTGGCACCCCCGAGGAAGAGGTGGAGGATCCCACGCCACCAGCAGCAAAGCCCAGGTTCTACGATCCCCCACAGCGTCTTACCCCGGGTCCTGTCCATGTCCGAGAGAAGGTCCAGGATTTTGGGGGGCAAAAGAAACGGTGCCGTGTCTGCTATATGAAGGAGACACGGAAGGACACTAGCTACTATTGTGCATCCTGCAAAGTGCTTCTTTGCATCACTCGCAACTGCTTTATGATTTACCGCATGAAGCAGAAATATTGGAGCACCTCTCCTCAGAAGTCTTCCTGAGGGCGCAGAGGGCGTAGGTAGAGCTGCCCTCATTGCCTCCTCCTCCTGAACATCATCTTTGAAGTGCAAGAGTCCTCACACAATAGGGGTTGAGGAGGCAAACATCAAGAATGGGGACCAGGGTGAGTAATCATCAACATACTGAATATGTGTCATTTTGACGTTTTATTTTCTTTGCTATCCTTCTTTGAATAGTCTACTAAAAACTACAACTATTCAGCCTTCAAAATAACACCACATCAAGCATTCTATAGTGAAAAATGTATCTACTGTATCTACTCAGAACAATGACAGAAAAAAAAAATGTGGCTGAGAATCATAATATCATTGTGCATCATTTTCCTTTCGCTTTAATGTGCAATAAAATGAATAAATAACCATAATCTATATAGCACTGAAATGGCAATTTATTGTAGTTTCGCATGGTTTAAATCAGGTTTAAATAGCTTTATTATATTTTTATTGCTGAATATTTTTCTATGGCAAGATATAAAGTTTTTGGTTTTCACCGAACTTCATATCGTCATTTTGACTTTTTATTTTCTCTGTTTTCCTTTTTTGAACATACTGTGATAAACTACAACTATTCCTCTTTAAAATAACACCACAACCAGCTTTTAGCTGTAAAAGTTGTTTTTACACTGACCGATCAAAGAAAAAGACTGCAAAGTGAATATGAGGCCGAGAATCATTAAAAAATTGCACTTTTTCCTTTGGCTTTACTGCCCAAGAAAATTAATAAATAACTATAATCTATTAAGCACCCTACGGGAAATTTATTGTAGTTTTGGATGGTTTAAATCAGATTCATATATCTTTAATACTTTTTTTTTTGCCGAATATTTTTCTACGAAGAGGTATAAAATTTCTGGTTTTCGCCTAACTTTAACTCGTCATTATGACAATTTATTTTCTTTGTTTTCCTTTTTTGAACACATTGCGATAAAGTACAACTATTTAGTTTTAAAATGACCCCAAAAACAATATTCTGCCATGAAAAGTGTATTTACACAGAGCGATCTAAGAAAAATATATCGGTGCAAAGTTGAGGGTCAGCATGAGAGCGGCTGACTCTACTGCAGACATAATCTGCCTGGGCCGAAAATCTGAAAGGATTAAGTGTCGGTGCAGTGTCAGTGTTGTTTGTATATTTTTGGTACTTGTGAAAACAGCACAGTGTTATCAGGCGATAACTGTACCTGCAGTTAGTAAAGTTTGTATAGCCCAGTACTTGTGAGTATAGTGAAGTGAAGTTGGAAAGCATTCATTGTAATTGGGGAAGGCGGTGGCTCAATCGGTAGAGAGGTGGCTTGCTGTCCAACCGGACCCAGGTTCAAATCTCCGCTGGGGCAGGGACCAGTTTAAGGATTTGAATTTCATTACGGCACACTTTACCGATCTACCAGAAGACCTGCCGACATATAAAAATACCCCCGCTAATACCAATACACCAGTCCTGTATGAGACAGCCCTAGCATGTATTCAGTATGGACGGTGGGTGTTAGCGCCGAAGTGGTGACATGTAGAGGTGTACGATATGTAGGAGGACTACTGGGCCTTAGGAGCAGGCTGAGAAGCCTATGCCCAGAGGCGAGCACATAAAAAAAAAAATTATCTGGGAAGTAAAGACAGTGAACTTGAGAAGCCAGTGTTTACAATGCCTCAGCTGATCTTGTGTACTGTACACCTAAAGGCTGACCATAGGAAGAACAACTCACGGGGCAACGTCCTTCCTATACTGGACTACTGCTGTTGGAGCCTGTGGCAGTGTGGGGTGGGGACGTAACAATACAGCAGTGATTAGGAAGGGTGTTTATTGGTTTCCAGTGTTTTTTTTTTTTTTTTTTTTGCATGGTTTTCTTGGTCTGGAAAATTATTTTAGGTTACCCTATATAGATTCTGATGTCAAAATTTGCCAGAGTAACCTGAAAGCACTACCAAAATAAGGAGGGGTACTGTACCTACAGTAGTGTACAGGTAGGATGTTTTTTGGTTTCCAGTGGTTTTCCTGCATGATTTTCTTGGTGTTTGCCATTATTTTTGACATGCCTGTGTGTGTTTTGATGTCTAAATATGCCTGAATAAACGGAAAACACAGCCAAATTAAGCATGGGTGTTGTACAAACATATTAGTATAGATAGGAGGTGCGTATAGGTAGGGTCTGGAAATGGTACGGGAATAGTGTTCATTATCCAGATGTTGCCAGTACTCGACCATGCCTTTGGCTCTTTTATATCCAGAAAAATGAGGGATTACTGTATGTATACATGGTAGGGGAATAGTGTTCATTATCCGAATTTTGCCACAACCCGAATATAATTTCGCTCTATTTTATCCAGAAAAATTAGGAATTACTATGTGTGTATATATATATATATATATATATATATATATGAATCAGATTCACTTTACCTTGAAGAAACGCATGCATACTGACCAAAGAAGAAATTAAAATTGGGATAGTAAGTACTTCCTTATATTACACCTTCTGATTATGCAACGGGAATAAATGAGAGTACTTACGGTTTCTATTTCCATTTCTCCTGTTGTCAGTTTATATCTCTCTCTCTCTCTCTCTCTCTCTCTCTCTATATATATATATATATATATATATATATATATATGAAGCAGGTTCATGTATAAATAAATAAATAAATATATATATATATATATATATATATATATATATATATATATATATATATATATATATATATATATATATGAAGCAGGTTCATGTTGTATATATATATATATATATATATGTATGTATGTATAAAAAACAAATAAATAATAATTTGGTTTTACGCCTGGTATCCCCGAAGGGCTAAGATGTTGCCCCTGGGTGGAGGACTTTGGACTGGAGTGTGTAGCGTTTTATGACCGGATGCCCTTCCTGATGTTTACCAATGACCCTTGAGTGGATTCGGTCCTCCGACCCTTTGGTCAGAGTGGAACGCTCTAACCCACTGAACCTCTGTGGTCAAGTGGTTAAGTGTGCGTTTTGATTCACTAAAGAACGAGGGTTTGTGCCCCGCCAGGGTAATAAACTTTGGGAGCGTTCTTCTGGCCACGTACTGCTTGGCGGACATAAGGGGTACTGTGGTTGAACCAGTGTTGCATTATATAAAGTATGTTTGCGCCCAGTCACTTTGCACGGGCCGATTACACTTGGTTCATAGACTACACACACATCCAAAGCCACTCCAACACTACAATTACACTTACAATCACTTATCCTACATACAATCTCTACCAGACAGCCTAAGCCACTTGTTAGAGATACATTGGCTGTATCGTTCTCACTTCGGTCGGGATAGGCCGGTCCTGCAGTGGACACTCAAACGGCTGATGAGATGAGATGATCACTCTCTCTCTCTCTCTCTCTCTCTCTCTCTCTGTATACGGTATATATAGATATATATATATATATATATATATATATATATATATATATATATATATATATATATATATATATATATATATATATATGTGTGTATATATATATATATATATATATATATATATATATATATATATATATATATATATATATATATGTGTGTGTGTGTGTGTGTGTGTGTCATGACTCCATATAATAATAAAACTCATAGATAGATAGTTAGATAGATAGAAGCACCAAGCCAGGGGATTAGATAGGACGTATGTCAGCGAGAATCGACCAAAGGAAAACAGGCTTGCAACCCTTAAGTGAAGGAATGCTTGACGTGCACCTGAAGCAGTACATACACACAGACATACAGTATTCTAGAAGCTTCAACAACAGTATAGCCCACGTGACACGACCCCTGCTAAACGAGAACATAGGAATCAGAGATCAGAAAGGAGCTAGCCATAGAACTGACAGGTAGTAAAGAGAGAAAATAACAAGAGGGGTCAGACGAGACTTAGTAAATTAAGTCCCTGTGCAATACATATGCTGCTCAACTTAGACTTTCTTTGAAGATAATAAATCAAGATCAACTCCCTGTATTCATCTATAACTCCTCCTGCTCTTCAATTAGAACAATAACTTTAACCAAATTGCAAGACTTACATATTTGAAGACTAGTCACATATATACAAATGGTGGCAGTAGCGATCAGGTCTACACCTACGAACCATTATTTCTACAATCAATGAATCACAATCGAACATATAGTAGGAACGACGAGTTATGAGGAAGGATCAACAAGCTCTACGATTAACTACAAATAACAAGTCTGCAAGACAACTCTATTACCTCCCTCACGCAACTTCAATTATCAGCAAAAATAATAAAAAACAAAACAAGTAAACAAAAAGCAAGAACAAAGCATCACTCACTAGATCCCCAACACTCTCTCCTATCACCCCCCTACCTTCACTGCTGACGCAGGTCAAGACGATGCGGCAAAAACCAGAGCCACATTTATAACGCATCTTACTTTTTCTCACTCAGGTGACTCATCGCTACTCATTTACTCACCACAGCTACCAGTGAGGGAAGCCAACATCACCATGCGTGTTTGCTGAGACGACGCCACGCCAATCAACGTGTGACTGACACCAGTCACTGCTCGTTACTCATTCTTATTCACATAGCTCCTGCTCATACTCATTTATTTCCACAGTATTGAGTGGGAATTTGACGTTCTATGGTGAGGTTCGCCTATGACTACAGCTGTTAACCACTACAATCAACACTGAAATCAGGCCACGGAATTTCTGGAGTAATATCGTCCATCAACTCAGCCCTAGAATTATCGAGAGGAGATTTTCTTTCAACTCTGCATTTATCTTCCGAGATCAACATCTGCTTTCAACATACCTGTCAGAGTGATATCATCTGTATCAAGTGGGTGTAATTATACTTACTCATTTCTTCTCAGAGCATAATTAGGTACAATCACCTCATTTACTTATTTTTATATATACACTCACTATCAATCATTCATTACAACACATTTATTCATCTATTTAGTTAGGACATAAACAAAAGACGAATTTCATAACACCATACTTTAGCAACATGAATTCTTTTTAGCTGAGTGATATGACGGGAATATTATCACCTCTACCTATGTTACTACCAGATGATACACAGTTAGCGCCCACTGCAGATACACAATTAGGAGAGCACCAGGGCAACACACCCACCTTACAAAATTCACCGCAAACTAAAGACAAAGAAACAAATACCCCAATTCTTGATTATAATGATGATGATTGGCAAACCCCCACGATGTAGTGAGTGAGGACTTAGTCTCTGCCTTGCATCTATCTATCTATATACCTAGGCTGCTTCCCCCAAGGAAAGGGAGGTAGCCGAGACAGGACGACAAACTCTCAAATACATTCATTTGCATCTAAGCCCCAAAGGAGAGAAGGGACAGATCCTCACTGCACCACACCACACGAGGGTCAACTGCGAAGTGCAATCAGTGACATCTGCAGCAGGGCCCGACAGCAGAGCTGGTTTACCCCCCGTGCCACATCATTATAGCGTGGGAGAATGTCCCCTCAGGGCTGCGTCATCATTTATTCATTCACAATTTCTCCATTTATTTCTTTCATGCACAGCCACTCTTCCTTGCTCAACAGACATCCCTCTCACATCCAACACTCTATTCACACTGTCCACCATCTTATTCGTGGCCTCCATTTCAGCCTGACACTTCTCACATCAGATCAAGTTATCTTTTTCACCAATCGCTCATTATCCATTCTCTCCATATGCCCAAACCATCGCAACATCCTCTGCTCAACTCTACCAGCCATCTCCCGAACAACTCCAGTTCTCCTTCGGACTTCATCATTTCTCACTCGATCCATACATGTCACTCCACACATACTCCTCAGACACCTCATTTCCATTACATTCCAACTTTTCTTCTCTGCTACACCCATATTCCATGTTTCAGCCCCATATAATGCAGTCGGTACCACAACACTCTCATACAGCCTTCTCTTTACATCCATTCTAAGCGAACAACATCTAAACACTTTTTTTCATTTCTCCCAGCACCTTTCTTACTTCATTCATTCTAAACTTCACTTCTGCATCTATTCTTCCGTCCACAGCAACATGTGCCCCTAAATACTTAAAACGCTCTACCTCCTCAAACAACTCACCATTCAAAACTATATCCATCCTCCTACCATCTACCAACCTCGTACACTTCATCACTTTACTCTTATTCTCATTTAATTTCAAATTCCTTCTTTGACACACCCTTCCAAACTCCTCTACCAACTGTCTCAATTTCTCCTCTGAATCAGCCACCAGTGCAATATCAACTATAAACAGCAGCTGCTTCAGATTCCACTCTCTACCATCAACATTCACCAGACTCAGACCTCCACCTAACATTCGTGCATTCACCGCCCTTACAACACCATCCAAATAAATATAAAACAACCAAGGCGACATCACACATCCCTGCCGCAGCCCCACTCTCACTGAAAACCAATCACTCACAGTATTACCCACTCTTACACATGCTCTGCTATTTACATAAAACCCTTTCACCCCTTTTAGTAACTTACCATCATGTCCATACAATCTTAAAACAGTCCACAAAGCCTCCCTATCAATTCTATCATATGCTTTCTCTAAATCCATGAATGCACAAAACACATCCTTGCCTTTCGCTAAATACTTTTCACACACTTGCCTCACAGCAAACACCTGATCCACGCATCCCCTCCCTCTTCTAAAACCACACTGCTCATCACCATTCACTCCCTCTGTGCCCTCTCTTACTCTCATAATTAACACTCTACCATACACCTTACCTACAACACTCAACAGACTTATACCCCTAAAGCTAGTACATTCATACTTATCACCCTTACCTTAATACAATGGGACCACACAAGCACTTATAGTCAAGTCAGTTGGCACCATACCTTTCACAAAGCACACATTCAACAATCTTACTAACCAGTCAACAATAGTCTATCTACCACTCTTTAGGCATTCCACAGCACACCCATCCATACCTGCAGCCTTCCCTTTTTTCATCTCCTTTACTGCCTCCTGCACTTCCTCCTTCGTGATCACAGAATCATTCAACCCTCCCAACACATTTACTCCTTGCACCCTTCCATCTGGCACAATCTCAGCCTCCCTTTCCTCCTCTACATTTAACAATCTTTCAAAATACTCTGCCCATCTCTTCCTTACTGCATCCGTCTCAGTTAACATCCTTCCATCCTCTGCTTTTACTCACTCTTCCTTCCCAGACTTTCCCTTTCACACCATTTTCACCTTCCAAAAAATATTTTCTTATTCTATTGAAAGTTCTCAGTCAACCACCTACCCACCTCTCGTCTGCTGCCACTTTAGCATCACGCACAGCCCTTCTCACCCTATTCCTCTTTTCCTTATACCTCTCATATGACACCTCATCCTTCCTCTGCAACCACACTTCATATGCACCTTCTCTTCTCAGCCACAGCCATACTTACTTCCTCGCACCACCATTCACTTCGTTTTCTTACACCACCACCCACACGTCTCACAGCACACACCTCTTCCGCATGCCCCACAACAGCACTCTTAAACAACTGCCATTCCTCCTCCACACTGCCATTTTCCTGATCTTCTCTGCATTCCACTCATCTTTCAATTTCTCCTGATACTCTCTCATTTTCTCTCTTTTATCCAACTCAGTCACTTTCAAAACCTAACTCTCCAAGCTCTCACCCATCTCTTACCTACTCTTAACTTTCCCTCCACCAGGTAGTGGCCAGACATACCTCCACCCTCCCCTCTCAGAACTCTCACATCCAACAATTTTCCCATTACATTCCTGGACACAACCACATAGTCCATCAATGCTTTATCAACAACTTTTCCACCCTCCTGTCTCACCCACGTATACTTTAAATATCTTTCTTCTCAAACAGGGTATTTCCAATCACCATCTCTCGCTCAGCGCACATCCCTATCATTCGTTCCCCATTTTCATTTCTTCCAGGCACACCATGCATACCAACTACACCTTCAAATCCTACATTTCCCACTCTAGCATTCAGATCTCCCATCATTACCAGATTCACATTCGCTCCAAAACTCATCAGACACTCATCAACATCATTCCAGAAAGACTCCCTCTCTTCTTCATCCCTTTCACTACCAGCCCCATATGCACTCACAAACACCCACAACTCACTTTCAAATTTCGCCTTCACCCACATCAGTCTCGATGACACCTCCTTCCATTGAATCATACACTGCATACCTCTGAAAATATACTTAACATAGTTCATCATTCAGGGAAAACCTATTTCACTATTCCCTCACACAACGATAAACAAGTCCAAGTTACATTAACAAAGCAACCAGTAAAATGAATAACTCAGCCAATACCGTAGATCAAACATCCCCACCTCATGGTTACATTTATGATGAGGATAAAGCTGCCCCCGAAATTCTGTGGCACAGAAAAAGATTGCATTAATGTCGTTTCATTGGTCAATCAGTGCGAACAGATCTTTGTAAAAAGGCACATAACAGATGAACAGGAGAAAATTGCTATTTTTTCCTCTTGGATTAATCAGGAAAGGTGCCCGGCAGGAGACATGCTTAAGTCAGATAAGCTTCTCCGAGCTAGGACATATGATGAATTTAAAAGTGAATTTTTGAAGAAATTTCCTGGAGGTATGAACTTTTTGCCAGGTATAATCCCAGAATTACATAAGATTGTAGATCTTGTAAGGGAGCACACTACAAATCATGTGCTCAGTGAAATAACTGCTGATGTCTCCACTATCAAAAGAACATTATTAGCTACCTTAGAAAACTCAAACTGGATAACACAATATGGAAAGATGTCCCCAGACCTTGTTGTGGACATCATTGGTTATGTAGCTGCCTTGTGTAAATTATCTGATAGGACCCTCAAGACCGCCGAGACGATCACGTACACCCTAGGTATGTCCTTACTAGACTTAATGAACGAGGTAGAGATGCAGTATAGCAAAGCAAGGTGATCAAAACACAATCACATTCTAGTAGAATGAGAGTCCCTGAGACAGTATCAGCTGTGAAAACAGGTACAACTACCCCAAACAGAGAACAAAATCGATTGCGACCCAAAAGCAGACAAAGCAAACAACCAAACCCATCGAGGCAACGATCACAAACACCAGGCCACAAGCAGTTTCATACGTTTTCGTGCAGCCCGAGCAGATCTCGCGTCATAGACACCACTAAACACACGAAGTCATCTCGCAGATCACACTCAGGAGATAGGTCCATTCTGTATCATTATTGTGCAAAACCAGGACACACAAAGAATGAATGATTTATCAAAACAAAAGAGGATAGACAAAAGGCACAAGGATTTGATCTCTACTGTAGGCATCACCAGTGCCAAGGGCATTGGACCAGTAATTGCAAGACATTAAAGAAATCAGTTTCCATTTTCAAATTGGGGGAAGGCCAAGTCACGACAAAAAAAGAACAAACGTAAAGAAAAGCAAGTCTAAAATTCACATAGGAGGCATGTTGGGAAGTGAGTGTATCTTGATACCAGCTGTATGTGAGGATCAGAACGTTTCCTTATTTTCAGACACAGGCTCTCCAGCGAACTTAATAACACAAGAAGAAATAATTAGAATTTTTAGAAATAAGAAGAAAGTAACTTTTCTGGAAGAATCTGATTTTGACTTATATACGGTAGATGGCAAACAAATTACAGTAAAATGTATGATACGGTTAAACATCAGTTTCATAGAGACTACAAGACCAATCTCTGCATTTTTTTATATCTTTGAAAAATTAGCAATTAAAGCTCATATGTTACTGGGCTTAAGATGCATGAGAACAGAGAAAATAACTTTACTACCACAAATGAATGGAATAGACTTTGATAATGAATTCGTATAGGAAGTACCATCAGAGTCCTCACCGACTAGTAAAACAGAACTTGGTAATATTAAAAACCTAAACAAACATACACAAACAGATGAGTGTATAGATCCACTCACACCAAGACTAGAGACCGTGGTAACAGTACTGATTTATCAGCTTTTCCCTCCCATCTCACCAATGACTTAGTTATACCACCTAACTCCTATACGAAACTTACCATAAAGAGCAAATTACAGAATAGTACTGCTCTTGTCTTAGAAGAATTATGTGAAGTAAAAGGATTGTCATTATGTCGGATGAATGACGATGGGCAAACTCAGATATTCATAATTAATCACATGAATGTGGAATTACAGTTTAAAAAATGGACTTGTATAGTTAATACTGAAAAATGTCCCACCCCTGTGATGGAAATAGTTGTAGCTGGAGTTACAAGTGAGATAAAGTCTACGGATAGAGAAAGCATAAAAGAGAATTTAATTCACTCAGGTAAATTTGATGAAGAAAATGATTTGTTAACCCTGTTGGAAAAACACAGGGACACCGTAGCATTACCCGGAGAACAATTAGGGTGTACTAACCTGATTAATCACAAGATTAACGTGCACCCAGAAAAACATAGGGACACCGTAGCATTACCCGGAAAACAATTAGGGTATACTAACCTGATTAATCACAAGATTAACGTGCACTCAGATACACCACCAATTTTCGTACCTGCCTATCGAATCCCACAATCTCAGCGTATATTCGCAAACCAGTATGTTGATGAAATGTTAAAACTTGAAATTATTGAGCCATCAGTCTCCCCATGGAATGCCCCATTATTCTTCGTGCCCAAACGAAATGGAGAAATGCGTGCAATAGTAGATTACGGTAAACTAAACAATCACACAATCGCTGACCGATTTCCCATGCCATTACTAAGTAACATCCTACAGAATATTGGACCAGAAAATAATGCCACGATCGATTTGCTCAGTGGATATGATCAAATTCCAGTAGATCAGAAGTCACGTAAATACACTGCCTTTTCCACAAATAGAGGACATTTCAGTACAGAAGGATGCCAATGGGACTGAGGACAGCCCCCGGGCACATTCCAGCATCTTATGAATTACGTATTGTCCGGAATTTTAGGACAAGGAATGTTTGTTTATCTTGACGATATTATCATTGCAATGAAAGATATCACAGAACATCTCCAGAAATTAAACCTACTCTTACAAAAGCTTGGTGATGCTGGTTTAAAAATTAAGCTTTCTAAATGCAAATTTTGCTTTAAGGAAATAAATTTCTTAGGCCATAAATTAAGTTCTAATGGTATTCACACCACTGATGACAAAATACAGGCAGTGAGAGACTTCCCTGAACCCACTATGACTGACGAAGTTAGACAATTTTTAGGTCTAGCTGGGTACTATAGGTCATTCATACAATTCTCTCATGTAGCCTTTCCTCTATTCCAACTACTCAAAAAAGATGCTATATTCCAATGGGGAGAAGAACAAAAGCAAGCATTTAACAAATTAAAAAGTAAACTAACAAATGAACCTTGTTTGGCATATCCGGATTTCACAAAACCATTTATTATTTGTACAGATGCATCAGTTAAAGGATTAGGGGCTGTACTGATGCAAGAAGATAAAAGAGGACAGAATCAACCAATTGCATTTGCCAGCAGACAAATAAAAGGTGCAGAGAAAAATTATTGCACCACAGACTTAGAGGCACTTGCAGTGGTTTTTGCATTACAAAAGTTTCGAGATTTGGTATATGGTTACGAAATACACTTATTCACTGACCATAAACCACTAGTGGGTATATTTAAAGAAAAACTCCTCTCTGGGAGGAGAGCAAGATGGAAATGTACAATCGAAAACTACAATGTATATATTCATTATATACAAGGCAAAATGAATCTAGTAGCTGATGCCTTATCTAGGAATCCAAAGACATTTCATGTCGCGGAATTAGATCTCAAAGGAGACATCGCTAACCACGATGAAATCGCTAAAGCACAAAGACTTGATCCAACATGGTCTAAAGTTATATACAAGTTAGAGAGTGGAGATGACTTACAATTACCCAAACTACATGTACCACTCGAACAATTCACAGTAATCAGTAATGCCTTATACAAGATCAACCCAGGACAACCAAAACGCCGAAGAAATAATATACAATTGGTAGTACCTAATGACATGATACCCCAGGTATTACGAACGATACACGATATGCCACATGTAGGACATTCTGGAAAGGATAAGACATTCAAACAAACCTAGTTGTTATATTACTGGCCTTCATTACGAAAAAATATAAATAATCATATAGACAGATGCGAATCATGTGCAAAACACAAAGGATACCCATTTACACCTGCGCCTATAGGTAATTACCCTGTACCACATCAACCGTGGGACGTTGTCGCTGTTGATTTACTCAAGATGCCATTATTATACAATAATAACCAATACTTATTCGTAGCAACGGATCATTTCTGCCGTTATGTAATTTTAGCTCCAATTAAAGATAAAACAGCAGAGACAGTAGCAAAGGCAATAATACATAATGTGATACGTAGCTTTACTACCCCAAAGGTACTAATAAGTGATAATAGAGGAGAATTTAATTCTGATATCGTACAAGAAATATGTAAACAATACAATATCAAAAAGGTTAACGTTTTACCCTATCACCCAGCATCCAATGGATTACCAGAGAGACAAAACAAAAAAGTATTAGATGTACTACGACACATTCTCAATGAAAATTATGCAAATTGGGATGATTGGATTCCCAGAGTAGAAGCCTCAATTAATGGATCTATAAATAAATCTATAGGAGACACACCACATTTCATTATATATGGGACAGATAAAAAACTACCATATGAGATTCTAGAAGGTCAAAACCTACCGATATACAACTACGATGATTACTCTAAACTCCGTTTACATGAATTCCAGGACATACACAAAAGGGTCAAAAAACAATTAACGATGTCCAAGGAAGAAATGACAGAGGCATTTAATAAAAAGGCAAAAGACTCGCCTATCAGCTTAGAAGACATTGTCTATGGTATCATTCATACGAGAGACAATAAATTATCCCCAAAATGTGAGGGCCCATATAGAGTAACTGACATAAAAGCAAACAAAATTTTAATTAGGTCACTGTTAAGTGGCGAAGAGAAACAAGTTCATATTGATCATTTAAAACGAGTGTCAAGGGAACTATCCAATAATTATACAGCCTCGGATACCACCGAACAACCGAACAAAATTCATGAAACCAATCAAGAAAACAACAATAATTACATAAATAAATTAAGGTCACATACCAAGCAAGCAAACATAGATGCAACTGTTCCAATAAAATCTACAGTACAACATTTACATGTCTTAAATATCGATTAAATGAAATAACAAGAAAGTTATTGTTCTCCGTTAGTCAACCGTAACGCACATCATCACTATCATCGACCACAGCATGACCATATTAGAAAATTAATAGTTATTTTTTTGTCTGTAGGTAACGGTGAAGGGACTTATGCTATGGATTCTGCTCTACATAGCAAGAGAATATGCTCACTTAGACCCCCAACACATAGTACGGCAAGGATGCCTCATAGTTCCGACGGCCACGACGTCAGTTGTATAAGATGTCATGAGTACTGAAATCAGTTTGGATTACTTATACGAACTGCCTTCTTATCTAGAAAACATCGCCAGACCCATGAGGACCATGGACTTCTTGATAGAATGCTATGTTTCACAAGCACATAACACAAAGGAAGTGGACGAAATAGTGAAGTTATCGAAATGGAAGATAGAACAGGCTAAGTCAACTATGCTCCTCATGATCCAAGATCTCCCATCTCGTGGAACGGAGGTATTGAGCTCCACGAACATTACACGTACTCGCCAAAAGCACGGTTTGTTCGACCTGGATGGTGCAATTCTTGGGAACATCTTTGGATTGGCTACAGAGAAAGGCCATCAAGAAATAAACAAGAAATTTAATAAAATAGCTCAGGTACTAACATACCAAGATAAATTCATCACCGGACAAAACTCAGCAATGAAGACCATCGCGAAAAATCAGAAAAAGGCGGAAAATATAGCTCTCGAGAGTGTAGATAAAATAAATGCCATGGAAGGGAGCATAACACTTTTCCAACACTTCTCCATCATCACTGAACACATTGCCACAATTCTACTACAATTGGACAACACTAGAGTTCGTTACAGGGCACTTATGCAAGGAATTTCGAATGCTGGTAATGGCAAGATCACAATTGACTTACTTCCAGTTCATGAGCTACGTCAGATAATTAATCAAGGCATACATAAACAAATTAAAGCCTTTGTTCCGAAGTAGCGATATCATGCAATATTATCCATATTATTTTAGAAGCAACACTAACACCAACATCAGTAGAAGTGCATGTACCATTCATAATTGACGACCTGTTCACAGTCTATTAAATATACCCCTTCTCTTCTATGAGTAATAACACTTTGGTCATCATCAACATGGACAGACACGGAACTCATGGTCTCCAAGAGACGGAACACTGTCACTTTCGCAAGTGAATCAACGATTGAACGAAAGTGCTGTACATCCTTACTTGCTGTTCACCTTTGTCCTGTGTACATCTTCACCTTTCAGCCTACTGAGACAGTCCCTTGTGAAATGGCCCTCATAAGAAATCACGACATTCATAATCACTGCAACTTCACTTTTGCTCCAGATAAGCTTGTACTCCATCAACGCATCGGATACTCACAGTTTTTTTTTATTTCACTCATAACACATCAGTTTACATAGTCTGTCCAGATATACCACCACCTCATACTTCAGCTTCAGGATTATACATAGCACCAGACTACTGTGCGGTATTTACACCATCCATGTCCACTTTATCCACCATCAATCACTACGCCATCCTCAATCATACACACAAACATTTCCACCCACTACCTACTATGGACTTAAACATGAGCAAAGGTATTAAGTTGACTTCACCTAAGTCGAAATTATGCAAATGATTAATGAAACAATGAAGCCCTGGGAAGATTTGAGTTTGAGTAT
Source organism: Coenobita brevimanus (assembly GCF_032717465.1). NCBI lineage: Eukaryota > Metazoa > Arthropoda > Malacostraca > Decapoda > Coenobitidae > Coenobita > Coenobita brevimanus. The sequence goes on along the minus strand of NC_136993.1, from coordinate 17,314,275 downwards.
GTTCAACCCATATTATGTGTATAGCCCAGCGCCTATTGTCTTTATAATATTCTGTATTGTATTTGCAGTAGTGCTGTTCGCAATGCACAGAATGCTTGCAAGAACTGCAAACTTGGAGTCAGTATTTAGTGGAGGTAAAGTGCGAATTCAAGTTAACTCCCCTGAATGAAGTGTACATATTTTGTATGTAGTATTAATTTTATTTAAAAAAAATGTATGACGTGATATGGAAATATACCAGCATCATTATCTCTATATGAAATATTAATTGCTTTTACCTTAATCTTAACTTTGAACTATTTTTTTTTTTGCATATATTCATTTAACTGTTATACATACACATCTTACAATATTTCATACAATAACCAATTTAACCATATTGCATTTCTTCAATTATGTATACAACTTGTTTAAAATATAATATTACTGGATCATTGCAATATTAACACGAATATTATGTCTATGCTATATTATAATTAATGTTATGTATTAATAGATTAGCATATGTCAATGGTGATTGCTGTCAGAGGACCGCCAGCTGGCGTGACCGAGCGATGTAAGGACTCCATATTATAATAATAAAACTCATATATAGATAGATAGATAGACAGATAGATAGAAGCACCAAGCCAGGGGGTGAGATAGGAAGTGTGTCAGCGAGAATCGACCAAAGGGAAACAGGCTTGCAACCCTTAAGTGAAGGAATGCTTGATGTGCACCGGAAGCAGTACATACAAACAGACATACAGTGTTCTAGAAGCTTCAATACCAATATAGCCCACGTGACACGACCCCTGCTAAACGAGAATGTAGGAATCAGAGATCAGAAAGGGGCTAGCCATAGAACTGACAGGTAGTGGAGAGAGCAAATAACAAGAGGGGTCTGACGAGACTTAGTAAATTAAGTCCTTGTGTAATACATATGCTGCTCTCCTTAGACTTTCTTTGAAGATAATAATTCAAGATTAACTCCCTGTATTCATCTTTAACTCTTCCTTCTCTACGATTAGAACAACTTTAACCAAAATTCAAAATTTACATATTACAAGACCAAAGAGTCACACACACACATATATATATATATATATATATATATATATATATATATATATATATAGAGAGAGAGAGAGAGAGAGAGAGAGAGAGATATGAAGCAGCTTCACTTCACCATGAAGAAATGTACATTATGCATACTGACCACAGAAGAAATGAAAATTGGGATAGTAAGTACTTACGCATATTACATCTTCTTATGCACCGGAAATATATGGGAGTGCTTACTGTCCCAATTTCCACTTCTCCTCTTGTCAGTTTACATCTCTTTCTCTCTCTCTCTCTCTCTCTCTCTCTCTCTCTCTCTCTCTCTCTCGCTCTCTCTCTTTCAATAAGGGGACTTTGGTCTCCAAAATTCCCCCAAATGGCAAAAACAGCCCAAAAGTGTTAACAAAAAACACTGCCTGTATGAACAATTTTTTGCCACAAAGGAGCCTGTTAAGAAGGTATGGTTTCACATGAGCGGTTTTTGCACATACATTTCACTAGCATCTGCTCGTGATAGGACGTAAAGCAGCGATGGGTGATCTATTTGTGCTTGATGAACAAAGTGTTAAAGAAAATACAGTGCAAATAGTAGAGCCACTTAATTAACAGCACTTCATTATTAAAAGGAGTATTCTACACAAAATTTTCAAGAATGAGAGTCATATAGACAAGTTAAAATAAAATATGATGTCCTGTAATAAGCTGTAAAGCATTTCATAACCTCAACAGTTCTTCAGGAAGGACTACAGAGGCACTTACTATGGTCCTACCAGAAGACTACGAGAAAATTCATATTTTGTGAGCATACTTATTCTCACCTAACCGTTCATTATCCTCGATGAAAGGGTCATATGAGTAGTCCCCCATAGCCTGCCTGAACTTGTTGTAACACTTGGCCGTCCACTGGCCAACTTGGAGACATGATGTTGCTCTGTTTCTCCGAATTACCCTCTTTCCCTTCAAGCCTAATCAGGCAGGAAGCACGCCCAGCCACCCAGGTAGTGCCACCTACAATCCAATGGACCCTCTGTCATTGACGTCAAAGAGGAGGAGGCAAAAGTGATTAGAATAAATACTAAAACTGGAGCATGTTTAACTATGTGTACCAAGTGAGAGGTTGGCCTTTGTATGAGAGAGTGCTTTCATCACTGCCACATCTCCAAAAGTTTCTAAGCATTGGAAAAGATTGTTAGTATGTGCAAATATGTTGGTTTAGTATGTATAACATTTTAAAATTAGTGTTAGAGTGAATAACAGACAATGTTGAGTGACCAAGTCACAATGCTGTGTGCTGCACACCAATGAAAGTGAATGTGACACTCACGGAGTGCTTCAGAGCATAATGTATATATGTGAAAATACCCTGTTTGAGAGTATAAGAAAAAAAGCTATTATTGTAAAAATGGGTATGGAGACAACAGTGAGTGACATGGCAGTGTGCTATTCACTAGCGGAAGTGAAAGTGCCACTCATTGAAGTTGTTCTGGATTGTTTAGTCACAAGATCAAAGATCAGTTTTTACAGAGACAAAAAATTACTTTTGATGTGCATATCTTTAGCTACTTCGATCTGCTCTAAGAAGAGGCAAATCTTAAGTTTATGAAAGCTGGCAGCTTATTGACTGTCCGAATGTACTGTATTTATTATTAATGATGGATTTTAAAATATTTTCATAATAAGAGTTACAATAACCGTTTTATGATAACTTTGCCCAAATAAAAGGTTATATATTGTTATCTGAATAGACTGATTTAAAAACAGGACCTTGTAAAGTTTATCAGATGGTCTAAATACATATGAAATTTTGAACTCTCAAGATAAATCACAACAGTACTTGTAACAGTTTTATGAGTACCTTGATTTCCCTCCTCCCCCAGTGTTTTTAGATTACTCTATTCAAATAACGATTTATAATATTTTATTAGGGCAAACCTATCATAAAGCAGTTATTGTAACTTAGTATTATAATATTTTATAATACATCATGAATAATCACTCAGGCAACCAATCAGTTTCCAGCTTTCAGAAGCTTAAGGTTCGTCTCTTCTCCGTGCAAATCGAGTAAGCTGTAGTACTAAGTGATAAGAAAACAGGTAAATCAGTGACTATGTCTTGTAAGGTCAATTGCAACATTTTTCCTCTCACGTTGCAAGTCAGTGTAATTACGTTACTTCAGTACCTTCTAAATGACTTTGCAAAAATAAGTGATAATAACGAGTGAAACTGGTATATTCGGTAACAAACTGCAAAAAATTATATGGAAAAATATGTTGCCAGCTCAGTTACTGTTAAACTACTCGAAGAATGTCAACTTTTTATCTAGTTCAGAAATTTGACTAGGTGATTTGGGTTAAATTGACGATGCTGATTACAATCACTTCTTTACTTTTTCTTTATCAGGCACAAATTTTCTGAAATTTAGCCTTGAATTTGTTCTTCCACTAGTCAAAAATCAACAAGCTCCTATCACCTGGTTATGCCGGGAATATTTTTATAAATTGATAGTTATATAACTGGGATGTAAAAGTAATATGCAGAAACCAAATCAGGTGTATTATTCCACCTCTGTATGTAAATTTCACTGTGAATACAGGTACTCATAATACTTTTTATTCTTATTATTTCTTCTTGTGCTCCACATTGGCTTCCCCCTGTCAGCATCCAACAATAATCCGCCATCATACCAGCACCAGTGATACAGTACCTTAGTATCTTCGTCCCAGTACCGCAATATCCTGGTGAAAACATTCACCCTGTTCGTCACTAACATCACCAAAATTTTGATTTAATAAAAATAACGAGACGTGTATGAAGAAAATGGATTTTAAGGGAAATAGGGCATTCAAGTTCACGTTATGCAACCAGAAGTTCTTCAACGATTTCTAATTAATTTTCACAGCTATGACTGCCCAGAAAATCGGCACAAATTATCTTAAGAGACTTTCAAGCCTTAAGTTCATCCTCGAGGGTTGCATCAAACTCTTTCATCAGGCTACGAAACTGTAGGCAACCGAAAATGCCTTTCTTCAATTTGGCTTCGCTAATCTTAGGGAAGACTTTCTTCAGGTGTGCAAAGCCTGCACCTGCCTTATCCAATGCTTTGACGAAGTTTTTCGTCAATCCAAACACGATGTGAAGAAACGGAAGCATATTTTCCACTTGGACGAGTGGTTCGTTCCATACGTTGCATACACCATCTTTGTAACAACTTGAGGGAGGCCACACACGTTGGATGTACTGATGCTGCACATCACGGCTGTCCCGTTAACAGAGGAAACAACAGTATTTCGTGATACCTCCTTGTAGGTCCAAGCAGCATGGCTGCCACTTTCAAATTGCTGTAGAATTTCCATCAGAATTTGTTGAACTCAGTCAAAACAAGGACTTTTTGCATCGATTCGTTCGTTTCCTTCATTTCAGGAGTTAAAACAAGTGGTATACAGGTTTACATGTTCCCATTGTGGACGATTACAGCCTTCAGACGTGATTTGCTGGAATCATTAACTCCTAAAAGACGACTGTCTGCATATGCTGTCTGAGGGTACTAGGGTCAACAAGACGGGTGTCAGCATTTGCGGTCATGACCCCCTTCCCACACCCACCCCACCCCTTACCACTACACCCATACACCATCCCCTACCCTCCCAAAACTAACCCCACTGCCCCCATCCCCCTACCTGCAAATCCCCACAGCCCCCCAACTCCCTCCACAGTCCTCCCAATCCACCCACCACTCCCTACCACCACTAACCCCCACCTTCCTGCCACCTCACCTTCCCCATCGCCAACCACCCACCACCCACGCCCCCCACCACCCACCCCCATGCCCCTCACTACCCCCCATCTTCCCAACCACCCCAATCCTCCCAACCACTCCCACTCCCCACAATCCCCCCCCACATCCTATCCCCTACCACCCCCAACCCCCTACCCACTAGCCTCAACAACCCCCACCCCCACCCCCCACCCCCCAAACTCCCCCACCAACAAAACCACCCCACCCCTCCAACCCACACTGCCATCCCCAACCCCTAACCAGCACCCCACCCCTCTACCCACCACCCTCCCCCCTTCCCCCGACTTCCCATCCCCCACCCATCACCTCCCTACCCCCACACCCACACCCACTTCCCCTAACCACCCAGCCCACCCCCCCTGCACCACCCCTCCCCCCTCCCAACCCCCCCTCCACCCCTCACAAACCCCCCACCATATCACACCCGCCGATCATGCCCATCCTTAGAGTATGTCAAAACATTCCGATGCCCATCTTTTAGGGGTTAAAAAGTTGCCTTTCATCAGGATCAGGAATCCTTCCCAAGGCTTTGAACTGACCTGTGATATTGCTACAGTAGCATTCTCCACTATCTGACTCGAAAAGACGTTTAAAATTTTGTTGCTGCTTCCTGAAACTCGTCACCTTCGTGCCTGGACGCAACAAGTTCCATACTTGAAATCTCGAAGCGAGTAGTTCTGACTGTAGTTTTGATTAATTTAGTTCACGTACAAGATCATTTATGTCACCTTGGGTGACTAGATGGGGTACTTTGCCAGACTGCTAACATTTGAAGTCAGAATCAGGGGCAGCACCCCTAAGCACCAGTTGACATGTTATACCGTCACGATTTGGGGCACAGAGTGCCACTGGTTGACGGGATTAGCCGCAAGCATCTCACCACCCTTTGAACCTGCGACCATTTTCTATGACAACCATAGGGAGCGTAGGTACCCAAGGTACCCCACTGATGCATGGCTCAGTCTGGAAGTGTGTAGAGTGATGTTTTCCTTATCCTCCTCATCCAGTTCTGTCCCTCCATGCACGGAGCAGATTGCATCATCAACCCCCGCGAAAGTTCTGCCCTAACCACTGGGGAAAGGGTTCAGTGACTAAGCAGGTGTGTGGGAAATTGTGAATGGTAAACAGATATGCACAAGTGTGTTTTTTGTACATAAGTGAAATGTAAGATATTATAATTTATATCTAGTAACAAGAGTTTTATAAGTGTTACAAGTGCATTCCAATAAGTGTTAATGTTTATGGTTATATGTGAAACAATGATTGGAAATACCTTGATTAACCCTATTTGGCACAATGAGAGAAAACCAAAAGTGCACAGGAGAGAAAGAAAATGACCTAGTTGGCTGTAACTAAATTTTTTCCCTCATTACTCAGAAAATAATGGTGAATATGTGGGCATAAGCGAATTTATGATGTGAGGTACAAAAAATGTAAGTTGTGTATAACATTAGTAATATTTTCACAGTGCCACTGATTAGTACAAATTAGTCACAATTTCTGTACAAGTAATTACCTCATGCTCAACCATACTGCATGAAACAGCCAGAGCATTTACGTCCTAAATAGCAATTACCCACGATCGTGATGTCAAGTGCAAATATAGGTGCTGCAGTAGAGTGAAATTGTTATAACTGATGCAAGAATTGAATACAGCAAATCAAAGAGCTATTATTTTTCCACACACCTACGGGGCATGGTGGCGTTATGAAATGGAAGGAAAACCCTATGGGGAGCCACATGGATAGGGTGATGACTCATCCTTATGACAGTGAATAAGGAAAAGTCGAAAGAATAAGAGGAAAATTCCGTGAGGCCAGGCAGTGTTACAATCACCACTCTGGTCAGTGCTGCCAACACTAGCCAGAGAGTCCAAGGTCACTGGCAGTTGTGCACACCGGGATTAGCCCGCCAAAACACGGAAAACCAGTCATGTTTTACTTATCCTTACTCCTCAACGGGACCATTTGGAGACGTGGGGTTACTTTCATTTGAAGACAGAGTTGTTGAGTCTTATGTATCTAGCTATTATAGACTGGCAGATATTAGGGTTTGAAATGAGGGTATTTTTTTTTCCAAAATCAAGGAAATCCCACGTAGGGAGGAGTGGGCGACGTGAGAAAAACCCTGGCTGGTGGGGGTTAAATATCTACATAAACACAACCAATAAAACCAAAACCAAAAAAGCAAAAAAGTCACTTCTCTGATCAGTCCAGTCTCCCTTAAGAAAGCCATCAATTTTTCAGCCATAGCAATATCCCCATCACCCGAGATGGTGGAAAGTATGAAAGAGACGTCTGTTGCAACTGTTTGCAGCGTTCAGTATGTCCACAAGTGTGCCAATACTCTTTCTTTCAGGTGACAGGGATGTTTGTCAGAATTGGACTTTCCAAGGGGTGGCTTGCCCTTTGGAAAATTCAGTCTGGTCCATTGAACTTGCCACAAAAGATTTATTGATTTCTGTCCGAAGAAGAGACTCGACTGTAGATACAAGGAACGTCCCAAGCATCCACAGGCTCCACAACCAACTACGTAAATCAGCCTGTTCTTTGCTGTAAATACGACAATGACCAGGCACCCAAATCAGTGCGACGGACTTGTTGCACAAATTTGTTTACAAAGGGTGCCAGGCACAACAAACTTCACCCAACTCAACCAATCACGAGTTACAGCCCCCAGAATATCGGTGACCTTAAGACTGACCTTTCAAGGTCACTTAAGGTCAAAGATCATGGTAGCAATTAACCCGTGGATTGCCCAATTACCCCTTTTCATCCCATCCCGTGGTGCACAAAAAAATGAAGAATTTTTTATTTTAGTTTTTATTATAAACTTAAAGATAAGCATCCACGGCATCATCTGGTGAAAGCAAAAAATTTTTCTCTCTCTGTCTTTGTGTAGGACCATGTGCAAGTATAGAGGAGTAGTAAAAAAAAATAAAAAAAAGGGTTTTGTTTATTATAAACTTGCAGATAAACATCCATGGCATTATCTAGAGAAAAGAAAAAAAAACTCTCTCCGTCTTTGCATAGTGCCGTGCGTAAGTTTGGGTAGGGGTGGAGTAGTTACCAGTGATGCATGGCCAGCACAGCCTGAGCTGTGGCTCACGACACGATGCTACCTAGCCTGATCTGTGCCTTTTTTATCCCACCCCGTCGTGTGCAAAAAATGAAGGATTTTTTTTTTTAGTTTTAATTTATTATAAACTTGAAGATAAACATCCGGGGCATCATCTGGTGAAAAAAAAAAAAAAACTCTCTCTCCGTCTTTGCGTAGGGCCACATATAAATTTATGTACTGGAGTAGTGAAAAATGGAAAAAAAATCATTTTTTTGTTTTTGTTTCTTATAAACTTGAAGATAAACATCCAGGGCATCATCTGGTGTAAAAAAAAAAAAAAATCTCTCTCTCTCTCCATCTTTGTGTAGCGCCATGCATAAGTTTGGGTAAGGGTAGAGTTGTTTACGGTCATACATGGCCAGCACAGCCTGAGCTGTGGCTCGCAATGCGACGTTACCCAGCCTGAGCTGTGGCTCACACTCCATGGGTTAAAAGCACATATGTAAATATATATCTGCAACCAGTTTTGAGTTATACCTCTGAACATCTGTGATCCTGAGTTTGATCTTTCAAGGATACTCAAGGTCAGAGGTCTTGGTGCCAAACTACAAACCATATGGGAGTTTCTGTATGCTGTTAATGGTAAATATCTCTATCTTCAACCGGTTTCAAGTTATAGCCCTCTGAAAATCCATGACCTTGATATTGACCTCTAAATGTTTCGATTACCTCCAAATTTAATCAATTCCTATTGAGACCAGTGCCCAGATATCGTGAAAGTTACATGTAATTTCATTTTGACATTTTTCCATAATGTTGCTAATAAAAAAAACAAGCAACCAAAAACAATTACCACCCCGGGTGACATAATGATGCAGCCTTGGATCTCACAAGAATCCAATGTGCAAGAAGCAGCTGCCTGAAGTGCTGACTTTGACTTTGAATATATGAGAAATGAGTCATGTCTTGAGTTTAGAGTATAGACTAAGTGTATATTAATAGCAAAAAACTCAGAGGTAAAGACAGATATATGACTCTGCAACAGAAACCTGAGGGCACATCCAGTTGACCATGCAATAGCACCCACACAATCACCTGACTTGGCGCCAACGGTGTACAATTGGTGGGATCCCAAATGACACCTAATGATGTTTCCAAACAAGTGGTATACCTCCACCTCCGGTGCCTTGGTCTTTGGTGCTGGGAGCCATGTGACATCAACATCAAAGTTGTGTGGCTTCCAAGGCGCTGTATTTTTAAGCAACAACTTGCCAGTCATTGAGTTCCAAACCATGCTCCTGAGCCGATAAATGAAGGTGTATGGTAAGTGGTCAACAATCCTCTCACATAAAATCGTGGTGGTGACAATGGGGAATACAGGCCACATTGCCGAGATCATTTTTCTTTGTTGCCCTCACACCATATGATAATATAAAGTTGTCTTGGCGAATAAAGAGGGGAGGTATATTAACGTCCACTTCCATATGAGCTACATGTGCCCTATACCCTAAGGTCCCAAGACACAATCACAAACATTTATTCTACAACACATCTGACATCCTTGATGTGGCATCAGATGCTGACCTGTACAAATGTGAGCCATAGTTTAGCTTATATCTCATTAGGCACTTATTCACTATTAATAATAATTTTCTGTCAGCTCCTTGAGTAGTAACTGCTACATATCTAAGGATATATATTGGTTTGTCAAAAGGAGCAATTAAAGAAATTGGTAGATTACTAGTGGAGAAGGGAGAAAAAGTGAGCAGATGGAGAGAACACTTTAAGGAATTGTTGAACGTAGAGGATGGAAGTAATGCGAGTATAAGTGGCTGGGGAATGGCTGGGAGAAGGAGGGAGGTGAGAAGACAGGAAGAAATCAGTAGGATAGAAGTTGCGGAAGCAATGAAGAAAGTTAAATCGGGGAAAGCCCCAGGAATTGATGGAGTGTGTGGTGAAATGCTGAAGCATGGGGGAGAGATAGTAGTAGAATGGATGTGGAAAATGTGCAGATTGGCCTGGGAGGAAGGTAGAGTCCCGGAGGATTGGAAGTCAGGTATAATTATTCCCTTGTACAAAGGAAAAGGGGAAAAAGAAGTGTGTGGTAATCATAGGAGCATTTGTCTTCTTAGTATAATAGGAAAAGTGTATGGTAGGATACTTATAGACAAAGTTAGAGAAAGAACAGAGAAATTAGTTGGAGAAGAACAGGGAGGCTTTAGGAAGGGAAGAGGTTGTGTAGATTAGATATTCATTCTTAGATCTTTAGTGGAAAAGTTTCTAGAGAAGGGAAAGAAGTTGTATGCAGCTTTCATGGATTTGGAGAAAGCATATGACGGGGTGGATAGACAAGGATTGTGGAATGTGTTAAGAAGATATGGAGTAGATGGGAAGTTGTTGAATGCTGTGAAGAGTATGTACGATGGTGCGAAAGCTGCAGTGCGTGTGGATGGTGAACTAAGTGAATTTTTCTCTTTGAAAGTTGGTTTGAAACAGGGATGTGTCATGTCTCCATGGTTGTTCAATCTGTACATGGATGGGGTAATAAAAGAGGTACAAGGTAGGGTAGTGGATGTTGGAGTGGCCCTGGTGAGAGAGGAAAGTGTTTGGAAACTCCCTGTACTGTTGTTTGCAGATGATACTGTGTTGTTGAGTGAAGACGAAGGGGAGCTGCAAGGCTTGGTGGATGAGTTTGAGAGAGTGTGTAAGAAACGGAATCTAAAGGTGAATGTAGGGAAGAGTAAAGTGATGGTCTTTGAGAGAGGTGAAGTTAGTGAATGTACAGCGAGGTTGGATGGTGAGGAATTGGAAAACGTGAGTACGTTTAAGTACTTGGGTAGTGTGATGAGTAGAGATGGAGGTTTGGAGGTTGAAGTGCTTGAAAGGGTACAGCAGGGAAGAAAGGTTGCTGGTTCTTTGAAAGCAGTGATAAGAAACAGGGAAGTGAGCATGGAAGTGAAAAAGGTACTGCATGACAGTATTGTGATACCAACTCTAACGTACGGAAGTGAAGCTTGGACATCGTTGGAAGGACACAAGTCAAGAGTGAGAGCAGTGGAAATGAGTTATTTAACAGGAGCCTGTGGAGTCACGTGGAGAGACAGGCTGATGAATGAGGATATAAAGTAGCGTTGTGGTGCTGATGTGGATGTAATAGGAAGCGTTATGAGGAACACACTGAGGTGGTTTGGCCATGTGGAGAGGATGGAGGGTGAAAGACTGACGAAGAGAGTGTATGTGAGTGAGGTGGAGGGGGGAAGAGGGAGGGGGAGGCCGAGGATGAGATGGAGGGATGGGGTGGAGAGGTATATGAGAGAGGGGGGTGTGAGTTGGGAGCAGGGCAGTGAAATGGCAGGGGACAGGGCGACTTGGAGGCGATTTGTTTGTGGCCACCCCAAACGGGATTGAGGCATCTGGCAATAGATAGATAGATAGATAGGTAGATTTGTCAGTGTTTAACCTCTTAGTGCCTGAGTTCCTGTGTGAGGGATTTTGCTGGAAGGATGCTAGGCATACCGCCCTCCGCCTGTTGACTCATAATCACTAATCTCATAGGTCCCTGCCCCAGGGTTCCCTTCTTTATTAAATTTTGAGAATGGCCACATCCATCCCATACTGGGGGCACAGGGTGCAAAGGAGTTAAATTACTAACATATTTAAAGAGTTGCAATGGTTTAGGCATATGGAGAGAATGGATAATGAGTGATTGGTGAAAAAGATAACTAGATTTGATGTGAGAGGTGTAAGGGTGAGAGGGAGACCACGAAGAGGTTGGATGGACAGTGTGAAGAAAGCGTTGGATGCGACAGGGATGTCTTTTGAGCAAGGAAGAGTGGCTGTACGTGACAGAAATAAATGGAGAAACTGTGAATGAATAAATGATGACCCAGCCCTGAGGGGATATCCTCCCACATTTGATCTAATCAGCTGATTAGGTCAGGTGCTGGTAAGGGGATAGGTTTATTATGAAGTGGCAGGGGTAAACCAGCTTTGCTGTCGGGCCCTGCTGTGGATGTCACTGATTGCACTGCACAGTTGGCCCTCGTGCGGTGTGGTGCAGTGAGGATCTGTCCCTTCTCCCTTTTGGGGCTAAGATGCGAATGAATGTATTTGAGAGTGTGTCGTCCTGTCTCGGCTACCTCCCTTTCCTTGGGGGAAGCAGCCTGGGTAGATAGATAAAGTTTAACCTCGGATCGAAATGCATGCCCAGAAGTTTGACAGAATTTTGGAAAGACACCATCCGCTTATCCAAAGTCAAATGCAAACCAGGGATGTTACGAGTAGTAAAAACTACAGGGGCACACTTTGGGATGGAAAACTTAAATCCCAAATGGAAGGCCCACTGGTGGACAGAATCAATGTCTGCTTGTATCCCATTAGCTGAAAACTGTGCATTAACCCCTCCGTGGCTGCTGGCATCGAATGATGTTTAGCCGACAAATGGTAGCAGGGGTCATTTGAGCACAGCCTATAAAAAACGGAAAATTTTGGGGAGGTGAATGAACATTCTGAATGTCTTCTGACTGACCTACAATGCAATCTCATACACCCCATCAAGCAGCTCAGAGCCTGCTGATGTGATGATTGGATTTTCGATTTTTTTTTAGCTCGTGGCCATGCCTAAACAAGCACAACTACACCCATTATCTCGACCCAGGCAGAAAATATCATCTTCGTCCTCCCTTGCGTAACACACTCAACCACATGTTTACGACTATGTATAAATACAGGCACAAAGAAAAAAGACATGATTATAATGCGTGACTTAAAGAACAGTACCCCCGAAATATACCATAGTGCCCCCGACAACGGGGCAAGCAAAATACAGCTCAGTATGCCCGAGAATGTACTGACACCCCTACACGGACCCCACAGGGTAGCCGCCACCAGTCAGAACCACTCCCGGCAAGAGCGACATACGTCAGCCCGGGCCGTACGCCCCTATGTCACGCAGCCACCACGCCGTCGCCGCCGTAGGAGAAAGACACTACCTTCACGGAGTGGGATTGTTGAACCAGCTAGGGGTGGAGTTGTCATAGGCACTCCAGACGGCGCCCCTCTGGTAGAGATGGCCTATTGTCGCTCCCATCCTCGTGAGACGATCTATGGTCGCTCCGACAGTGCTCCGGTAGAGACGGCCTATTGTCGCTTCCCTCCTCGTGAGACGACCTATTGTCGCTCTGAGAGTGTCTTGGTAGAGACGGCCTATTGTCGCTCCCTTCCTCGTGAGACGATCTATTGTCACTCCGAGGGTGTGCAGAAAGAGGTAAGGAGAGAGACGTCACTACGGCAGGAGACTAGAGCCCAGGCTTCCCATCCCAGAGTGACCCAGACAGGCCTCACAGCCTCCCCTGGCCTCTGCTTCCTACGTCTGGCTCTAGAGCAGACGCACCTGACGGGCCCCAGTGGAAGTCGCTGCCGCAGCCCTCCTCTGTCGGCGCCCCTAGACGCTGGAGACCGCAGTCCGCAGTCTCTCTCGGTTCTCCCCAGGACACCCAGGCGCGATCTCCCTACGCCCCCACGACGCCGTAAGGCTCTCACTACCGGCCGAGACTTACAACAGAGGTTCCTGGAGTTATTCGGCCCCAGTCCCGAGGGCCACACTCCTGAGCCCAGCCCGGAAGTCACGGGTAGCCCAGGACGCGAGGGTAGCCCTACGAGTTATCCCATGCCCTCTTGGCACGCCTCACACTGGCAGTGCCCCTAGCCCGGCAGGATCGCCGACGACATGTTCCCGCCTATCCCCATGATGAATACGTGTGATACTGCAGCACGAGTGATTTAGGTTAAGTGTGATTTCCCCTAGTATAAGTATTGTGCAGTGACTTCATATAGTGAATATCCGGGCGAATAAGATCACAGTGAGAAACTAAAGGACGAGTGTGTGGAACAAGATCTGATGAACTATATTTATGAGTGACGTCCCTTACATACAATTAGTAAGCCTGTGCCACCTGGAGATTCCTCTGTAGTGACATACCCCTACTACTGCGATCTCTAAAGGAATATTATGAAGGAGAGTATCTATGGTATTCCCTTCCCCCTCCACGCTGCCCATAAATCTTGTATATCACCCTCTCTCACCCCAGTATCCCAAGTAAGTGTGAATCAATAATAAAATCAATTACCAAAGTCCCTTGGCTAGTGGAAAACGAATATGCTTCACTGTTAATATCTGCCTCTCTCCAATTTTACCATAACTTTCCCCTAGCGGTCACAAGTCACTCCTCGCACCCTCCCCTATCCCCTCCTCGTGAGACTCACCGCCCCCCCGCGCCTCCCGCGCACGCCTATATTTACTGCACCCTTAATACACTAGGATTGATTGTGTTGTCATTAATGTCAGAGAAGCAAGTATCCTGCGAGATACCCATATCCTAGATAAGGTTTTATATTGCTATGTATTGTGCTGTAATATCTGTTGATTTGCCCTGTGTCTGATTGTGGTAATATACGTGTAAAGGTTGTTGCCTAGAGTTTTTGTGTCCTGCCTCTCTTTATTGCACTAAGCTCCGGTCTCGAAAGAGGACCCCGCTCCACGTTAGGTGTAATAGGAACGAGAAGTCGAGCCTAATTTCACCTAGCATACAATGATAATAAGAGAAAACTACATTTTTGTCTTAGTATCTTTACCTGTTTGCTCAGGTTTGTTGTACTGGTTTAGATTTTCCAATGCAGCGCAACTTATTGAAAACTATGAAAACTTTCGGGAAGTGAACGAACATCTAGGACAAGAGATTGATCACTTCACGCTCTCACACCTCATTTGTCAGTTCACCACCTGACGCCGTGACGAGTGGATGTACGTTTTTTCGCTCGTGGCCATGCCTAAACGCGTAGTTACACCCATTATCTCAATCCAGACAGAAAGTATAATCTTCCTCCTCCCTTGCAAAACACTCACAACCACCCTGTTTATGATTATGAATAAACACAGGCATAAACAAAAAGACATTAAATAAATGAAAAATTAATTTTTGTTTGGTGTCTTTACCTATTTGCTCAGGTTCGTTGCACTGTTTTGAGTCATTTTACATATTCTTTGCCGTTTACAAGCATAACAGGAAAGTTTCCTGTGTTCATGTGATACTCTTGTGGGTAGAAAGGCCTCTCTTCTCTTCCTGCTAATCAGCTCGTGCGAGGTGCGAATGGCAGGTTGTCTCGCATGTCAACTCTCACTGTACAGCCTGTGCAACACTCAAGGGATGACGTTTATCTCATTTAAGTCTGAAAATAGACACTCATCTCCCTTTTCCAACTGGCTCCACCACCCAGACTACAAGAATAAGTCGATACTACCATAAACACCAAAAACACTGAAAAATGCAAAATTAATTCATAATATAGTTTTTACATTCAAATCTTGCATATTATGTACTGAAAAAAAAAAAAAAAAACACATATAGGGTTATTTCACACCTTTTCAGCACCACTGACAATTTTTTTTGGCAAAAAAGAAAGTGCTATGTTGTGTCACTGCAATACCTACATGTGACTAGTATCAGCTACCTAAATTTATGCAAATTCCGCATTCGATTGCACGCCACAGGATGGGCCTAGGAAGCTGAAATTTGCAATGCCAGGTGCGTCAGAACTTCCTCTTGAATATGGCAAGGAAGAGAAATCAGTTTTTGAAACTTCAGAAAATGGCCCCGGCGTCGGCCAGGGGAGCATGTAAAATTCCAGACCCACGGCCACGGAGGGGTTAAGGGAAAAGTGCCATATTGCACAACTGTCAGTAAAGAGCATTTAAGATTCTTTGGAGTGGGAGCTGATGATAGAATATCATAACACTAAACAAACGGGGACTAAGCACACTTCCCTGAGGCATCCCATTTTCTTGGATAAATATATGCAATGTTATATTACTAGGCAATTTGACTGAAAATCCTGTATTCCTTAAAAATTTGGAAATAAAACTAGGTAGATTACCTCCCAAGCCATAAGCAGTGTTTCATTAGCAATATTCTGTGTCACCATGCCATGTCATAGGTATTATGAATTTCCAAGAACACCCGTATCGTGAATTCTGTGTTGGCAAATGCCTCCAAAGTGCAGTAACCAAAGTCATTAAATGATCTAGTGAACTTCTGTATTTCCTTAAGCCACATTACTTATCCATTACCAAAGTCTTCACCTCTAAAACAAAAAGAAGCCTATTGTTAATCATTTGTTCCATGACCTTACATAAATGTCAACAAAAAGTTAACACTATAGGACGAAATGAAGTTGGATTCATAATACCGTCAGCCTGACGTTTGCAAAGTGCCATGAGTTGGGGAACGTTCAAGATGCCCAAACCTCTTTGTACAATACCAACAGCTTAATTAGGAAGTCCTGATTAAGATACAGGATCATACAATACGTGATAGTATCCAGTCCACTACTGGAGTCATTGCAGGTTTTGAGGATTAGGAAAAGTTCTTTTATCATAAGCTCTTCATTGCTCGGGGAATCTATTTCTTCTTTGGCGAAGTCTGCTATGTGTACCTCAGCCGTGCGTTTATATTGTCAAAAATGCTGGTTATAATTGACTGAGCTGGTCACATTGGAAAAACTCCTGGTGTGGATATTAACTACGTCCACTGGATCGTCATAGATGTTGTTTTCCACCTGCAGAGTGATCACAGGGAGGTTATGGTGTGTATTATTTAGTATTTTGATAGTGGTTCAGACTTTACTGATTAGGGTAAAGTGATTCACTGTGGACATGTAAGAACAGTGCAACTCATGTTTAGCCCTTCTAAATATTCTCCTTGTCTCAGCCCGTGTTTTTTATACTCAATAAAGGTTTCCTCACTTAGCTGATTATCAAACATCCTATATCTCCTGTTGTGTTTCCTTATTTCTTGTTGGCAATCAAGCATCTACTAATGAGTTCTACGCTTTGCCTGAATTGGAGAACTCTTGGGAATAGCAACCTCAGCCGCATGTAATATGGAACTGCATAAATTTTGGAATTTTAATCTACAGTCTCTACAGATATATCTAAATTGGCAATCCTTGAGAAGGGTCCTCAATCTGCTTTCTTGAAGTTAAATTTTGGAAGTGGAATATATGAAAAAATGTCGCATGTATAAGAAAGACAAATGGGTAAATGATCACTTCCCAGGGAATCATCTTAACGGTCCCATGAGAAATCTTGATGTATACCTGGAGTGGCCAGAGATAATTCTATGACCGAAAAGTTACCAGTACGGTCATCTACACGAGTCACTCTACCATCGTCCAGAAGACAGTTTGGGCTGATGTATTAGGTTGGCTACTTGCTTCTCATGACCATCAATCCTCAAGCTGCCCCACTGATAGTCATGGGCGTTAAAGTCACCCCAAACTAACTTATTTCCTGAAATGTTTTCGATAAATGAATTTAAAGCATCGCTATCAGTAAAGCCATGCGGAGAATATAAGAGAGAGCAAATAGACAAATATGTGTTACTCAATTTTACTCTGCATGTGACAGCTTCCATAGTGGAATTTAGAACACCCTTCTGTTTGTGGGTTTGATTTGTGGGTTTATTTGGCCACTCCAAGGCCATCGTATCTTCTATACGAGTGGTAGTGTTTTAACTGTGGAGGATCTCCTGTAATTAAATAATATATAAAGCCAGTGCATAGACAGCAATATTGCCATATTCTGTAATTTATTCCACAGAGCCCTACAGTTCCTATCTAACCTAACACAGTAAATGTGGGAGTTTCAGATTTATTAGTCGGTCCATTGTGCATCTATATATATATATATATATATATATATGATTTTAATGCCACCCAACATGAGGTGAGAGACTACGTGGGGACTTATCCCAGTGCTTGTTGACGGAATTCTCCACGTTATCATCAACAATACAGCTCCCAGACTCTGCCAAGGAAGAATCTAACTCTTTTCTCCTTTGCTGGAATAGGAGCAGAAAGAACGTGAGGATGTGAGCGCTTTGTCAAGGTGGCCAAATGAATCCTATCAGACTTGTCAGACTTCAGTTACCAGCAATGAGCAGCAGCAGCTGGTGAGTATGAAGTAGTGACAGGGATATTAGTAAGAGACTTGGAATGGATAAGGGGCTTTAAAGAAGAGGTAATGCAACTGGTATGAGTAAAAGGGACGGGAGAAGTCTGTTTCTCGACTGAGCACATCACAAGATGGGACATCACCGTTGAATCATAAGAGGTTTTCGGTAAGTGAACTGCAGGCAACTCCATCACCTTTTTCCTATCTTCATGGTAGGAGAAACCATCAGTTGTCTTCACTGTGCAGAGCTCTCTATCTTCCTTCCACTTAGGACAATCCCTAAAGGAAGCAGTGTAGGCCCCATTGCAGTGAAAGCAACATACAGTCTTGGATGTGCGGTGTTCAGCTTCATGACCCTGAGCTGTACACTTGCCACACACTGTATGGGAAGCCTGACAACACTTGTCACCAAATCCATAAAACTGACATTTCAAACAATGAAGAGGGTTGAGGAAATACAGCCTTAGGTTAAAAATTTCGTAGCCAACTTTGACAGGCTCAGGAAACTTCATCAAAAGTCAAGACAAGAGTCGCAGTCTTCATCTTCTTGCCTTCCGCGAATCTAGTTATAAATTGAACTTCTCATATGACATCCTGCCGAACAATTTCTTGTATAATATAATCCTTTTCCATAACTATGAGGTCCCTGCAGGTGATAGCACCCTTGTAGAAATTCATGGAATGTGGAATCTTCAGCTCAACATCATAACGGTGGAACCTGCATGGTTTAAGGAAATCCTTAACCTGTGACGAGTATACTGTTTAATTGTAAACATTTTTTTCACTTGACCCACCTCACCAGCACAACCATCAGACACCTTTTTGATGATCAAAGGATTGAGAATGAACAGGGGAATTGAACTTGGAACATGCAGCATAACAAAAGTCATATTCGCTGCAGGTATGTCAAGTGGGTCTGGCGTCTGTCAATCTGAAGCCAATTACTCTAATCAACATTCCTACTATGGTCAGGACCACCTCCCCCCCCACCCCCGGAGGGGGAAGAGGCAGCAGGGACTTCTGCCATAGTAATCACCACCTTCTTGCACTGGAAGTGGGAAGAAGAAGTAGACATGTAAGGGACAATACACCTGGGGTAGAACACCTACGGCTGAGATTACCCTCTTAAACTACTCTTGGGAGACAACAATATCTGTCAGTTTACACCCAAGGGCGATATATGCAGTTGCCTTCTGTATCTCTGTACAGAGGATGGAGGAATGTGAGTATTAGCTAGTTTATCTTTAAACACACCGTAAAGGTGAAAACAGAAGCAAATGCTGTTGGGGCAGCCTCAGGCTGGAGGAGAGAACAGCACACACGTCTGCAGCACCCACAACCATGCTTCAAAGTCATCGAGAGGAAAGACAGTGAGTGGGTATACTACATATACACTTTATGTGGATCTGGAAATCAGGTAAACAACCAATAGAGAATGAGATGATGAGGAAATTATGATGAGGGGGGAGGGGGGATGTTGAAATCATCCAGTGAGAGTCGGGGATGTCATTACTCCACCCCATACCTCTTCGTATGAAAAGGAACAGGTTGGAATGATAAGATGATCATGAATTCTCTTGTCCCCCAGGATGAACCTACAATGTTTATCCTCGGGGCCCTATCCTTGCTAAGGAGGGCTTCTGATATTTGTAGGCCTTTCGCATCTGCAGCGCACCCAATGACGTGTGTGTTCTCATCCACATATGTCTGGTCAGATGGGTATTGTGGCAGTCTTGTTGCGTGTTTTAGGATACAATGTTGCAGATGAAATGTTATTCTTCGGCTGAGTTTAGTGGTTGAATATCCTATGAATGAAGAGGGATGGGACTCACAGTTCCCTAGTTTACAAATGTATTCACATCCCAGGTGCCTTTTTTGTAGGTCTAATGTTTGAATCATCAGGTTGTTTTTCGAAAGTAGGTTAGATTTTATTTTTTTTAAAACCAAGTCGAGGGTGTCTTGAGGCTTGGCTGGTTTAACATATATTCTCATTAGCTGATTCATTATTCTTTTTTCTGTTTTTTTTATCCAGGATGCACGTGGGCTTTGAAAAATAATTTTATTCATTGACCATCCTGGACTGGTCTATTTTCTATTTGTTGGCATCAATTTTCTACTTCGCATTATACCACCCAGTTAATATCGTGGTTGGAATACACATTGTTCACAAGTCCTTGAGTGGCTCTTTCCATCTCTTGGTGAATAACGCCCCAGCCACTTGAGTGTGTAAGGTCCCTCAGAATTGTTATCAAATTACTCCTATAATTTATTGGAATGAATGATTTGAACTTCATGAATGTTGGTTTCCGGTAGACATTGTTGGTGAAAGTGGTGCCTCTTCTAGTGATATATGCATCTAAAAATGGCAGTTTGTTATCCTTCCCTGTCTCAGCCATGAAATCTATATTTTGAAGACTCCATTTTAGCTAGTCGAAAAATCGTTCTTTATGAGCTGTATATTATATATATATATATATATATATATATATATATATATATATATATATATATATATATATATATATATATATATATATATATATATATATATATATATATATATACATATATATATATATATATATATATATATATATATATATATATATATATATATATATATATATATATGTGTGTGTGTGTGTGTGTGTGTGTGTGTATAAGTAATTTATTCATTGGCCAGCACATTGCTGTCCTTTCTTTTTTTCTTGTTTAATTGTGGGAGGCACTTCCACCCTTCAGAATAAACCAATTCCGACCAAACCTGGACACAATGACTAGCCAATGACCTAGTTGTGTCCTCAAGATTTTGGTTGCTAGGAAACTACTCATTGCCTTGCAACAGACTTGCTTAGCCCCTCCATGATCCATGGGTCCACAAATTGCCAGGACCCAGTGGACAGCGACGGCACCATTTATTCAGATTGCGAAAATAGATTTTTTTCTTATCAAATTGAAGTGAAACCTCTGGTGCACATGGCAATGCAATTTTTTAGATTTTTTAAACCCATCCTGTGCTTAACAGTGAAGCACACAAAAAAATCGCAGAATGGCTGCATTTGCGCTGGTGAAAACTAGGGACAGGAATGAAGAAACATTGCATAAGAAATATCCATATTTTCACCTCCGAAAAGATTTCAGTGGTGCAAAAATGGTTGGAAATGCATATATATTTGCATTAAACCAATATCAGTACATATTATGGGAGATTCGTAAAAAGACTGTTTTTCTCAGATATGGATGTTTATTGCATTTATGCAAGCATCGAGCTATTTCTTTGTCTGGGTGATTTAATTTGTGTCCAGAGAGAGGCGAGAGATTGCATTTTAACACTACTCTGTATACCAGATAAGGGTCCTCCTTTGTGAGTACAGGCTGGACCATAATGGCCCACTTAGGGCTGGCCATCGTTGCCTACCGGCTTGTTTATTTATACTGTATAGAAAATTAAATTTCTCATCTGCAAAATTAAAGTGACATAGTTTAAAATATCTGAGCTGAAACCCTCTTTGACTCTCCAGACTTAAAAAGATAAAATGGTGGGCAAAACCTGCCTCCAGGCTGAGGCTCTGCCTCAGGGGGCTCTGACTCTAGGAGCTTCTGTTATAATTTAGTGACTGAAGTATATATATATATATATATATATATATATTGTGTGTGTGTGTGTGTGTGTGTGTGTGTGTGTGTGTGCTATTGTCATTTATTTCTTAAGAGCGCCAGATCTTTAAAATTCACTTTTACTCCAAACACATTTGATTCTTTACCATTAAAGGTTTGAAGACTCGTGATAATCACATACAATAGAAAATTCATTTGCAGAAATGGCAAGTGGATACATTACCAAAAAAACACTCACACTACCCATATTCATCATTCCCAACTATTTCAAACTGAAATCAGTCCTGTATTAAAAAAAAAAAAAAATCCTTTGCATAACGCACTTCAGCTTCTCATTGTGGGACATTATAGAAAAGTCTTGGAGGTCCAATGCCTCTCCTCAGCACCAAAAGACCCCATGGGGCCCATAGACAACACACTATACATTGGACTTAGTTTCCTTTCATATAATGAATATTTAATGTTCCCATTTCCTTTAATGTCCATAATTAGCTACATTCATCCTCCCTCCACTCTTTGTAAACTCACCATTTAAATGTAAAGTGCTCTTACCCTGAGGTAGACGTTAGCAGACTGCTTCATAAGATACCCGAAAAGTGGTCCTAGTGCCACAATTTTGAGGCCAGAGCCATGTAGGTCTTTGAATGTATCAATGGTGGGAGGTTCGCGTGTGACAGTGAGAAAAGCAGTGAGATTGGAACTGTAGGACATTCCCAGTATCATCACATACAACCACAGGAAGCCCACCATCACCCGGCTGGTGTTGGTTTTGGGCTCCCTAGCCACTGGCTCGCAGAGGTGCATAGAGGCTGCATGTAAGTAACTCGAGGTCAGAGACTTCAAGTAAGGTGGCAGATTCAGGCTGAAATTACACAAGTTTAATCATTAATTATGTTATCATCAGGCAATATTTTCAAGTTAATGAACAGTAAACTGCCCACATACTATACTGAATTATCGAAAATGTTGGAGTGATACGACACTTCATATTTAGAAATATACAACATCTTGTTTTTAAGGACACGCTTAGATTTCATGTAAGAAATTGTGGTACTAGTATATTCATGTACAAAAACCTTTGGGCAGAGTATCGATCCAGGCAGTACAGAACAGGTCCACTGAGCATGAGTCCCGCCGCCAATGCCAGCCACGTCTCCTCTGTGAAGGGCCACACAGGGGCTTGCCAGCGAGGTATTGGTGGGGGCACCCTCAAGATGACACAGTTTACCTGTTGAATGCAAAGTTCATATTATTGCATGCACCTCAGAATTCCAGGTAGACGAGAGTAGTGTACGACTATTCTTCTTGCTGTTGGATACAATCCTCACCTCATCCGAGCCCCTTAACGTAAAATCTGGTACCCATGTGCTGAGTGTGCACCGCTGCCACAACCATCTTGGAGGATCCCACTCTTGTCTGTTGTTTCCAGTACTGAGGAGAAAATTACCTACACCGCCTCTACATTTACGCTACCCGACATAGAATGACCATCTTCACATAATCCATTATCTAGTATTTTTTTCCTCTCACTGACTACCTAGAAAAAGTTCTTTAAGTCTGGACTGAACACCTCTTAGTATTTGCATAGAGATTCCACGAGGTACAGTCACCCATAAAAGAAATTATCCTCATGTGCAAGAGGCCTTGTACCTTGCAGCATTCAGGTTTGGTAACAGTACTTATTACGTCATGGATAGGGGGTGTGGGCGGCCGTAAGGGTAGTGGATGGTGCTGATCTGCTTCAGCCGTCCCCTTAACTCACAATTTTGATTTAGGGTTCAGCATGGTTGCCATTACTCAACTCCATTTTGTAAACAGCATGCTATTGACTGAGTATTGCAGGTAAACATGAT
Organism: Coenobita brevimanus; assembly: GCF_032717465.1. Taxonomy (NCBI): domain Eukaryota; kingdom Metazoa; phylum Arthropoda; class Malacostraca; order Decapoda; family Coenobitidae; genus Coenobita; species Coenobita brevimanus. The sequence goes on along the minus strand of NC_136993.1, from coordinate 17,290,898 downwards.
TACATTTATTATACAAGAAGCGATGCCCAGGCACAGCAAACCTGGCCTCAGCAGTCATTTTAGTACTGACGTATAAACACAACAGGGTATTTAATCAAAGATGTCATATATCAATTTTGGAGTAAATCGGGTGAACATTGACGATTTTATGCCCATTTGAAATTTTAGGCACGATCCACCTGACACTAAACCCCCTACCGCTAACTGGGGGGTGGCCCCCCTGATGTAATGAGGCATGTTATAGGATGTTGATTTGAAAAAAAGCACCTTAAGGTTTTGGTTTCATGTCGACATGACGAATTTGAAGGACGAAAAAACAATTTTTACCAGTCCCCGTTTTTTTTACAATTTGGGGGCCTACAACTTGGGCCTTAGCTCAATTTGGCCCAGGATTTAATAAGGTGATCAAAACTTCATAGCCCATACTCCCTTCAATTTTAGTCAAAATCGCACTAGTAGTTTTTGCGTAAAGTTGTTAACACACACACACACACACACACACACACACACACACACACACACACACACACACACACACAAACACACACACACGGAGTGAAAAGAATACCCGTCCCCGTCCAGTTATACTGGAATATCTCTACAATGTTGAATAACAGTACAAATCTGTTCGTAATACTTGACATTAAAGACTCGAACCTCATAAAGATGCACTTGATATAACCTAGTTTATGCCTTCCAGTCTCCTCCTCCCTCTTACTGGTGGGAAACAATGTCTGGAGGTTTTAGTCATATCTTATCAACCTGTGTTAGAGGATAGGGATTATCTTTTTAACTAAACATGATATTGTTACTGCATTTCTGGAGTGGGCACACATCTCACACATGTTTTTATGTGAGTGTTTGACAGAAATGGGGTTCATCGCCACAAAGGACCAGAGAGTGAGAGAAAAATAATAACTTATGAAGGTGTGCAAGTGAGCACATGTTTGTTACTTAGTCGTCATGATTCAGATGCTGCCTGAATGTGATGAATTGGCACAAATCGTTTCCTTTGGATGGGAACACTGAGAAGACTATTTTATGTGTACACAGCCAAGAATTCCTTAATTTAGCGTAACGTGATGGCTGTTGAACAGACTCTCACTTGCCTCTCTCTGGAATGAAATTAACGGATATAGTGAACTACTAGACTCTGAGAGTGGAACATAGCTTTCATCCAAAAAAATTATCCAGTTGTTGTACAGAGTTTTTAAGAATAACCTGAATTCCTGATGGCATCTCTGTGAGTTTACATCTCACATTTTGGTGGCAGCGAGGTCAAGAACATGCATTCTCTTCGGCCTGTATGACAGTAATACAGAAGCTGTCTACTGTCTACTATGAAGCCCGTATACCATCAAATACAGTAGCTGTTACCGTCTACTGTGAAGCCTGTGAAGCCTGTCAACCGTCAAATACAGTAGCTATCTGACATCTGTCTGTTACCAAGCCTGTCTGTCACCAGGTCTGTCCCTTCATTCCTACAACGATTCTGGTGACTGTCAGTCCCCCAGTGATCTGGTGACCTGCATCTCGCTCTTTTTCACCTCCTGCATCAAGCCATCTGTCAATGAGGCTGCAGAGTCATGTCCAACAACCTGTAAATTCACCCACCAACACCATCTTACTGCGTCACCCAGTATCTTGCATCTATATTTAACATCATATACTGTATAAATTGATGGTGAGTTAGAATAATTTAGTAAAAATTTTATTCCATTATCTCCGGACCAGTAATCCTTGCAAGTTATTTTTTGTCATACGCGATTTAATCACTGTACTTAGAACAACTTCCACAGATCATCTCTTATATTCCTGATTCTCTTTTACTATATTCGTCCATATGAACACTTCATTTGTAAATATTTTATTAAGCCCCTTCTTCGTTAATTGTTATTGTACATAAAAGTTTATTTTGGCAAAAAAATTCTCTTCACTTGTATTCACACGATAAATATTTTCATTGTACTTATTTTTTTTCACTTTCCAACTTATTTCTTCATGACATCTCCTTACTTTAAGAAGTTTAATATACCTGAAGATGATATACATTCGTCTGGAGATGAAATACAGTCGAGTCCCATTCAGAGAGAGAGAGCACAAAGGACAGTCTTACTCGTTTGAGAAACGGAAAGGCTTATTTGCGAGAAACCGTTCAATCAGCTGAGTCACAAATACCTGCCTTTGTTGCTTCAACTAATTCTTCCAAAGTAGATTTTCCATACCCTACCCCAATACACCACACATTTCTCAGTTACATTTTGATAAAAACTCTTTTTCCTTATCCTGTCTTATCAATCCCAACATTTGTGCCTTTACTCTTCCTAGAATAACTTCTACGTTTTAAACTAATAAGTCAGCCTACAAAACCACTAAGTCCTGCACCTCAAATCTTGGAAGTTGCATGGGGTCCCAAATTTGATGGTAAGTATCCTGCTATTAGTGTTTATGCTTTCATTATTATTATTATTATTATTTTATGCAAGCAAGAAAGAACAAAGGCCAGGTTCCCGCAAACCGTTCCTTCCAAGAAAAAAAAAAAAAAACAATACAAAAGAGAACCAAATTCAAGATCCGTTCATTTCGAGATGCCTGGACACACTGTGTTTGAAAGACTGGAGATCATAGCAAGTGGAAAATACAGACAGAGGGAGACAGTGCCAGAGTTGGCTTGTTGCATAATGAAGGACTGGGAGGGACGGTTAACTCTTGCATTAGAGAGTTGGACAGAAAAGGAATTAGAGTTTGTTGCTAGACGGGTGCTACTCGCCCGTTGTAGAGGTGGAGGGATGCAAGCAGACAGTTCAGAGGAGCAGCGACCATTGAAGAAGCGATAGAAAAGAGAAAAATATGCAACAGTGTGGTGAAGAGACAGAGGTTGAAGGAAGCCAGTAAGAGGAGGAGAGTTGATGAGATGAAAAGCCTTTGACTTCACCCTATTGAGAAGAGCCGTATGCAGGGAGCCATCCCCAGACATGAGAGTTTTACTCTGTACAGGGGCGAATAAAACCCATGTATAAAGTCAACAACTGTGCAGGGGTAAAGAAGATACGGAGTCGGCTTAGCACACATAATCTCTTAGAAGCAGATTTACAAGAGATGCAATATGATCTTTCCAAGATAAGTCCTGAGTGAATGAAACCACAAGCATTTTCAATGATGATGCAGGATTGAGCTGGATATTATTAAACATTAGTGGGTACTCCTGTGGAAAATTGTGTCGGGTTGGTAGGTGTAAAAACTGAGTTTATGATGCATTAAAAACAACAAGATTATTTTTAACCCACCCAGAGATACGAGCCAAGTCAGACATTCGGTTTGCCATAGCCTCATTCCTTGTTTGTTGAAGTAAATGTTGAGATGGACGTTGGGGGAACCGAATGGAAAAGTGAAGGGTGGAGTTATCAGCATACAAGTGGATAGGGTTAGATGTACAGCTTAGGTCATTGATGAATAAAAGGAAGAGAGTCAATGATATTACAGAGCCCTGAGGAACACCACTGTTGATAGATCTAGGATAAGAACAATGGCAATCTACAACAGCGGCTGTAGAACGACCAGAAAGGAAGCTATACAGTAGATGAAGGCACAGACAGAATGATGGAAAACGTAAGAGGGCAGTTTGGAAAATAAAAATTTATGTCAAACTCGATCGAAAGCCTTTGAGATGTCAAGTGCGATGGCAAAGCTTTTACCAAAGTCCGGAAAGGAGGAAAGCCAGGAGTCTGAAAGGTAGGTGAGAAGATCACCAGTGGAGCATCCCTGATGGAACCCATACTGATGATCAGAAAGAAGGTTGTGATAGGAAAAATGCTTTAAAATTTTTCTGTTAAGAACTGACTCAAAAACTTTTCAGACACAAGATGTTAAAGCAGTTGGACGATAGTTAGAGGGTTGGGAATTGTCACCCTTCTTTGGGACTGGCTGAGTGAGAGCAAACTTCCAGCAAGAAGGAAAGGTACAAGTTGACAGACAAAGGTGAAAGAGTTTACCTAGGCAGGGTGTAAGCACAGAAGCACTGTTCTTGAGGACAACAGAAGGGACTCCATCAGGCTCATATGCCTTGTTAGTATTAAGGCTAGTGATAGCAGAAAATACAACAGCTGAAGAAATTTTAATGTCAGCCATGAGGAATTCAGAGGCAGGGAAGTGATGGAGGAACAGCAGTGGAATTGTCTAAGGTGGAATTGGAGGAGAAAGTCTGAGCAAAGAGATCTGCTTTATCAGTAGAAGAAATAGCTACAGAGCCATCAGAATAGAAAAGAGGAGGGAAGGATAATGAGGTAAAGTTATTAGAAAAGTTTTTGGCAAGGTGCCAGTAGGAGCAGGAAGAATTCGAGTTAGAGAGTTGAGAGCATATAGTACGGATAAAATTATTTTTAGGAGAGCGAAGAACAATCTTAGCATGATTCTGAGCAGAAACATAAGCAAGATGTGATTCAGGGGTGGGTTGGTTCTGGTTCCTTTTATAGGCCCTCTTGTTGTTGCGGACAGCATGAGAACAAGCGTGATTAAACCAAGGCTTTCTTGCATCAGTCAAAGGATATGAGAAGGGAATGCATGCTTCCATGCCCGAGAGAATAACCTCCATAATGCGCAATGCACACTCAGAATGCTCCCGGCTGTGGAAGCAATAATCATTCCATGGAAAATCAAAGAAGTACTGTCTGAGGGTCTCCCAATCTGCAGCTCCGAAGTGCCACAGTCGACGTTTCTTTGGACAGTCCACAGGCCATGCCGGAGCAATAGGATAGATCAAGGTAATTAGGTTGTGATCGGAGGGGCCCAACGCAGAGGAAATATTAACGGTGTAAGCAGAAGGATTAGTTGTAAGAAAGAGGTCAAGTATGTTGGAGCTCTCTCCAAGGCGGTCAGGGATACGGGTAGGGTGCTGTACTAGTTGCTCTAGGTCATTAAGGATAGAAAAGGTGTAGGTTTGTTCACCAGGTGGATCAGTGAAAGGAGACGAGAGCCAAAGGTGGTGGTGAACATTGAAATCTAGAATGGAGATTTCAGAGAAAGGAGAAATGGACAGAGTGTGTTCCATCGTAGAAGTAAGATAGTTGAAGAATTTTTCATATTCAGTAGAATCAGGAGATAAGTAAACAGCACAGATATATTTAGTCAGAGAATGACAAGAAATCCGAAGCCAGAGAGTAGAGAATTCAGAAGAATCAAGCTCAGGAAAATGAGAGCAAGATAAATCGTTGCGTATATATACACAACAGTTACAAACATAGGACTTTCAACAGACACATCTAAGATTGCATACCTTAGAAGCAGGCTAGATGATGATTATTTAAGACTGGGTTCGCTCATAAGATGTAGATTCCTGGAGAAGTTTACTTGCTTTGATGAATACTGTAAGAAATTTATAAAGATTTTCTGTAACCACACAAAAGCAACGTGTTTGACGAGCATCTACAGACTACTGCAAATTGTGAGGCAGGAGAGGGCCATCCCTCCCAAACAATTACGCTGTTAGAGGCAGCTACAGTATCGGCTGAGAAAAGGACTGAACTTTTTGAGGCATTGCGGAACAGTCTGTGGGCGGAAACTGATGTTATGGGAAAAAAACAGTTTTACACTAAACAATGTATCAACGTCGTTTAGTTATCTCAGGTTCCTAAATCACCTTAGCAAGAATGAATTGGATGCTGCATTAGAGATTCAGTTTTCTCCTAGGGATGACATAACAGTGTGAGCTGCACAGATTGAAGAGAAGCTTTATATCATACCCAATCAAACGGCTCGTACAGCTCAACCAGTTACTACCGCAGCACCACCTTCTCAGTCTCAAAACCAAGGACACATTTCACGTCCACTCAGCTGACAAAATGTCACACCATGTTTTCCAGCCATGCCATGTGCAAGATCTGTGTTACAAAGTAGATTCTCTCACGACCATGCCAGATCTAAAAGCAGAGCTAAGACAGTTTCCTGGTACTGAAGTCATTTAGGTCATCGAGTAGCTCACTCTTACAAAAGACTTGGAGATGTACGAGGATGCAGGCGTGTTAGTAGATCACCTTTATGATCACTCAGTAACAAGTACTGTACTCATCACAACAGTCATCATCACTTAACCACTGAATGCCGCCATTGTCAATACACTGTCGGGGGAAACCTTGTACCAAAGCCAACAGATATCCTTCATAATGACAAAATTCTGAGCTCCCCATTAACCAGATTGGTCCTCTGACTCACTTACGTGTAGTTATTTCGGGTAATTAGGAAGGAGTCCTTACATCATTTTCTATGGACTCTAGTTCTGTGGTGAACTTAATATCTGAATCCTCCCTAAACAGTATGAAAGGAAGTATCAAGTGGGTTTGGATCCTTTAGCCGCCTTACATTCATCTATGTGGTGTTGGTGGCTCAGATTTTTTTTTGAATGGCAATGTACCTCTTGAAATACAACTGAGTGAATTAATAAAAACTTTCACAGCTGATTTATGTCACAAACTCCAGTATCCTGCAAATGTTTTGACTGGTATTGAAACCATGACTAAACATTCTATTGAACCGATATCTGCTTGTGATTGTATTACAGTTAAGTGACATTGTGTATCAGACATGGATTACCGACACCACACCCTGTCCTTTCACAGGTAAATTCGGTGAGGCAATCTATCGTAACTCGTACTCTACAGCCACCAGTAGAGAGTAGTGAAGATAATTTGGTACCAATATCTACAGTAATGACAATTTCTAACACTGACACAACGGTTGACTCATCTTCATCTCATTTAACTACCTCAAAGAGTTTGAATGACATTTTGCAACACGTGGAGGCGAAACGAGCAATAAGAAAATAGTAGCCTACACAGCTTCGTTACAGCACAAATCCATGAAAGTTTCTATCTGCATTGCATGTGCAAAAGAAGGCGTGAATGCATTAACTTTACAGAAGATTTGTTATGTGAATGGTTTACCATATGGGTCAGCATTGTGTTGTGTTGAAGGATAATTTGTATTACCTTTACCTACTATGTCACCAATGATCCACTAAAATTATCTATCTATCTATCTATAGCCCGACGCCCTAATCCCGCAAAGGGTGGCCGCAGACAAAACGCCTCCAAGTCGCTCTGTCACCCACCATTTGACTACCCTCCCCTCAACTCACCCTCCATCCCTCATATACCTCTCAACTCCATCCCTCCACCTCATTCTCGGTCTACTCCTCCCTCTCCCTCCCTACACCTCATCTACATACACCCTCTTAGTCAGTCATTCATTCTCCATTCTCTCCACATGTCCAAACCACCTCAGTGTATTTCTCCTAATCTTCTCAACCACATCCACATCCACCCCACAACGTTCTTTCACCTCTTCATTCGTCAACCTGTCCCTCCATGTCACTCCACATGCTCCTCTCAAGTAACTTATTTCCACTCCTCTCACTCTTGACTTGTTCCCCTCTTGCAAGGTCCACGCCTCGCTTCCATACGTCAGGGTAGGGATCACAACACTATCATGCAGTGATTTCTTAACTTCCGTACTCACCTCCCTATTTCTCATCACTGCTTTAAGTGAACCAACAACCTTCCTTCCCTACTGTACCCTTTCACGTACTTCATCCCCCAAAGTTCCATCCTTACTCATCACACTACCCAGTTACTTGAATGCACTCACACTCTCCATATCCTCACCATCCAACCTCACTGTACATTCTGTGACTTCATTCCTCTCAAACACCATGACTTTACTTTTGTTTATATTAACTTTCAGCTTCCTCCTCCTACACACTGTCTCAAATTCATTCACCAAACCTTGCAACTCCCATTCATCTTCACTCAACAATACTGTATCATCAGCAAACAGCAACACCGGCATCTTCCAAATCTCACCCTTATTCATAAGAGCCACACCCACATCCACTGCCCTACCCTGCACCTCCTTTACAAGCCCATCCATGTATATATTAAACAGCCATGGAGACATCACAGAACCCTGTTTCAGTCCCACATTGAGATCAAAGTACTCACTCAGCTCACCATCCACTCCCACAGTAGTCCTAGCTCCTTCGTACATACTCTTCACAGCATTCAACAGTTTCTTATCCACTCCATATATTCTTAATACCTTCCACATACCTTGCCTATCTATTCTGTCATAAGCTTTCTCCAAGTCCATGAAGGCAGCATTCACTTTCTTTTCCTTCTCTAGATACTTCTCCACTAAACATCTTAGAACAAATATCTGATCAATACACCCTTTTCCCTTCCTAAATCCCCCCTGTTCTTCTCCAACTAGCTCCTCTGTCATATGCCTAACCCTATCAATGAGTATTCTACCATATATTTTTCCAGTCACACCAAGAAGGCAAATACCCATATGGTTACCACATACTTCTCTCTCCCCTTTTCCTTTATATAAAGGAACAATTATACCTGATTTCCAGTCCTCTGGAACCCTTCCCTCTTCCCAAGCCAATCTACACAACTTCCATATCCACTCCACAACAATCTCACCCCCATACCTCAGCATTTCACCACACACTCCATCAATTCCTGGGGCCTTCCCCAACTTGATCTTCTTCATTGCTTCCACTAATTCCGTCCTACTGATCTCTTCCTCCCTCCTCTCATCTCTTCTTCTCCCAGCCATTCTCCAACCACTTATACTCGCACTGCTGTCACTCTCTACATTCAACAAATCCTCAAAGTGCTCCTTCCATCTCCTCAATTTTTCTCTCTTCCCCACCAACAATCTATTACTCCTATCTTTCACTCCCCTACTATTTCCCCTTTCACACTGCCTTACTTTCTTTACCTCCTTCCAAAACAATTTCTTACTCTCCCTCCATTTCACACTCAGATTCCTCCCAAACTCTTCATCCACTTTCTTCTTACTCTCCTTCACCAGACTCTTCACCTCCCTTCTCCTACTCACATATACCTCTCTCTTCTCTCTCTCATTTTCTCCTCTACCTCTACTCGCTAACCATTCACTATATGCCTTCTTCTTTTGTTCCACAACTCGTTTCACCTCATCATTCCACCATGCTGTCCCTTGCACACCCTTGCATCTCCTCCTCACTCCACAAACCACCTCACACGCTGTGCCTATCTCTTCTGTAACTATCTTACATACATCTTCCACCCCTTCCATCTGCTCTAGCTCATACCTTCCCAATCTTTCTTCCACTATGCTCTTATACTCTGCCATTTTCTCACTATCTTGCAAATTCTCCACTCTTCTCACAGGAGCTGTTTCCTCCTGTCTTCCTCTTCGTCTCCTCAACCATTTTCTTTGCAGCTTTACCTTGGCCATCACTAAGTAATGGTCCGAGACTCCATTCCCCCACCCTCTCCACACTCTTGCATCCAACACTTGTCTTCTCATTCGCTCATCCACACACACGTAGTCTATCATTGCCTTTCGTTCAACAAGTTCACCATCCATCCTCCTCATTACTCTCCATGTATACCGGTGGATCATCTTATGTCGAAAGTAGGTGTTGGCTATTGCCAACCCCTTACCAGCACAGATGTCCACCAAAGCACCGCCATTCCCATCTACGTCAGCTGGGACACCTCATTGACCAACCACTCCATCCATTCGTACAATCCCAACTTTGCCATTCATGTCTCCAATCAAGAGCACTCTTTCGCCCCTCTCAAATTTGTCCATACATGCTTCTACTCTCGCCCAAAACTCATCTTTCACTCTTGCCACTCGATCCTCTGTCGGAGCATACACACATACAATCGCCCACACTTATATACCTACTTTCATCCTCACTCATACAATCCTTGCACCCACTGTTCCATACTCTCTTATATTCTCCTTCCACTTCTTGCTTATCATCAGACATACTCTCTCTCTTGCCCTCTCATTCTTATTAACTCCTGCACATATACCTAAACCATATTCCCATTCTCTCACCCTTTCACCTTCCCATTTAGTTTCTGTCAATCTACATACTGACTTAAATTAAAAAGTAAAAAAATCGGCATTTTCCTGGTGTATCCTTTGACCGTAAAAGTGTGCCAGAGTATACCAATCTCAGTAACTGCTAAGAATGCTGCTGCTGATGATTTATACAGTATATATATATATATATATATATATATATATATATATATATATATATATATATATCATCTCATCTCGTCAGCCGTTTGAGTGTCCACTGCAGGATCGGCCTATCCCTACCAAAGTGGGGACGATACAGCCAAGTGGCTTAGGCTGTCTGGTAGAAATTGTATGTAGGGTGAGAAGTGCTTGTAAGTGTAACTGTAGTGTTGGAGTGGCTTTGGATGTGTGTAGTCTGTGAACCAAGTGTAATCGGCCCCCGCAAGCTGACTGTGTGCAAGATACTTTCTAGTATGCGACACTGGTTCAACCACAGCACCCCTGATGTCCGCCAAGCAGTACGTGGCGATGAGAACGTTCCCAAAGTTTATTACCCTGGCGGGGCGCGAACCCTCGTTCTTCAGTGTACGAAAACACACTTGACCACTGTACCACAGAGGCTTCATATATAAATATATATATATATATTTATCTGTCTGTCTATCGATCTTTTTATCTATCTATCTATCTATAGATAGATAGATACTTTATACACACACACACACACACACACACACACACACACACACACTCACACGAGTATATGCCAATGAAAACTCTATGGATTCTACTATGACTCCTTCAGCCGACATTGTCCTTCATGTAAACACGGGTGATCTTCCCTTGCATAATGTAGTGTACAATTAATTCATCATTTGAAGACCTATAGAGATGTTGTGGCTTTACTTGGTGGACCTATGGGAATAGTAGATCTTATAAAGCACACCACTTAATTGCTTCCCGGTACTCAACCACTTAATGTCCCGACAAATAGATTACTCTACAGCAGGTGTGGGGAACCCTTCTAATATTAAGAGCCATTAGGATATTTTCAACATCATTCGCGGGCCATACATGATTATCAACCCAAATTGAACTGTAGCCCAGTACATAATATATATTAATAAATAAATAAATATATATATATATATATATATATATATATATATATTATTCGTTCATGAGTTTATGAAATTGCATTTATGAATTGCCTCGCAGGCCTGATTGGTCTTGCGGGCCTTATACAGCCCAGAGGCTGGACGTTCCCCACCCCTGCTCTACAGCTTACAAATAGAAGCTGACGAAATAATGCGGATTATGCTTAACCAGGACATCACTGAACACTGCGTCAGCCCATGGAATAGTCCGCTTTTCTTAGTCCCCAAGAAATGAGGTGAGTTTAGACCTGAAATTGACTACCGTAAAGTAAACTCTGTCACTGTACCTAGTTGATTCCCATTACAAGTCTTGACAGATTGACTGGAATCACTTGGAGAGATGAATGTTGTGTTCACATCCCTAGACTTACTTAGTGGCTACTGGCAAGTAGAAATGAAGAGTGTTCTCGCCACTGCATTCAGTACCCCTTCTGAGCACTATCATTTTAAAAAGCTTCCCAATGGTCTTAGAAATGCCCCATCAGTATTCATGAGGTTTAACCATTCTGTATGCAGTGGTATGGTTGGCCATTCTCTTTTTGCGTATCTTGATGACATCATTGTGGTAAGTAAATCAATCCTTGAACATTTTGCCAGACTACGGCAAATTTTTGATCGCCCCCAAATGGCAGGTCTAAAAGTTAAGTTTATTTAATGCAACTTCCTGCATATGAGAACTACATTTCTTGGACATGTGGTTGACGCTGAAGGATTCATATCTCAGATGTGAAAGATAAAGCAGTTGCAAACTTCCCAGAACCCAGCTGTACTGATGATGTAAGGAGTTTCCTTAGATTGAATGGCTACTATCGGCGATTTATTCAAGGATGTGCACAGATTGCTGCCTCTCTTACTGAAATACTTGAGGAAAATGAATCTTTTTTTTTGGACTAATGACCAGTCTGATGGCTTCCAAGCACTGAAACCTGCACCTATTAATGCCTCAGTCTTGGCATTCCCTGATTATAAGAAGACTTTTCTTCTTTTTGCAGACGCATCTGGCGTAGGCCTAGGCACAGTATTGATGCAAGTTGATCATACAGAGAGGAAACGAATAATAGTGTATGCTAATCATGCCCTTAATGCCGCTGAATGTAACTGCAGTGCCTGCCTACATTGCCACTAATTGGGAGACTTTAGCCATTGTTTAGTCTCTTGAACATTTTAGAGACATAATCTACAGATATCCAGTGCATATCCAAACAGATCATCTCCCATTTTGTAACATATTCAACAGAAGAAATCTTACCCAACATCTAGCATGATGGTCAGTTCTTATCCAAGACTTCAACCCAACCTGCCTGGTAAATCTAATGTAGTTGCATGTGCTCTTTCGTGTAACTGCGGCAGTCGCACCATATCAACAAAGTGAAGTTCCTTACATCACTCGAACTTCAGATGTTGTCTATAGTTGTTAGCAAACAGACCCTCTGTGGACTAAGTCTATCCACATCCTAGAATTAGGAGATGCTTCGACCTTACCTACTCCGCCAGTGCCAGTAGATGGACTCGTGTTAAACCATGATATCTTGTACAGGAAGACAGCTCTTACCAGCAGGGACATACCTAATAGAGAGGTACAGTTGCAAGCAGATGACTCGAGGCCACCTAGTCCACCAACATGTTGGTGTTTTGTCTGGCAACAGTGGTAGCTGTGAACTTGACCGAGATTCAGTCAGTTGTTTGGGCGAAACAAACCCAGTGATAATTTCAATGCGCAGTTCTAACTGGTCTCCAATCAATACCATGCAAGTAAACGTATAATACTGATAATGATTAACGTGTCATACACATGGTAGATATATTTACAACAACAGTATTACAACACAGGCATCCAAATAGTGGTGCGTTCATTCATGTGAGACACACGGGTATCCCGAGTGTGCAGCTCCATCACCACCTTGGTTTGTGATGTAGGCACCACGTGACGTCACGTATGGGGGGTTGGAACTAGTTGACCCGTTCATGATGATAAACATTTATAGAGAGTAATCGTTCGACTTTATCATTCAAATATTAAGGAAACATTGGTTTTCTATGTCAAAACAAACCTATTACAACCTCTAATCTCATATACGTTAAATACAGCAGCCAACCACGTGCCTCCTCACCCCCCTCCCATCACACGTCCCACCTCGTCCGGCCCATGATCTAAGTAGGGGAGGTCAGCCAGACAGTGGGGAATCCCCGCCTGCATGACGTCACACACGCCCCACTGCCTTCCCAATCCTTGCTCTCAAGGCTGGCTGGCTGGCGTCGGCCTGGATGCGCTATCTGATGTTCGACCACACTGCTTCATTCATAGCTTCATCTCTCCTACAGTATACAGTATTTTATGTCTTTATAACCATTTACCATAACCATAGTCAATACATCAATAAATCACATTATCATCCGCCTGTAACATTCCACTGCAGGACTTAATATACTGTATGCTTCTCCTATCTATCTATCTATATTTTTTGTTTTATACTTAAGCACACCTTCCCACCACGGTGGGGTAGCGATACGATAAAGGAAAAGAAAATAACAAAATAACAAAAACCTTCACACACAAATACACATTCGATCACATTCACATTCATCTATCTACCTATCTATCTATCTGTCTGTCTATCAATCTCTCTCTCTCTCTCTTCCCAATATATAATAATGCGAGCAACGTTTATGATGGCTCTTAGACGGATAAATGAATAAATCAATGTAATTTTCAGCATTTATTAGTGTGATAAAATACAGCCATCATTCCTGGTGTATATTATATTCATTCATTCCCACTCTGTCTGTCTGTCTGTCTGTCTGTCTGTCTCTGTCTCTGTCTCTGTCTCTGTCTCTCTCTCTCTCTCTCTCCCCGGGCTTGATGCTGTGGTGTCTAGATCATGGTGTCCCTATTCATTCATTCAGGCACGGAATGGGACAAGCTGAACCCGTTCGCCAAAGGGCTGATGTGACATCATGAAGGCTCACGCGGCGCGCTGTCTGGCGGACCTCCCCTACTTAGATCATGGTCCCGCCCTTCCTCACCCACCATCCTCCTTATAACTCCCCCTCCCCCCTCCCCTTGTTTCGCCTACTGTGGTGTGAACCTTTAACTGTCCCACCTGCTTTGGAGTCAGAGGTCGATGAAAGTGAGGTTAACGGTGAAGGATGACTGGCATGACGGTGTTTTTTGTGATAATAATGCTAGGTTTCGGGGAAGCTGATAACCCTACGGCATATCTCTTGAAAGCTGGTAAAGGTTGTTTGGTTGACGACGATAGTCCAACAAAATAAATCACTACCGATACCCGTGTGTCTCACATGAATGAACGCACCACTATTTGGATGCCTGTGTCATAATACTATGGTTATAAATATATCTACCATGTGTATGACACGATAATCATTATCAGTATAATACGTTTACTTGCATGGTATTGATGAGAGACCAGTTAGAACTGCACATTGACAAATTATCCCTGGGTTTGTTTCGCCTGAACAGCTGACTGAATCTCAGTCATGTTCACAGCTACCACTGTTGCCAGACAAAACACCAACATGTTGGTGGACTAGGTGGCCTCGAGTCATCTGCTCGCAACTGTACGTTAACTCGTTGTTCTCACTTGTTTAATATCTGCAGTACTACACATTATCTATAACACACCTTATGCATCCCACTCGGGAAAAGATCGGTGTTTGAAACAAGCAGGTCTTTCATTCCATCGGCCTACTGTGCGTAAGGACATCAGTATTCACTGTGATACCTGTGATCCATGTTTTCATCAAAAAGGGTCAACCGGATCACCTGCTCCACTCTTACACTATCCAGTTCCATCATGTCCATGGGAAACTGAGTCTATTGACCTCCTTCAATTGCCTCTTATGGAGTCTGGTGCAGAGAATCTGTTTGTGGCAGTTGATATGTCTCTCGTTGCTGTGTTCTTGTAGCTTGTCAAGACAAAACTGCGAAGTGTATTGCCCATGCCTTCATTGGTCATGTTATTTGTCCATTGACTATGCCATAACCATTATTACCGAATATTTGTTTGGTGTTCAGCAACAGTTTTCTTGTTGAGATATGTAAACAGGATAACATCAGTAAATGTAAAATCATACCCAACCATCCGGCTTCAATTGGGCTTGTCGAAAGACAAAATAGGAAGGTGCTGGAGTACTGTACTTGAGGTTCTTAGGTTCTCAGAGCACCTGTTGGGACCAGTGGATACCCTAAGTCAGCGTTTCTTAACCTTTTCCGAGCTCAGCACCCCCTGCAGTAAGGCCACAAAGTCAAGCACCCCCTTACATCTGGTTACTGGGACTACAGTTGCAACACTGTTACAGTTACTTCACTACTACAAGGATAAAGTAAAGAAAAATGAGGCACTCCTTGACAGTTAAGTTTATACACTCTCCAAAAATAAAATATCGACGATGACAGTACTAAGCAAAACCAATATATGTTGCATTTTCCAGCACTCCCTAAAATTTACTTCAGCATCCCCTGCGGTGCTACTACCCCAGGTTAAGAAACGCTGCCCTAAGTTGATGCTTCTGTCAACAGTTCCACTAATAAATCCATTGGCAAAAGTTCATTTGTCTTATATGGATTCGATAAATCTTTTCCTTATTCAATGCTATTATCAAAACCTAGTCTGCTCTATAACTTGGATGATTACGTGAGAGTGAAACTGACAGACTTCCAAAAAATACTCTAGTATTTAAAGGTTAATCTGGACTTGTCAAAAGAAGATATGTTACATTGCCGGCATAGCTGTGTCTCGCCTATTAGTATTAAGACTATAATTTCTTGATTAGAGTCAAAACACACACACACACACACACACACACACACACACACACACACACACACACACACACACACAAATGCAATATGCTCTGTTTAATAGAGAGCTTGAGGATGTTTCATGCCTTTGGGAGAGGGTATTATGTGGGCTGGTGAAATCAATGTTATCCCGAAGGATGGAAAATAAAATTTCTGCGATGGCTGACATGCATTGTCCACTTGACTTATAATACAAGTCATCCATAAAAGGCGAGAAGGTGGGGAGGGGGCTTTAGTGTGGTACTGGAATATGTTGTTTCCCTTTGCTGATATGTACTCGCTATGGAGACCATAAACAAATGAAATATATTTATAATATAGAAAACACATAACCCTTGAAATAAGTGTTGCTAATGTACTCAGTTTGCCTCTGCTAGAACTTCAGTAAGAGTAATCACTTCCAGGCACAGTGAAAGAGCTGTGTGTAGATATATGAGGCAGCTAAAGTGTTCTGTTAGACAGGCCAAAGAGCTTAGTTACAGGGGGATGCAGAAGTCTGTTCCTGTCTGGGTGGTACAGAAATTATGTCCTAGTGTATGAGAGACATATATGATTCAGTTATATATTACAGTCTGTGAGTAAATTCTCCTGCATGTAGTGCTCTGCAGGACATCGACTTTTTGTTCCTTAACCTGCCCTGTCCTGACCGATTTTCCACCACTGACTCCCCCCAATCCCGACCAATTTTGGAAAAAAAAAATTTTTTGGCTCAAACCTCTGCTTTTAGTGAGAAACATCGAAAATTCATAGAGAAATCTCTCACCTGAGGTTTACAATACTCGATACAGGTAGGAGTACCCCTTACCTTACAGGGTCTTTTATCAGGCTGGCTCCAAAGAAAGCGAGTTCTATGGAAGGGTATCGATTCCACACCACTCATAAGAGGTATTTATTTATTTATTTATTTGGTACTCACCAAACACATCAACATACCTGACCTTTTTTGGCAACATTACCTGATCATCATTTCTGATTGTTTCTTCCTCTAATGCTACATAAACTTTGTCCTCCACATTGTCATCGATTGCAGAATCACTCTGGCCCTGAATTTCATACCGTGGCACGACATGTCTTTACTGGCCAGGTCACTGGTAACAGGTGAATTGCCGAAACAATGGCGTGAAGGGGGGGGGAGGTCATGCAGGGTAAGCCATTGTCCCTGCCTGGCATCTTGTAGGGGAAGGTGTCCCATGTAAACGTACCAAAAATCATGCACAAAAATTGAAAATTGTGCAAATTAGGGACCTTGCAATTGATGCATGTTTATATACATCAGCGGGACTGACAGTGCCAAAATGTGTGGCCATATATATATGTCAACGGGATCCAGCAGGTTAATTTAACATCCTGACACCCAACAAGTTAGCACAGAAGGAATTTACTCACACTTTGATGAAAAGGAGAGGTGAAATGTTGATAGTCCTGCCGTCCTAAAAGTGTTGTAATAAAAATATTGGCAATGCCAAGATCTCCAGCACCACTCCCCAGCATACCGATTTGCCCAGTCCAGTTTCCATTGGGTTGACGTCCACCCCATAGTTCCCCTGCAGGTCAAATAAACAAACTGCAATCAATAACTGAAATTACTACAATTAACTGCAGATTGAAGAAGACATTCATTCTTGTTATATATCTGACTTGTATTACAGAAGAAAAAAAGCCATCACTTGGTTTCCCTCATGTGTTCATGCAGCCATTATAGAACGGGTTATATGCCTGAGGTGAAGTTGCATTATGTGACCTTTATCAGTAGCAGTGATATGCAAGTGAGCCATTTTTCAGAGTTTCATCAAGCATTAGCATAAAAATATAAAACTTTCCTCCTTTTGAGTGACATTGATTAAGGTGTATATCTGTCTTTCTATCCATCTGTCTACCTGCCTATCAATCTAGCCATCTATAGAGAGACAGACAGACAGACAGACAGACAGACAGAGACAGATGGACCACCCACTGGTGACTGGCATCCAGGGTGAGGCTGTTCCAATAAAAAGTAGTCACATTTTGACTCCTACAACCTCATGATACATTGGCATCAGCCATTTCATAATGTAGAACATTAGATTTGTATTAGCGATAATACAAAGGTCTAATAAGAAAGCGTGTAAGAGGTGGGTCCTTGCTGATTGAATTAGGCTTGACAGAAGTTCTGCTGACAGACTATTTCAGTTTGACCAATGGATTAGAAAAGAAGCTACTTAAGCAACAAGTTTCCCCAAGTAAGGAAAAATAGTGGAAAACCGAGAAAAACCTGTTCTAAAGGACATAAAATTTCAATACGATACATTACGTCAGATCCTAAAATTGTTAAGAAGTTCGTAAAATTATTTGCAATCGCACTATGATCATTCAGAATAACCAGATTACTACAAACTCACTTCCACACCACACTTTTGCACAGTTCTAATTCATTCTTCGAGTATTGCTACCATTCATCCGTCTCAAAATGATACTCCCAACAATCAGCATTGTGACGATATTTCCGCTTCTATTGGAAGGAATCTGGCAGGGTCAATAAGGGTCAGGAAAAATAGGGATGCAGGTGTTGGAGTGAAGAAAACGTTGTATAACATATTATTGCCAGTAGTGGGATACGTCTATGAAGCGTGGACATACGAATGGGACATATAAGTGAGAGCTGTTGCAGCAGATAACCGCAGAAGTACTGTACCTAAGAGGTGAGAGATAGAAAGTTTAACAAATTAATGGATTTGTGAAGAATGTGATATATAAAGAGGCACTGTTGGGAAACAAAGTAAATTAATGGATTCGTGAAAAATGTGTGATACAAAGAGGCACTGTTGGGAAACAAAGTAAAAACAAGCATTCTGTGGTGGATGGATCATGTGGAGGAAACAGAACGTGAAAGTCTGACTAGGAGTGTGAATGAGTGTGAGGGTGCTGAGAGATATAATGATATAATATGTGAGTGTATGTAAGAAGGAATATTGTGTTCTGTGATCAGGGGCCGTTAGTATGAGGGGTGAGAAACACATAGAGGTCCAATATATATGCTAGGGAGAAGGAACCAAAGGCCATGAGCCTGCATTAACCATTCCTTCTCAAGAGAAAAACAAAATACAAGAGAAAGCCAAAATCAAGGTCGGATCATTTCGAGATACCTGGACTGGAGATCATAGTTAGTAGTAATACAGACAGAGGGAGACAGTTCCAGAGTTGACCTGTTGCATAAATGAAGGACTGGGAGTAAAGGTTAACCCTTGCATTAGAGAGTTGGACAGAAAAGGGATGAGAGTTTGCTGCTAGGCAGGTGCAACGCGCCTGTTGTAGAAGAGGAGGAATGCAAGCAGACAGTTCAGAGGAGCAGTGACCATTGAAGTAGCGATAGAAAAGAAATAAAGATGTAACAATGCGGCAAAGAGACAGAGGTCGAAAGGAGTCAGTAAGAGGAGGAGAGTTAATGAGACGAACAGCCTTTGACTCCACCCTATTGAGAAGAGCTGTATGTGAGGAGCCTTCCCACACATGAAAGTTGTACTCTAAACAGGGGCGAATAAAACCCCTGTATAGAGTCAACAATTGTGCAGGGGTAAAGAAGGAACGGAGTCGGCATAACACACCCAATCTCTTAGAAGCAGATTTTACAAGAGATGTAATATGATCTTTCCAAGACAGGTCCCGAGTGAATGAAACCCCAAGCATGTTCAAGGATGATTCAGGTTTAAGCTGAATATTATTAAAAATTAGTGAGTACACCTGTGGAAGATTTTGTTGGGTTGATAAGTGTCAGAACTAAGTCTTAGATGCATTAAAAACAACAAGATTATTTTTACCCAATCAGAGATACGAGCCAAGTCAGATATTGGGTGTGCCATAGCCTCATCCCTTGTTTGTTGAAGTAACTGCTGAGATGGACGTTGCGGGAACTGAATGGAAAGGTGAAGGGTGGAGTCATCTGCGTACAAGTGGATAAGGTTAGATGTACAGCTTAGAAGATCATTGATGAATAAAAAGAAGAGAGTTGGTGATAGGACAGAGACCTGAGGAACACCACTGTTGATAGATCTAGGAGAAGAACGATGGCCATCTACAACACCAGCTATAGAACGACCAGAAAGGAAGCTAGATATGAAGGCACAGATATAAGGATAGAAACCATAAGAGGGTAGTTTGGAAATTACAGATTTATGCCAGACTCGATCGAAAGCCTTTGAGATGTCAAGTGCGATGGCAAAGCTTTAGCCAAAGTCCCGAAAGGAGGATGACCAGGAGTCTGAAAGGTAGATGAGAAGTTCGCCAGTGGAGCGTCTCTGACGGAACCCATACTGTCGATCAGCAAGAAGGTTGTGATAGGAAAGATGCTTTAAAATTTTTCTATTAAGAATTGACTCAAAAACTTTTGAGATACAGGATGTTAAAGCAATTGGACGATAGTTAGAGGGTTGGAAATGGTCACCCTTCTTTGGGATGGGCTGAATAAAAGTGAACTTCCAGCAAGAAGGAAAGGTACAAGTTGACAGTCAAAGGCGAAAGAGTTTGCCTAGGCAGGGTGTAAGCACAGAAGCACAGTTCTTGAGGACAACAGGAGGGACTCCATCAGACCCATATGCATTGTTAGTATTGAGGCCAGTGATGGCAGAAAGTACATCAGCTGAAGAAATTTTAATGTCAGGCATGAGGAAGTCAGAGGGGGGATGTGATGGAGGAAGAGCACCGGAATCATCTAAGGCAGAATTGGAGGAGAAACTCTGAGCAAAGAGATCTGCTTTATCAGTAGAAGAAATAGCTACAGAACCATCAGAATAGAAAAAATGAGGGAAGGATGATGAGGTAATGATGTTAGAAAGGTTTTGGGCGAGGTGCCAGAAGGATCAGGAAGAATTCGAGTTGGAGAGTTGAGAGCATTTCGTACGGATGAAGTTATTTCTAGCGGAGTAAAGTACAGACTTAGCATGATTCCAGGCAGAAACATAAAAAAAGATGTGATTCAGGGGTGGGTTGGTTCTGGTACCTTTTATAGGCCCTCTCCTTGCTGCGAACAGCATTAGAACAAGCATAATTAAACCAAGGCTTTCTTGCATTAGTCAGAGGATATGAGAATAGAATGTATGCTTCCATGCCCAAGAGAATAACATCTGTAATGCACAAGGCACACACAGATGGCTCCCGGCCATGAAAACAATAATCATTCCAGGGAAAATCAAAGAAGTACTGCCTGAGGGCCTCCCAATCCGCAGCTATAATGTGCCACAGACGACATTTCTTTGGAGGGTCCACAGGCCATACTGGAGCGATAGGACAGGTTAAGGTAATAAGGTTGTGATCTGAGGAGCCCAACGGAGAGGAAAAATTAACAGTGTAAGCAGAAGGATTAGTTGTAAGGAACAGGTCAAGTATGTTGGAGCTCTCTCCAAGGCGGTCAGGAATACGGGTAGGATGCTGTACAAGCTGCTCTAGGTCATTAACCTGCTGACTCCCAATGACGTATATATACGTCCACACGTTCTGTCACTGTGAGTCCCGTTGATGTATATAAACGTGCAGCAATTGCAAGGTCCTTAATTTGCACAATTTTCATAATTTCGCGCATGATTTTTGATACACATACACGAAACGCCTTCCTCTACAAGATGCCAGGCAGGGTCAGTGCCTTACTTCGCATGACCTCCCCCCTCCTGCACGCCATTATCTTGGCATTTCACCTGTTACTAGTGACCTGGCCAGTAAAGACATTCGTGGCACGGTATAAAATTCAAGGCAAGAGTGATTCCCCAATCGATGACAATGTGGGGGACAACGTTTACGTAGCATTAGAGGAAGAAATAGTCAGAAACGATGATCAGGTAATGTCGTCAAAAAAGGTCAGGAATGTTGATGTGTTTGGTGAGTGAAACAATGCTTATATTGCCTATATTAGTGTGTGAAAACCAATACACTCTCATACTACAGATAAATTCATACCAAATAAATAAATAAATACAGTTTATGAGTGGTGTTGAATAGTTACCCTCCCATAGAACTCGTTTCCTTTGGAGCCAGCCTGATAGAAAACCCAGTAATGTAATGGGAACTGCTACCTGTATCCAGTATTTTAAACCTCAGGTGAGCGATTTCTCTACGAATTTTCGATGTTTCTCACCAAAAATGGAGGTTTGAGCAAAAAAAAAAAATTTTTCTAATTGGTCGGGATTGGGGGAGGTCAGTGGTGGAAAATCGGTCGGGACGGGGCGGGTTAAGGATAGAAATGATGTAGGCTTGTTCACCAGGTGGATATATATATATATATATATATATATATATATATATATATATATATATATATATATGATTTCTTACACTTTCTCACAAAAAAAGGGGTGTCGAAAATTCTGAAAACAATTTGTGTGTATGCCAGTCAGTAATGGTAACTGCAGCATACGGTAATATAATGACTGCAGAATGAGTCACTCCAAAATCAGGCATACGAATGATAGTAATATGACTAGGTACGTTTTTCTCATTATCACATCCATCAGTCCGAAGTGATCTGGTACTTTTGGGAAGGGTGTATAGTTCGGCCTGAAATATCATTCCACCTTTCCTAGAAAAGATTATGAAGCCCTTTCATGATATAAAAGATTTGTTGGGCTACTAGCATTGCATTAACGAGATTAAAAACTATAGTGCACTGTCTCATTATCCATCATGCACAATGAAACAGCATTTATAACTGCACAGTCAGGAACAAGTTTACCTATGTTCCATTGCACTGGCTGCATTTCACACTTGGGGAATATCTGTCACTTTTTTTCTTGATGCATCATGTCAGAAAGTTATCCTTAGAAAACATTTACAATCTCTCTCGAAAGAAAGTGAAGAGTTTAAGAGATGATATATTAGGAGGAACCTCGTCTACAACTGACCATAATGTATTAAAAACTTCCAGTGTCAGAGAGGCGAAAAACTCACCCTTAGGAACTTCCACCCAGTTAATAGTAAAGTTACAGGCGCTGGCGAGAGCCCTGACCACCTCCACGTCGCGACCGTACAGATATGGCTTCTCACCTCGACTTTGATCATACATCACAGCTGGCGGGAATTCGAAGGTAACCACCTGTTTTCGCCATGGAGTCAATGAAGGGATATATATTAACTTGTTGAAACAGGTTATGGATTCTGTTAGTTTTTACTACCTCCGGATGATATCATTCAGTTTGGGAAAGAGTTTTCGAACTAATGATCTTACAAGTAGAGCTCATTGACCTATGGAATTCAAAAAGTCTTCCTCAGGAGTATCAGAATTGTCTGAAAATAGCAAGATGAAATATAGGATACATTCTCGGAACAAAGATCTTAGCACTGGGTATTCTGTTACCAATTTTCAGAAGAAAATTCTTTTGGACTGCTTGTTTAATTACTAGTTGTGTCCCATTCATGAGACGGCTAATTTTGTTGCAGTATTCATATTCAGACAATTAGAACTATTCAGACTCACATGAATAATACCTTCTGCTATTAGGTAGAGTGGAATACTTGAATTACTTGGACCATAAGAAGTTAAAAAGAATATAATGTTCATGTGCATAATGACTGTCATGTGTACTTCTTGAGTTTGTATGGTACTTTGTAATTCTGTTACTGGTTTCATAACCAAATATGGCCAGTCAGTCAAGGATGCTGAACATGAATAACCTAAAATTATAACAATGTCAAATCCAAAACATATGAATCAGCGTCATATGTTTGCATGAGTCGCGGCTAATGCTACATCCGTCGTTGAACAAATAGACAATTTTTAAATGGGGGTAATTAAGTATTTTAGGTGATCAGCTGGAATCTGTAGTCATAGGATTGCAAACACATATCATGGGGAAATCAGAGGTTCTCTGCCCAAGATCGACCGAACTGTTGTATGATTGTATAAGTAATTGTGGAATTTGCTAAGCATTCTTAACTCCCTTGCGCACCATAAGTTTCCAAAAAGTTTCGGTTCCATGCACAGAACGAAAACCTTGCTCTGGCTGGCTCCTCACACATGGCAAGGGAAAAATTTCTATGGCCCAATTTAACCCCGGAAAGTGCTTATATTGTTATAAATCGTTTCCCATAATCTTCGCTGATGTTTATACTGTAAGAAAAAAACATAAACCAGATGAATAAATGTACAGAAATGAAGCCTGAATAAATCTAATTCACATGAAAACTAGCTTCTCATAACTTCCCAACATCACCAAGAAAAAATTTTCCCATGAGGCACAGCTGCAAAGGGCATGTCTGTATGCAGAGTTTCACGATCTTTTATCTGTGAAAGTTTCAAGTTGATACGTCCAATAGTTTTCCAGCACATCGAAAAAAACAAAAAAACAAAAATTGCCCCAAAACATCTGATTTGTTTATTTCATATATTGTTAGTGACACTGTAATATATATATATATATATATATATATATATATATATATATATATATATATATATATATATATATTCTATCCAGTTTTGTAGTCCAAAGGAAGGAAGCCCATGATATAATTCACAGTTTTATTAGCCTTATTATTATTGAGAAAATGAATTTTGAAAAGTTACGATGGGTTGTGCGCGGTTTGCACGTGGTGACAACACATACGCTCAGGCCCGTAGTCTGAGTATTATGTTTGTCTTTCGTAACTTTTCCCCAATTATTTACACACATAGGTTACTCTGCTGTACAAAAGTAAGCATAAGAAATCATCAGCTTGATCAAGTTTTCTTCAGATTTTTGATGCGACCTATACTTTACGAGTATAATCACTGAGAAAATAGCAATGAAATCCAACACATATTCCCTATGAGAAACATATAGTAAACACACATTTTATACCTTACAATACAATAGTATAAAAATTAAACAAATAAGCTGGTTCCTCATGTCCTCTAGCAGTGTTGTAGTGTTCCTTGAGAGGAGATGGGGTTGCAGAGATGAGGACAGGTACGATCACAGCCTGTGTGTGTGTGTGTGTGTGTGTGTGTGTGTGTTTGTGTGTGTGTGTGTGTGTGTGTGTGTGTGTGTGTGAGTATTTGTGATGTGTGTGTGTGTGTGTGTGTCTGACTGTCTGTCTGTCCTGTGCATGCATGTGCATGCGTATGTGTGTGTGTGTGTGTGTGTGTGTGTGTGTGTGTCTGATGTGATTTATTGCTATGCTTTCATCAGTATGATACCGATGAAAGCACAGTCCTGTGCAGAGCGCCAAATCGCAAACAGGACATATATAGCTGGTGTTCCTCCTCCTCTTCTTGAAGTAGCACAACACACACCGCAGCCTTTTCCTGTCGGGGATTTTCTCCAGGGTGTGGTGCAGAGACGAGTCCAAGCATGTCCTATTGTCTACATATCAACGGCGCTTGGACGGCAGTACTCCTCCATCTCCTCGCCTCCTTAGTCCTGCTGGAGGTGCAGTGGCATGAACTAGCCAAGTAACTCCTGACAGGCCAGCTTCTGTGGGAGGTGGAACAACCATGGCAGTAACTGGCGGAGTTACTCCTGATGGGCCGGCTACTGCAGGAGGTAGAGCAGTTGTGACAGTAACTGGCGGAGTCACTCCTGATGGACCAGCTACTGCAGGAGGTGGAGTGATTTTTGCAAGACGTGGAGCAATTGTTGCAGGAGGTGGAGCGATTATTGCAGGAGGTGGAGCGATTGTTGCAGGTAGAGCGGTGGCTGCAGTTGATGGAGTGGTTGCTGCAGGTATGGGTGGTCGTTGTCGCGAGGGAAGGTCAGGGGCATGGTGAAGGGCATGACCAGATGCCAGCCACTCCTCCTGGAACGTCAGGAGTTTGTGGCATATGTGCTCCTGGAATTCCAGGAGAGTCATAGGCCTGTTGGTGTTCTTCTTGTAGAGGATGAAGGCACTGAATAGGGCCATGTGGATGAAATAAAAGGTAATTTTCTTGATCGACTTGACCGTCCTCCTTTGGGCGGGGTAAGATTGGATCATCTGATAGAAATGATCCACCCCGCCCACGTGCCTATTATAGTCCTCCACCATGACGGGCTTGTTCACGGTTTTCAGAACATGGTGGACTCTCCTGTCTGGACCCTTGACCTTCCCATGCACCTGCTTAGGGACGGTGGTGTCACTGTGGAAGGTGGACACCATACTTACGATACGTTTGTCCTTCCACAACACCACCATTACATTGCCCTTGTGTCTAGCTTCCACTCCATCATCAGGAAGGCATTTAGCACTGCTGATGTCCTGCAACTCCCTCGGTGCTCCCCTTGCCAGTCATACTGTGCCACACACGTACATGCCCTCTGCGAAGAGGCGTTCGCACAGTGATACAGAGTTGTAATAATTGTCCCTATACAACTTGTATCCTTTGCCCTTCAAAGGTTCAGTGAGGCCCCACACTGTGTTCTCTAGAGACTTCTTCTCCCCAGTGTATACTGCCAAATTCCAAATGTAACCACTCCTTGCCTCAGCCAAGATGTATAGTTTTATTGCATACTTTTGGGGCTTTATAGGGTTATATATATGGAAAGAAAGCCGACCCTTCCAACCCGAGATCCCTCATCTAGGCTAAGATGTTCGTCTGAGATGTAAACCTCGCTGAACCTCTGAAGGAGATACTCCATCACTGTGCAAATCCTTATCAGCCAGTCCTGATTGCCCTCGGGTATGGCGAGACTATTGAAAGCATGAAAATACTTCAGGATGGCCCTGAAGTGCTTTCCACTCATAGCTCGCCGAAATATGGGGTATTCGTGAACCTCTGATGAACGCCAATAGTGTCTCATGGTTGGCAGTTAACAAATCCCCATAGAAAATATAATCCAAGGAACCGAGTCATTCCCTCCTTGTTGCAGAGGTACCAAACATCTAGTGCAGTCCCCAGAAACGTGGGATATTTGTTTGTTTTGACCGTCAGGTAGGTGAGCAACTCCCTGGTAATAAAAAGTTGAAAGTATTGGAGTGGTGTTGCTGGTGTTGCCACTATCAAACCTTGGGTTTTCGGTGAAAGGGCCAGCATTGGGTGTAAATGACCCAGAACTCCCAGCTTCCTCCTGACGGTCACCACCTGGGGAAATGCTTGGCTGTGTACGTGTGTGACACACATGACCCCGAGACAGACGACTACCTCTCGGCCGCCCACCACTACCTCCCCTAGGCCCACGCCACCCTCGTCTTTGTGGTGGGGAGGGAGATGGTGAAGATGATTGTGTTGATGATAGCTGGGTGGATGAATGTTCAGGTGATCCTGGTGATGAAGATGGTTGTGGTGATGGTTGTGATGAAGATGGTTGTGGTGAAGATGGTTGTGGAGGAGATGGTTGTGGCACTGCTTCTGCTGCATATGATGATGATGATGATGATTGCTTATATTCAAGGGGAATGAAGTCTGAAGAGGACAGTGACTTACCAGATTTAGCTGGGGAAGATGATATGGAAATATCTTGGATGGGTGGTGAGATGTGGGCAGGTTGAAGTGTGATGAGGGTGTAGGGTGAGTCTGGAGGAAAAGAGGCCAGTGTTTGCAGTGGGGGAGTGGAAGATAGGTGGTGATAATGTGGCTCAATCTCTGTCGGGGTGGTTTCAGTGGTGGCAGGCCTGACACCAGTGGTGGCAGGACTGGTGGCAGTGATGGCAGTAGTGTAGGGGGTGATAGGACTGATGGCAGGGATGGTGGTTGTTTGCAAAGTGATGGCAGAGGTGACAATTGCCGTCGGAGTGATGGCAGTAACAGAAGTAGTACTTATTTCACCAGTGGTGGCAGTGGTGATAGGAGTGGTGGTAGTGATGGTGTTACTACAACTACTCTCTGTTGTGCTTATCGCCGCAGCCGTGACCGCTGGTTTGTACTTATCATCACTCGGGTCAGATTTCCTCCTTCCTCTCCTGCTACTCACTCTCCTGCTGCTCACTCTCTCCTCCTCAACATATTCACTGTCTGTTTCACTATGACTACTTTCCTCACTCTCACTGCCACTGAACCAGTATTTCATGTATGCTTTTTCAGATAACCCCTTGCGAGGCATTTTTCCGTTATTGTAAACTACAGGGGAACAGTAAAAATCAGTTACAAATTTTCAAATCTGGCTTTCTCTGAAAATATATAAGAAACACTTATAAACGTTTTTCACAACCACACTGTGCTATATATAACACAGTATCACTATACACATGTAAGGTATGGACGGTGCGGTAGTAGTCAAATGCGGGTTTAAATGCCCAGCCACGCACTCGCACACCCTCCCAGTCTGACTGACTGGAGAATACTGAGCTAAATATAGGCCGCTTACCATTACAATAAGCTCCCAGCTGTTCCCAGACATTTCCCCTGCACCTGGCAACCCTCAGTTTTGACTCAACCAAATTTGACGCAAATCCATCCACAGGAAAAGTTTCTACAACCACTTATAGGGAAGTTGCGTCATGTTGCATCATCGGTTACTCTTCAGATTACAAGGATTATGACTCGCATTGCGTCATCTTGTGTGAGGGGTTTAAATGATACACCCCTGAGCAGAGAGCTGTTATATTCTTTACTCATAACTATACGACTAAGCACATAAATGATTGTCATCCTAACCTAGCATCTTAAATCAAAATCTTTTTCTTCCACAGCTTTGCCCATGTTTATATAGGATTGCTGTTTCTGACTAGTCATCTCCATTCTCCTGTATGTCCAAATGCATCCCCTGCTATATTTCTCTCCTTCATATCTCGCTGCATACAGTCTATCCACTGTCTCCTCAGCCGACCTCTTCTCCGTCTACCCTCCACTTTCATGCGTATCACTCTTCTACCCATATAGTCCTCATTCCTTCTCATTACATGTCCGTACGATTGTAGTTGCCTCTCCTGCACCTTCTTTGAGATTTCCACACATTCTCTTGACCCTGCTCATCCATCTCAGCATCTGCATCTCCGCCACCTCCAGTTTTCTCTCCTGATCCTTCTTTATCTGCCAAGTTTCTGAACCATATATTGTTGCAGGCCTTGCCACCATTTTATATACATTTCCTTTCACTCTTGTACTGATTTTTCTTTCTTATAACACTGACATATCCCTCCAGTTTCTTCACCCTGCCTGTATCCTGTGGTTAATTTCTGCATCCAGTCCGCAGTCACCTGTTATATTCGAGCCTAAATATTTGAATGTCCCAGCTCTTTTCAACTTTTCTCCTAGCAAACTTACATTTCCCTGTTCTTTTTCTTCATTAAAGCACAAGTATCTTGTCTTTCTCCTACTAATTTTAAGTCCTCTATCCTCCATTTTCTTTTTCCACTCCTCCAACTTCCGTTCAACTCTCTCCCTGGTGGTACCTATCAGCGCATATCATCTGCAGACACTATAACCCATGGAGCCTCTTCACTGATGCCTGTCCCTAAAACAACCATTAACAAATCAAAGATATAGGGAAGGCAAATCGAAGATATAGGGACTCAACGAGGATCCCTGATGTAGCCCAACTTGTACTGGAAACTTCTCTGTTGCAGCAACACTACTTCTGATGTGAGTTCTCACCCTGTCATACATGTCTTTAACCAGTCACACATACTTTTCTGAAACGCCCTTCTCTGTCATACATCTCCATACTTCCTGCCTTAGCACAGTAGCATTTCCATGTTGACAAAAATCTAATGCAGCATTCTCTGTTTCTCTTCAAATTATTCCTGGATTGATCCACTGCGAAGATTGCATTGGTGTTCCTTTTTCTGACATGAATCCGAACTGTTGTTCACCAGTCTCTGTTTCCTCCCTTAATCATTTCCCTATAATTCTCTCCCATATTTTCATTGAGTGTGGCAACAACTTTATACTCTGATAGTTCCCACAATCAAGAATATCACCTTTTTCGTTATAGATCGATGCTATCACACTTTCTCGTCAGGCCTCCGGTATTTTCTCCTGATCATAAAATATTCTCTACTAAATCTACTAGTACATCTGCATCATCTTCTCCAAAGCTTTTCTTCGCCTCTGCTGGCATTTCATCCGGTCCCACTGCCTTCCCGTTTTTCATCTTTTTTAGTGCTGCTTTGACTGCCTGCCTACTAATTTCAGACGTTTCCCTCTAATTTGGCGTCCCATCTCCAAAATCACTCTGCTCGTTCTCCTCGCTCAGTAACTTCTCGAAATACTCTTTCCACCTTGCTTTTATGCCCTCCTCTGCACTCTGTACCCTCTCCCCACCATCCTTTATCTGATTTATATCCGTAAGATCTTTTGTCACTTTGTTCCTTCTTTTTCCCAACACAAAGATCTTGTTCTGTCCTACTGGTGTTTCTAATTCCTCCTAGAGCTGATACATTACTCATGTCTTTACTCTTGCTATCACTTTTGTGGGGTGCTTTATTTGGTCGTTTTAGTCTCTCTTTCTCTTCTTCATTCCCAGTTCTATCAAATTTCTTCATTGCTTCTTTCTTTTCTATTACCCTTTCCTGCGCCTCCTCATTCCACCACCAAGTTTCCTTATCTTGTGAGGAGCCTTTTCCACATGTTTTGCTCAGCAGTTATTCCCCCACCTGCTTAATTATCCTGCCGTTTTTCTCCACCACTCATTATGTTCTTTTCTGGTGTTATTTCTCTCATAACACTAGTTCTAAACTCGCTCTGTAACTCCTCCTCTATCAACTTCCACCATCTAATTTTAGCATTTCCTTGTTGTTTCCTTTTCCTCACGCCTATGACTTCTCAGTCAACCACTACCAGCCGATGTTGTGCTACTACACTCTTGTCATTTATCACATTACAGTTCATAATTTCTTTCAAGCGGTTCATTCTGCATTGCTAAAAATCAATTTGACTCCCTCTTAGTCCACTTTTGTAAGTGATAATTTGATTTGCAGGCTTTGTAAAAAAAAAAAAAAAAGTAGAATGGCCATGTCTGCTGCCAGTGCGAAGTCAGCTATACTCTCTCCCGCGTTCATAACTCGAAATCTGAAACTACCATGCACTCTAGAAAACACAGCCCTCTTCCTACCCACATGGCCAGTCAGATCTCCTCCGATGAAAACTTTCTCCATCTGGAACCCCTACCATTACTTCTTACCGATGCCTGCAGAACTCATCCTTTTCTTCCACACTACACCCGACCTGTGGTGCATAGGCACAAACCACATTTAGCACCAAGCCACCATGTTCCAGTTTCACACTCATTATCCAAACACATTTTTCCCTTCCACACTCACCAGCCCCTCCATCCAATTCTTATCCAAGATGATTCCAACACCGTTTCTTCCCTGTGCATTTGTTTTGCTACAGATGAGCTTATACCGTGCGTCGATTTCACGTACTCTGTTTTCTTTCCACCTTGTTTCTTATACACACAGTACTCCCACGTTTCTTCTGTCCATCATGTCAGCCAGCTCCCTATCTCTCCCAGTCACGCTCCCCATACTCAGTGTCCCCATCCACAGAGTTCGCTTCTTCATCCACACCCGCTCATGAAACGGTAGCCCTTGCTCACTTGTGACAGGAGTCAGGTGAGGCCCCTGAGCGTCACATCTGGGGAACGTCCAAGCTGGTTCCGAGGCCAATGATGGATGACTAATCAGAGGTTTGAGCAAAGTTTTATGACCGGATGCCTTTCCTACCATCAACCCTCCCTATTTACCCGGGCTTGGGCCCGGCACTAAGTTGGGCTGGCTTGCCCCAGCAATGGCTAGGTTGGCATCTTAAACCAAAGTGCAAGCACGAATTTAGATGGGATTTGGGGAAGATGCGTCCCTCTCATTCCCATTTTCGCCAGACCAATGAATAACTACAATAAAAGAACAATGTTACTGACAAAAACATCTGCCATAATTATCTTACGTAAATGTTTTCAGAGAATCATTTCAGTCAAGAAAAGTTTTTGTAATAGATATTTTAGAATTTGGTTATGAATTCAAACTTGTGGTAATTCCGTTAGGAATCACTCCCCCTTTTTGCAAAGTCTGAGTGCACGTCTGCAGCGAATATACTCAGCCACACATGATTCACTGAAATGTATACCAGTATATGATCCCAGTTCTTTGAGTCATTTTTCAAAATTATGCTGTCTCTTTTTGTGCCTCAGAGACCCATGAGATAAATTACTTTGTAAGGCACATCGCTGTCTTCCACTCTCACTGATCTAGGTAGACGAAGTCTGTCTATCTATCTATCAATTGCCAGACGCCTTAATCCCATACGGGGTGGCCACAAACAAATCGCCTCCACGTCACCCTGTCCCCCGCCATGTCACTGTCCTGCTCTCAGTTCACCCCCCCCCCTCTCATATACCTCTCCACTCCATCTCTCTATCTCATCCTTTGCCTTCCCCTTCCTCTCTCCCCCTCCACCTCACTCACATACACTCTCCTCGTCAGTCTCTCAATCTCCATCATCTCCACATGGCCAGACCATGTCAGTGTGTTTTACCTAACGCTTCCTATCACATCCACATCCACAACACAATGCTCCTTTACATCCTCATTTGTCATTATGTCTCTCCATGTGACTCCACATGTTCCTCTCAAATAACTCATTTCCACTGCTGTCACTCTTGACTTGCGTCCTTCCAACAACGTCCAAGCTTCACTTCCATACGTTAGAGTTGGTATCACAATACTGTCATGTAATAACTTTTTCACTTCCATGCTCGCTTCCCTGTTTCTTATCACTCCCTTCAAAGAACCAGCAAAATTTCTTCCTTATTGTACCATTTCAAGCACTTCATCCTCCAAACTTCCATCCTTACTCATCACACTAACCAAGTACTTAAACGTACTAACATTTTCCATTTCTTCATCATCCAACCGCACTGTACATTCACTGACTTCACCTCTCTCGAAGACCATAACTTTACTCTTCCTTACATTTATCTTTAGATTCCGTTCTTTACACACTCTCCCAGACTCATCCACCAAGTCTTGCAGCTCCCCTTCGTCTTCACTTAAAAATACAGTATCATCTGCAAACAATAGTACAGGGAGTTTCCAGGCAATGCCCTCTCTCATTAGGGCCACTCCAACATCCACTGGCCTACCTTGTATCTCTTTTATAACCCATTTCATATACAGATTGAACAACCATGGAGACATGACACATCCCTGTCTCAACCCAACCTTCAAATAGAAAAACTCACTCAATTCACTATCCACACGCACTGCAGCCTTAACATCCTTATACATACTCTTCACATCATTCAACAACTTCCCATCTAAACCATATATTCTTAGTACTTTCTGGAATCTTTGTCCATCCACCCTGTCATATGCTTTCCAAATCGATGAAGGCCGCATTTAACTTTTTTCCCTTCTCTAGAAACTTATCCTCTATAGATCTATGAATGAATATCTGATCCATACACCCTCTTCCCTTCCTAAAGCCTCCCTGTTCTTCTCCAACTAATTCCTCTGTTATTTCCCTAGCTCTGTCAATAAGTTTCCTACCGTATACTTTCCCTATTACACTATGAAGACAAATGCTCCTATGTTTACCACACACTTCTTTTTTCCCTTTCCGTTTGCACAAGGGAATAATTATACCTGACATCCAGTCTTCCGGGACTCTACCTTCCTCCCAGGCCAATCTACACATCTTCCAAATCCATTCTACTACTATCTCTCCCCCATGCTTCAGTATTTCACCACACACCCCATCAATTCCTGGGATATTCCTCATTTTAACTTTCTTCATTGTTTCCCCAACTTCCATCCTACAGATTTCTTCCTGTCTTCTCACCTCCCTCCTTCTCCCAGCCATTCCCCAGCCACTTGTACTCGCATTACTTTCATTCTCTGTGTTCAACAATTCATTAAAGTGTTCTCTCCATCTGCTCACTTTTTCTCCCTTCTCAACTAGTAGTCCACCATTTTTATATTTCACTCCCCTACTAACTCGACGAAGTCGATGGTCATTATTTTTCTGCGATATGTATCTCTGTGTGTCTGTGTCAAGAACTCAGATTTCAGAAAGTCCAGGTAGACAGAGACAATGGTCATTATTTTTGTACGAAATGTATCTGTGTGAGTCTGTCTGTGTCGAAGACTCATATATAAGAAGTACTAGCTGTAGAAGGAAAAGTTATTAACAAAATTGTTTAGAGTGACAGAGTTCACATGTCACTCAACCAGCACTGGGAGTCATCGGATGGATACATAATACTCAGATTTTCATCTAACAGTATTATTACAGTCTACCTGGCTCGCAGATGATGGGTAATCTTCTCTGAAACTTATTTACCTCAGGACAAGTTTATGCTTTTGGGTAAGGCTTAGATTCCATTAAATCTGTTAGAACGAACATAAACCTTTCTGGCACACACTATATTTTACTTGCCTATAGCGCAGATACTTGTCTCAGATGTCAGTGTCTACTGGTAGAATAAGTTTAGGTTCAGTAGATGGCTTACAAAGTCTCTGGAATTCCATAATTATTTCTTTATTTATTTGCAACGGCAATTATAGCTGTCAACACAAGACATGATCATGTAGCCTACTTCATATGAGGTGTGTGTGATGAAAAACTGATCCATATTGTTTTACCCTTTCATTTCAAGAAATTCTATCATATGTTATCACTGCTTCCACGCAACTTCTTCACTCAACTTGAGAGAGAATTTCTGAAGTGATACGACATAACCAACTATTTCTCTCTCTCTCTCTCTCTCTCTCTCTCTCTCTCTCTCTCTCTCTCTCTCTCTCTCTCTCTCTCTCTCTCTCTCTTTCTCTCTCTCCCCGAAGCCAAAGAAAATAATTTTCATATAGAGTCGTTAAATTATGCCAGCATAATATAAGCGCTATTAGAGTGAAAGATAAATTATTATTACAAGAAAATAAGGAAGATTACATTCAGTGTGGCTCCGTTGAGGTTTGAGATCTTGTCCGGGAAGAGATTCGGCTTGCGTAGGAAACTTGAACGCCGCCAGATAGACAAGAACATCAATCGGTGCCTGGAGTACAACTGGTTCATGTACACCCGCCACTCACCACCTGAGCCAGACTGTGAAGAGCAGCAAAAAAAGACAGAGAATTGAAATTGCTAAGATAGAAAACTGAGCATAATAAGACAGAGAATCCAACGTATCAAAATAGAAAATTGAGCAGGTTAAGACGGAAAAAGGGATGGCAAAGGATCAAGCATGGTAGACACTGGAATGAGCATGTTATCACAGAAAATTGATAATCAGGCATTAATTACCACCCGCGTTGCGAAGCGAGCGGAATGTTAATGTTTTCAGATGTAAGGTTGGCTGGCTGGCTTTGTGTGTGGGTATACAAGATATCTCAAGAACAGCTTGAGTTATCAACATGAAACTTTCAGGGAACCAAGATATGACCACAACCTTGGACAAGTTCGAAAATGGGCACTCGGGGTCAAGGTGAAGGTCACCGAAATGGCTGCCAAATGTCAATTAGTTGATGTTTGGTGACCTTCACCTTGACCCCGAGTGTCCATTTTCAAACTAATCCAAGATTTTGGCCACATCTTGATATCCTAAAAGTTTCCTTGTTGAGAGTTCAAGCCGTTCATGAGCTATCTTGTTTACCCACACATAAATCTTTAATTTCCAAACTGCCCTCCTACGGCTTCTATCCTTCTATCTGTGCCTTCATCACTAGCTTCCTTTCTGGTCGTTCTATAGCTGCTGTTGTAGACGGCCATCGTTCTTCCCCTAGATCTATCAACAGTGGTGTTCCTCAGGGCTCTGTCCTATCACCAACTCTCTTCCTTTTATTCATCAATGATCTTCTAAGCTGTACCTCTAACCCTATCCACTCATACGCTGACGACTCCACCCTTCACCTTTTCATTCGGTTCCCGCAACGCCCATCTCAACAGTTACTTCAACAAACAAGGGATGAGGCTATGGCACACCTAATGTCTGACTTGGCTCGTATCTCTGACTGGGGTAAAAATAATATGGTTGTTTTTAATGCATCTAAGACTCAGTTCTTACACCTATCAACCCGACAAAATCTTCCACAATTGTACCCACTAATGTTTAATAATATTCAGCTTAATCCTACATCATCCTTGAACATGCTTGGGGTTTCATTTACTCGGGACTTATCTTGGAAAGATCATATTACATCTCTTGTAAAATCTGCTTCCAAGAGATTGGGTGTGCTAAGCCGACTCCGCTCTTTCTTTACCCCTGCACAATTGTTGACTCTATACAGGGGTTTTATCCGCCTCTGTGTGGAGTACAACTCTCATGTGTGGGGAGGCTCCCCACATACAGCTCTTCTCAATAGGGTGGAGTCAAAGGCTTTTCGTCTCATTAACTCTCCTCCTCTTACTGACTCCCTTCAACCTCTGTCTCTTCGGCGCACTGTTGCATCTTTATCTCCTTTCTATCGCTACTTTAATGGTCACTGCTCCTCTGAACTGTCTGCTTGCATTCCTCCACCTCTACGACGGGCGCGTAGCACCTGTCTGGCAGCAAACTCTCATCCCTTTTCTGTCCAACTCTCTAATGCAAGAGTTAACCGTTACTCCCAGTCTTTCATTTATGCAACAGGTCAACTCTGGAACTGTCTCCCTCTGTCTGTATTTCCTGCTGCCTATGATCTCCAGTCTTTCAAACGCAGTGTGTCCAGGCATCTCAAAATGATCGGATCTTGAATTTGGCTCTATATTGTATTTTGTTTTTCTCTTGGAGGGAATTGTTACTGCGGGCTCATGGCCTTTGGTTCCTTCTTCCTCGCATAAAAAAAAAAAAAAAACAAAACAAAGCCATCCAGCCAACCTCACAACTGATATGAAAGCATTGCCACTCCGCTCGGTTATCACCCGTGTTGTGAAACGAACGGAGTGGCAATGTTTTCAGTTGTGAGGTTGTCTGGCTGGCTTTGTTTGTGTGCATTCTGCGTCCTGAATTTACATCAAATCTGAATTAGAGGTGCAAAATTATTTGCCGAGGAAAAACTTTCCGGCCACGCAGATGGTGAGATCCCATCGTGAGATGGCTTGTACTTTCTAAATTGTTTTGCTGGGGTACCTACTCTTTACCTATGGGCAAGAGACGTCAATTTCATGATATTCTTGCTTTTATCAAACGATTTTGCAAAACTTATGAGACTACTCTGAAAGTAAAGGGGCAAATGAAGGCAACATCTGACCTGTCCAGGTTGAAAAGTCTGTTCTGCAATAAATCAAGTTTTCTGTACATTGCAAGAATGGAATAAGGCATCCAAAGGCTGAATTAATTAACATAGACAATTCTGACGGTACACATTCATTGTACTTAATTCGCGTTACGATCTGATTCAGTTACACTTGAAACTGCCATACTCATTGTTAAAATATGCATGTACTGGATTACAGTACTGTAGTCCTTACACCTTAGAGGTGGTAAAATGTTATTTTTTTTTAGACGCTCTTGCAAAACCAGAGTGGAAGTTATATTTTACTGTGTGTGTGTGTGTGTGTGTGTGTGTGTGTGTGTGTGTGTGTGTGTGTGTGAACAAAATAACTCGAACTTTTTTTTCTTATTAATCCAATTTTCACCCGATTTCAGGAGAATTAAAGGGACAACTAAGGATTTCACTTTTTTCTTTCGATGAACAGTAGGTTAAGGGTCAAAGCCTCATGCTCGGTCAAACTTTGGCCTAACATTATCTACCAATATACTTTTAATTAAGTTTAGAACAAAGTTGGTGGAAAAGCTGAGGGTAAGGCAAGAATGAAATGGCTCGATTTTAAGAGCAATGCATTAAAGGTCAAAGACGCAGGGCAAGTTCAAATTTGACACTTTTTTTTTTTTTTATGTGACCGACTCTGGGCATAGGCTTTACAGCCTGCTTTCAAGGCCCATTAGTCCTCCTACATACCGTACACCTCTACATGTCACCACGTCGGCGTTAATACCCACCTTCCATACTGAATACATGCTAGGGCTGTCTCATACGTGACTGGTGTATTGGTATTAGCAGGGATATTTTTACGACATTTCGGCAGGTCTTCTGGTAGATCAGTAAAGTCTGATATTTATGAAATTCAAACCCTTAAACTGTTCCCTGTTCCCTGTCCCAGCGGGATTTGAACCCAGGTCCGTTAGGACTGCAGGCCAACTCTTTACCGATTGAGCCACCACCTTCCCCATGTGTCGGTGTGTAAACAAGAATTAACACAATTCTGATCTAATATGGACAAAATTTGGTGGAAGTGCTGAGGATCGGCCAAGGGGTAGATTTACTGCTTTTCAGAACAGTGAGCAAAAAGGAAGGTCACATGGCAAGCATAACTTAAATTTATCTGATTTACATAGAAGATACTGGAAGGGTTCGAGGTTTGGCAAGAATAAGAGAATCTGAATTAATAATAATCAATAGTAATGGTCAATTGGAGTGGTAAAAGGTTAAGATCAAAAGATCAACTTTGAAATGTTTTAACTGAGTTACACCAAAGTTTGTGGATTGATTCTGAGTAAGGTGAGGAAATAAGGATTCAGTATTGAGAACAGTGAGTCAAAGGTCCATGTCACAGGGAAAAGTCAAAATTTAAGACCACTGGACAAGGTCAGTTGAAGCAGTTCTGGTCAGATTTGGGCTAAGCTTGAGAGATGAGTTAAAGGTCAGGCACAAATTAAGGAAATTGATTTTGAGGACAATCTGTGAAATGTCTAGTTCACAGGGCAAAGCCAATGGGTTGGCCTTAGACCACTTGGTGGGTGCTGGTGTTACTGTCTTTGAGTTTCTTTTGGTTTGCTTTGTTTTGTTGTGATTTCTTTATCTGCTCCGTTATATTAGGGGCATAATTGTCTCTGTCACACTTTCCTCAACCCGCCCCGTCCCGTCGACGTATGGGTATGTTGCAACGATTTGCATTTGCCAGTCCCAGCGACGTACCAGTACGTCGTGCAATTGCAATGTGCATAATTTCGACAATTTTCAAATTTCGCGCTTGATTTGCGGTACGTACTCTCGCCTGACCTTCCCCTGCCTGCCACCAGGCGGGGACACTCGGCGACCCCGCGCGACCCGCGCTAGCCCACCACTCGTCCACTCACCTGGTAGCCACGGTCCTGCTCAGACATGGCTAAGAGAGGTCTCTCAGACAGCGAGATTCAAGTCGCCCTGGACACCTTTACCGGCGACAGTGATTCCCCACTGGATGACGAGGAGATGGACAAAGATTATGTGCAGCCAGAGGAGGAAGAAACCACCAGCAGTGATGAGGAACTTCCGTCACCCAGGAAGCGGCAGTACGTGACTTACCGTGCTGCTAGAGAGGGGCAGGAGGCAAAGAAGGCATGTGGTATATCCTATCCCTATCCCCAGCGTGATTTGGAAGCAGAATTCGAGGACGAGGATGGAGCCGTGGGACGTGCTGCCACATGGTATGGACGGGAGGCGATTACACATCGTGGCCCAGAGCGCACACCACGTCGTATGAGCAGGTATGGGCCTAGCATTCTGTTTGGGGAGCTAGGAAGTCAAGTGGAGGGAGTGGGGAGTGAAAGGGAAAGTCCTGGGATTAGGGAAAGTGAGAGTGACGTGAGTGAGTCATTGCTGTCCCTACGTAGTGTGAGGCGGCATAGTGGATCACGTGAGCCAGTGTGGGTGCGTTCCTTATCACGTGGGGTTGTGAGGGAGGGGGAAGGTGGGGAGGAACCACTCCAAAGCACGTCTTATGCTCCCCAATATCCCCTAACACGTGGTCGAGCTAGGTTGCGTGAGAGAGCACGTGGTGTGGTAATGGAGGGGGAAGGTGGGGAGGAACCACTCCCCAGCATGTCTTCTGCTCCCCAATATTCTCCTATTTCATCCCCACAGCCCCCTAATGTTCCTCAAGGCCATAAAGGTAAGGGAAAGGGAAAAGGTAAAGGCAGAGGGAAGAGGAGTGACAGTGGGGAAGGCCTCCGTACTCCTTCTCCCCCACCTCCCCAACCAGGATCTCCTCCCCACCCAGACGAAGGTGGTGATGGGGCTGATGGGGACGAGGGATTTGTGTCGTGAGATTGGGAGGATGGGAGTGATTTTTCTCCCCTCATTCACCCCTTCACTGAGCAAGGGCGATCTGGCTGCATTGCACCAGGTATTCACAGTAATTCCACCAGGTTGGATTTTTTCCACCTGTTTTTCAGTGAGGCATTTGTTGAGCAGATTGTACACCAAACAAACCTGTTTGCAAGTGCCCAGCGCCTAGAGAGTGAAAGATTGGGAACAAGGAGTAGGCATTCTATGATCTATGATTACCCTGTCTCCCTTCCAGAAATGTTCTTATTTTTTGCCCTGGTCCTTTTGATCGGTATTATAAGAAAGAATAGAATTCCTGCTTACTGGACTAGGGACCCTGTTATGTTTACCCCCATATTTGGTCAAGTGATGAGCCGTAATCGGTTTCAACAAATTCTAAGTCGCCACCATTTTTATGATGCTCATGACCCTGCAAATGCAAACAACACTGACAAAATGAGGCGAATTCGGTTGGTCTTTAATCACCTCAGGCAAACCTTTCGTTCCTCATTCTATCCCTATAGAGATCTCGTCATAGACGAGAGTCTCGTGTTGTGGAGAGGCAATATTTCATTCAGACAGTATATACCCAGCAAAAGGCACCGTTTTGGGTTCAAGATCTTTGTTATGTGTGACTGTAGGACTGGATACGTGCAAGACATAGTCTTGTACACCGGTGCACAGACAGACATAATAGAAGATCGAAGTATTGGACTGTCGGGAGCAGTGATAAAGACGATGATACAAGACTACCTTCATTGCGGTCACGTTCTCTACCTCGACGATTGGTACACTAGCCCTCTTCTCGCTCGTTATCTTCACACACATGAAACGGGAGTCTGTGGAACCGTAAAGGTGAACCGGCGTCACATGGCCAAGGTAGGGCGGAAACTTGCAAGGAGCGAGGTTGTCTTCTTCAAAGCCAACAACATCCTTGCCACAATGTGGAACCACAACAGAGAAGTAAGCCTCTTGTCCACGGTTCACCGCCCCTTAATGCACCGTACTGATTCAGTAGATTACCGTAGTGAGAGCAGGCGTCGTGTTTGGAAACCTGAGTGTGTTATGGATTACAATATAAACATGCGCCTCGTGGACCAGTCAGACTCCATGATATCGACGGTAGAGTGTGCCAGGACAACGATGAAGTGGTATAAAAAACTGTTCTTTCACTTACTAGATATCACTGCTCTGAATTGCCACCACCTTCACGCCATGACCACAGGAGTTCAGGAAACATTTGAAGGGTTTGTGAGGGAGCTCACAAGAGAAATCTTTGCAAAGTATGCTGTTGAAAGGCCCCAACATCGCACCCGCACTGCCCCTATTGCCCAAACTCCCCAGAGAATATCCGGCCGCCATTTCCCCACT
Organism: Coenobita brevimanus; assembly: GCF_032717465.1. Classification (NCBI taxonomy): domain Eukaryota; kingdom Metazoa; phylum Arthropoda; class Malacostraca; order Decapoda; family Coenobitidae; genus Coenobita; species Coenobita brevimanus. The sequence continues at coordinate 17,249,831 of NC_136993.1, read as the reverse complement.
CCTATCCCTCCCCAGCCAAACAGACCTAGGCCCCAACGCAGGTGTCACGTGTGCAGTAATTCCCAGGTAAGACTCATGACACAGAGGAAGGACACCCGCTATGAGTGCGTGCAGCGTGACGTGGGTCTCTGTATTCACCCATGTTTCAGTGAATATCACACGTTGATGCAATTTTAGTATGGTGTGAATGCGAAAGGACGCTGAAATTATGAGGTAAATACGACAGACAGACGCTCAGTGAAATTATCAGTCAAGTTGATCCCCAAATATTAGTATAAAGTGCATACGGGTCGAACATAAGTGAAAACATTGTATGTAAGTATATAAATCTGCCCTAAGTTGAAACTTACATAGAGAGGGTTGTATGATGCGATATTCTGTCGCTCAGTGCAATAAATACGGCCCGTAATTATATAATTATTATTATGGGACATTCTTACGGGTATAATATAAGTTCAAATTATTGTATGTGATGATATATATTCTAAGTCAAATATTTCCTGACGCTCAGTTGAATGAATAAGGCACGTATTAGTCAAAATAAAAGTCAGAAAGTGATAAAGTGAATAATTAGTATATAAGTGTGTGAGTGAATTAGTATATAAGTGTGTGAGTATTATGTATGACGTAACATTCCTTGCGAGGGTATTTTCAGGCGATATTCTCACGCTCACTTGAATAAATAATGGCAGTAAGTATGTACAGTGCATTATAGGGGTGTAAACGTGTGTAATGTAAGTGGGAAATTATAATTGGAGTGAATAAAGTAGATGATGAAACACGAGTGTTTGAGATCGTGGTTGCTACGTGAATATGCGCTAGCATATCGCTAAATGTCCTCATAATGAATTAAAATAATTGAAAACCTTTACAGTGGTGGAGGAAAGGTTCTATGTAAAGGGAAAAATAATTGGAAAGTGATAAAACAATTTGGTATGTTGAAATACGAGTCATAGCGAGTGCGCTTACTAAGCTGATGTGCGCTATACTTATGCTGCATGTCATTATAATGAATGAAAACATCTGAAAACACTTACAAACAGTTGTAATTGTTAAAATGTCATTGAAACAGAAGTATACAAGTAGAAAAAATGATAGGTTGACTCATACCAGAAACTTAGCATATAGTATGTTACGACTCGGACCAAACTCGCTATGCTCGCGCGATGGTACAATGCTTATTTTTCATATATATGTGTCTGAAATCCATTATATTGTTACTGTTATTGTTTATTAGTTCAAATTCAATAAATACAGAGGTGTTGTGTGTTGTTTCTCCCATTATTCCTTACCATGGAAAACGTAAACGCATATCCAGCCCATTAGAGAACACCATACCTGCGGGGGGGAACCGCACCTGTACGGACCACTTATAGACCGCGGGAACCACTCTCTTTGTGATTTTCCTTCGTTTCTCGACCTAAGCGGAAGTTTTAGCAAAAAAAAAAATTTTCCAAAAAGGCTCGGGACTGGGGGATGTCATAGGTGCGGAAAACCTCGGGACGTGACGGGTTAAACAGAAGACAAAATTTAGCTCAAACCAAGTGGCTTTTATTTATTGTTTTATTTATATACCAGGTATTTTTTTAGTATGCTTTCTGCAGTCGGACATACTTACTTCCAGATAGACGTTTTCAACTTTTAGAGTTAGAAACAACCAATACTGACCCCATCGTGACATGAGATTACTCCAAAAGCTCGATTTAAATTATCTGGTACCAAAAAAAATAATAATAATAAAAATGGCTTACTAGGACTGAAAGGGCTATAAATACTATGACATTCAGACAGGAAGATAATATCGTACTGAACTGTAACTGTTTGGAAAGTAACTAGAAAAGATAAACATTACAACTTCCAGAGCAGTACGTCAAAAATCATCACAGCAGTCACATGACGTCATATACCATGTTTGTCGTTTTGCTACTAGGTAGTTACATGCAACTTAGAGGAGCCATTCACATTTAAATGAATTAAAAATGTTTCATTCAACACTTACAGTTTCAACAGTCTCTCCGATGCGAATGAAATCACCAGGAGGTACGAAGAACAAACCGAAAAGAATGGGATGGGTTTTGTTTTTTAATGCAAGGAAAAAGGAACCAAAGGCCAGGAGCCCACAAACCATTCCGGGGGGAAAAAATACAAAAGAGAGGCAAATTCAAGATCCCTTCATTTCGAGATGCCTGGGCACACTGCGTTTGAAAGACAGAAGAACATAGGAAGAAGGAAATACAGACGGAGGTAGACAGTTTCAGAGTTGACCTGTTGCATAAATGAAGGACTGGGAGTAACGATTAAATCTTGCATTATAGAGCTGGGGAGAAGAGGGATGGGAGTTTGATGCTAGACGGGTGCTATGCACCCGTCATAAAGGTGGAGGGATGCAAGTACACAGTTCGGAGGAGCAGTGACCATTGAAGCAGCGATAGAAAAGAAATAAAGATTCAACAGTGCGCGAAGAGACCAAGGTTGAAGGGAGCCAGTAAGAGGTGGAGAGTTAATGAGCTGAAAAGCCTTCGGCTCACCCTATTGAGAAGAGCTGCATGTGGGGAGCCTCCCCACACATAAGAGTTGTACTCTACACAGGTGCAAATAAAAACCGTGTATAAAGTCAATGGTGTTATATCTCTAACAACTCACTAATAACTGCTAAAGAAAAAATTTTAGGACTAGTATCTTATATATATATTATATATATATATATATATATATATATATATATATATATATATATATATATATATATATATATCCTGAGTATTGGACAGAACTGGGATTTTTCAAGTCTTTATAAAGCAGGGAACCCCCAGGTGGGGACATATGAGCTTCGCGACTATGAGCCGATAGGTGGAGGGCGGTACACTTAGTACCCTCCTAGTGCAATGGCTCGCCCAGCACCCCTGGGATCCAATGGGTTAAATATATATATATATATATATATATATATATATATATATATATATATATATATATATATATTCTTGTAAATAAACGACTTCTTTTACCTGCACAAAGCCCAGTATGTGCTGCGTTTTTTTGCCTTTTTTGGTGCTAGTGAACTCCTGAAGTTCATTAACGCTGAGTCCAACAATGATGTGCCTGTGTGGTAAAGATCAAAACCAGTGTTTATGCATAATTAATGCTTTCAAATCAAAGGCATACTTCAGAGTTTGTTTCCTCTATTGCAGAAGTTCTTACCTAAAACATGGGAAACGTCTGATAAAGAAGGGGTAATAGGCCCATATCTAAAACCGGAAAAGCTTTTCTTAACATTGATTAACTAGTTGGGTATTGCAAGATTCAAATGAAAGAAAAAAAAAACACTATTTTAATGAAGGAGCTCAAGGAAAAAATATTTCAATATTAATGAGAGCATTTTTTTTTTAAGGTAACACATAAAAATGTAGGACCTTTTTCTCTGGAAAAAGACGGAACCCAACCCAACCCTGAAAGTTTGCAAAATGTCCTTTCCACGATGAACTGAACAAAAATGAACCAATGCCAAAATCCTTTCATATCCAAACGTCATTTCTACTTGTGTCATAAGCAGAGGGAAATACAGACTGAGGAAGGCAGATTCAGAGATGACTTGTTAGGCTTCTGGAGAACTGAAAGTGTCTATTGGTTTGTGGATTATAAAGTGTAACTCAAAAAGGATCATCCTGAAACTGTTATTAGATGGGTATTGTGTTTATACCGGAATGGGCTAGAGATGCAATCAGGTAGCTTAACAGAGAAGTAACCATTGACATACCGACAGCAGAGGGAGAACGGTGCATCAGTGCATTCAACAGAGAGAGAGAGAGAGAGAGAGAGAGAGAGAGAGAGAGAGAGAGAGAGAGGGGGGGGGTTGACGAATCAGTAGTGAAGGGGGCGTGGAAGGATAGAAAAGGCGTCTTTGACTTCAGTGAGTTTAAGAGTTGTGTGTGGTGATCCTTCTCATAAATAAGAGTTGTATTTTGCCCAGGGAATGGAAAAGGGGCATAGTACACACTTAGCAACTATGAAGAGTTAAAGAAAGTAGGGAGTCGGTTCAGTACATTCAGTGTCTGGGAAGAGGATTTGGCTTACGAGGGTATTAATGTTTTTTCCATAAAAGGTGACGAGAGAGAGAGAGAGAGAGAGAGAGAGAGAGAGAGAGAGAGAGAGTAAAAGAAGAATTTTTTTGTTGCTGAAAATTAGATATTATTGTGGAAGACTCTGATGGGTATATACCCAGAGTCTAGACATAATCTGGCGTAAATTTTCATTACTCTGAAATACCCACGTTCTGTTAAAACACAGCCAGCATAATCTTATTACTCTTGTATGCCCCCAAAGTATTGCTAATGAACAACAATGCAACAAATTTTTACCATTACATTTTTCAGAAGTCAAAGTCACCATTTTGACCTGGGAATCAGCAACGCTGTAATAACCTTTGCCTCATCGTGACGTATCATAAACAGGGCACTCATAATACCGTAAACTTTATGCCCTTCCAGGAGCTGATGGACACTTGGCTGGCTTTATGATCCCTTGTTTACATGGCTAGGTGACCTATGGGACTTCATGACTCAGCTTTATTGAAAAGACCAGTTGTTATCAAAACAAATTTTCCAGCTCTTTAGAAATACTTTTAACGACCGATTTTATTTCTTCACCTTTATACTTGACTATTCTTGAAACTATCACCTTTTGGGGTCAAAGGTTTACATTATGCTTCAGGTAATTTTGTATCAGTTTTCAAGCTCTGTGTACAGCTATAGCAGTTTACCAGCTATGACTTTGATTCCCTTCAGCATAACTTCGAACATTTCTACTATGCGTCTGCACTAGCGCAGTCTCGCCCTTTTCGCCTTCTCTTAGTGAATGCTCTCGATCAAAATGTTTAAAATACTCACTTGCCATAGTAATCCCAGGCTCTGGGGTTCTCATCACCGAAAGATAGCAGAGGTTGAGGGTTATGCAGCAAGAAGAGATAAGCTCGACACATCTTTCCAGTCCACAGCGTTGTCAGTAGATCCTTTGCCTCCGTCACAACCACAACCTGACAACATGCAGGGTGGTCTTTATATCATGCCCTTCTTTCCATCCCAGAGCACTGTCAACAGCTTATTTACTTCCCTCGCTACCACGACCTGACACAAACAAGTATACTGTATGGTCAGTCAAAGCACAGTTTAAAAGTACCTTTATTTTACGGTGTGTAACGCTTAGCTCTGTTTTGGGCTTCGTCAGACACTAGTCATCTGTCAGAAAAAGTGTCCCTGTATATGCAGTTTGTCATGTCAACGGCAGGGGGTTTGGAAAGGAAAGGGGGAGGAATGAAAAACTGAGTGACTGGAGATATACTGTATATGCAAGCAATTGTGTGTGTGTGTGTGTGTGTGTGTGTGTGTGTGTGTGTGTGTGTGTGTGTGTGTGTGTGTGTGTGTGTGTGTGTGTGTGCTTTTGAGCGTGTGGCATACTTGCCACGTCAAGTATACAGTTTAGCCTATAGGGTGATCCATATACTTCACCCTCCTTAGCAACTTAGTGCCTGGTAGTTGGTTCTTTGCCTCCCACACTTCCGCCACCTGACACAGACATTTATTCATCTTCGTGAGTGACAAGTGAAGAACTCAAATACTCCTCCAGATCACGACATCCAAACGTCAATGCACTGTATGATCCAAAATCTACGGACAGTTGTACTTACCACGAAGACTAGGATAAAGAAATCATGACTCAAAAGTCATGCGGTCGATTTAGGAATCGAACCACCATCACCCCAACGATCTCGCACACTCTTAGATGCCTATGTCATTAGCCGAGATTGTTAACCTTTGCATTTCAGGTGGCAGGTCATAGCGTAGCGGAGTCAGTAGCAGAACATGTGAAGATTTATGTATTTATCTATTTTTACATACACGCTTGCGCATGTACTGTGTCAGGTGCAAATATGATTTTCGTCAAACTTGGTGGAAATGTTGACGGTAAGAGATAAACGAAGTTATTCCATTATGAGAAAAAAAAATAGTCAGCGATCAAGGTTACAGGGCAAGGTCAAAGTTCAGACTGTATGCCTGTGTATAAAGTATTAAAAATAGTTTTCACATTGTACAACTCAGACATTGTGGAAGAGCTAAGGGTATCCACAGAGTTGGCCTGTTTCTTTGAGAACAATAGGACACTGGTCAAGGTCACATGCCAACTCCTAAGCTGAATAATTAGTATATGGTTAAAACTGAACTTGGAGGAACGGTTCTGGGCAAGACAAGGATAAGGATATTTTATTTTGGAAAATGTCTCTCAGAGATCAAAGTCAAAAGTCAAGGTCACATGGCAAGCTTAACTTAAAAAGCTTTATTTTCATCTAATGACATATTCTGAGTGGCGTGGGAGACATTGTAACGCCTCTTCCTTGGCTATTTGTCTTCGATATTACAATCAGTCATTGTCATTTATGTTATTCAGGTCATTATAATATCGACACACTTTGCATCGGTAATACTCGTGTACACAAGGACAGTGAGGTGGTGTGTACTGAATAAATCGCTAAGGAAGAGGTATTACGTTATCTGCAGGGACATATTGGATATGGTCCACACACTAAACTTGCTGTCAAAGGCCAAGATCACAGGACAAAATATAAATTCAACCCATGTGTAAACAAAATAGCATTTTTTTTTTTTACAGAAGATGAACAGAGGAAGAAAAAACAAAAACAAAAATCTATTCACCAGGTTACACGTGTCTCCATTCATAAAATATCTGTAACAGTTGGACTTTGACTGCTGTAGGTTGAAGTTTTGGGGGAAACCACTCTGTGGAAGCGAGCTCTAAAGAGATGCAGTTCGGAGAAAAAAGAATTCCGATGTGGAAAGGTTCTGCTACGTAACAGTGTGACAGTCCAGTCATGAGCGCTACAAGATGCCCGTGTGGCATGGAAAAGCATGTACAGGTGGCAAAATGGATGCAGTTTCGCCTGTGCATTTGCCATAAAAGTAGTTGTAAAACAATGCAACAGAGACAACATTCCTCCATACCTGTACGCGACGTAGTTCATTTGCAATTGTTGGGTTATCAATAATTCTTCCGGATTTGCTCTGAGCTTTGTCTAGTTGTTTTAGTGCAACCTCTCCACATCCACTCCACATGGGTGAGTATTATTTCAGTTGAGAATGCATATGATTCTTGTGAATTATAGCTAACTGCTCGTCATTGAAGAAGTTACTGATGCTGCACAATATTCCAAATTTCTTTGAATCGGTTTTAGCAAGTGATCTAACATGAGAGGTCCAGCTGAGGGTACTGCTCAGTGAAACACCGAGTATTTCAATACTTGTTAAAACAGAAATTTTAGTAGCACTGAAGGTATTATAGGAATCAATACCTGCGTATCAGTAAACTGTATATATTCAGTTTTCCATCCATCCATCATCCAATCCCACGTTGCCCCATGAGGAGCGTTCTTAGCATTAATTGAGACAATCTTATTTTGTCCTCATTCAGTGATCCTAGATAAGCCGTGATTTATGGAGATTGTTGTAGTGAATGGATGTTTAAGTGTGAAAGAACTGCGAAGCATTTAGTCATCTGCATGTGAGTGAATGAGATTATGGGTTATAGATCACAGATAAGAGCTCATTAATATAAATTAGGAATACAGTTGGAGACAGGAATGATCCTTGTGTCACGCCGGTATTAATCGAGTGGAGATTGGAATATACATTATCTACCCTTACTCATATCCTTGTGTCACTGTGATATGAAGAAATCAGTGGGACAAAACATGATAAGCCATACCTGGGAACGGTGCAACAATCTGTCAAAAGCTTTAGAAATATCAAGGGCTACTACATGGGTTTTTCAATGTTGGTCAATTGCCTAATGGATGGTACTGGTCAAGAGATTGAGTATATCAACAGTGCATTTTTCGTGGCGAAAACTATACTATCACTAATTAAGTTGTTGGACTGAAGATACTTAACAGCGTGCTTATTACTTACAGTCTCAAGAGATGTGATAGCTATTGGTCTGTAATTAGCAAGGTCTGGGGAATTTCTTATCTTCTGGACTGGATGCATATTGGCTTTTTTACAAGAATTAGGGAATGAAAAAGTAGGTATGCATAGTCTGAGGAATTTAGCTAGAACAGGAGCAAGTTCTGGGGAACACTATCAAAACGATTGGAGCTTTGTTCGTTGGTAAATTGTCTAGAATTGATTATACGTGTCTAGTCTGTATCTCAAGTGGATCAAATTCAGGAAAGTCAAGTTCTAGTACAGGGACATTCTGACTGACGTCCTCTAAGGTAGAATTTGTAGAAAACGTACGAGCAAGGATTGTTCACTTTTCCACGTGGGTCATCTATAATGTTTACATCTGAAGATATTTGTGGGGTAATGGGCGATGACTTCTTAAAGCAATTATTGAAAGAAATGAGAGTTGGCCAGAAGATTCTATTGCCATTAGGATTACATAATTGTTTCGATGCTTGGTTGTGAAGAAAGTTTGATATGGCTACGTTAATTACTGCTTTTGCATGATTTCTAGCAATATGAAATTGATTGGAGGATTCAGATGTTTTCTTTTTATATTAAGTAAAAGATACATGGTAAGGACTTTTGGGTCGTTGTTCTGGAACAATTGCTGTCAATCCATTTTGGTGAGTTCGATCTTTTAGTAAATAGTTGACTGGGTAGGAAAAACTCCATATCAGGTTGTATTAAGTCATTATTGTGGGCCTGGGTAGAACTGATGTCAGTGGAGAACAATGGCTGTCATGGAATATCAGTAAGATAATTTCAAAATCCATCCCAGTCAACCCTATGAAAGTGCCATCTCGTCACCCTGACTGGTTCAGAACAGGGAGGTTTGGGGCAACTGACTAATGAAGTTTTGATCAGATTGTGGTCGGAAGATCCAAGTGGTGAGAGTATCTCTATCCTGTATTGATATGTGGTATTTGTCACGAAGAAATCCAAAAGATAGATGCTATGGTCACACTGTTAATCTTTTCTCTCCGTTGGGCTCCTCCGATCATAACCTTATCACCTTAACCTGTCCTGTCGCTCCGGTACGGCCTGCGAACCCTCCCAAAAAATGTCGTCTCTAGCACTTTGGAGCTGTGGATTAGGAGGCCCTCATGCAGTACTTCTTTGATTTTCCCTGGAATGATTGTTGCTTTTATGGCCGGGAGCCATCTGGGTGTGCCTTGTGCATTACGGAGGTTATTCTATCGGGCATGGAAGCATACATTCCTTTCTCATATCCTTTGACTAACGCAAGAAAGCCTTGGTTTAATCACACTTGTTCTAATGCTGTCCGCAACAAGGAGAGGGCCTATTAAAGGTACCGGAGCCAACCCACCCCTGAATCACATCTTTTATACATTTCTGCCCGGAATCGTGCTAAATCTGTTCTTTGCTCTGCTAAAAATAATTTCATCCCTACACAATGCTCTCAACTCTCCAACTCGAACTCTTCCCGCTCCTTCTGGCACCTTGCCAAAAACCTTTCTAACAACTTTACCTCATCATCCTTCCCTCCTCTTTTCTACTCTGATGGCTCTGTAGCTATTTCTTCTACTGATAAAGCAGATCTCTTCGCTCAGACTTTCTCCTCCAATTCCACCTTATACGATTCCGGTGCTGTTCCTCCATCACTTCCCCCCCTCAGACATCCTCATGGCTAACATGAAAATTTCTTCAGCTGATGTATTTTCTGCCATTGCTGGCCTCAGTACTAATAAGGGATATGGGCCTGATAGAGTCCCTCCTGTTGTTCTCAAGAACTGTGCTTCTGTGCTTACACCCTGCCTAGGCAAACTCTTTCGCCTTTGTCTGTCAACTTGTACCTTTCCTTCTTGCTGGAAGTTTGCTCTCATTCAGCCAGTCCCAAAGAAGGGTGACCATTCCCAACCCTCTACCTATCGGCCAGTTGCTTCAACATCCTGTATCTCAAAAGTTTTTGAGTCTATTCTTAATAAAAAAAATTTTAAAGCATCTTTCCTATCACAACCTTCTTTCTGATCGTCAGTATGGGTTCCGTCAGGGACGCTTCACAGGCGACCTTCTCACCTACCTTTCAGACTCCTGGTCATCCTCCTTTCGGGACTTTGGCGAAAGCTTTGCCATTGCACTTGACATCTCAAAGGCTTTCGATCGAGTCTGGCATAAATCTTTAATTTCCAAACTGCCCTCTTACGGTTTCTATCCTTCTTTCTGTGCCTTCATCTCTAGCTTCCTTTCTGGTCGTTCTGTAGCCGCTGTTGTAGACGGCTATCGTTCATCTCCTAGATCTATTAACAGTGGTGTTCCTCAGGGCTCTGTCCTATCACCAACTCTCTTCCTTTTATTCATCAATGACCTTCCAAGCTGTACATCTAACCCTATCCACTCATATGATGATGACTCCACCCTTCACCTTTCCATTCGATTCCCACAACGTCCATCTTAGCAGTTACTTCAACAGGCAAGGGATGAGGCTATGGCACACCTAATGTCTGACTTGGCTCGTATCTCTGACTGGGGTAAAAATAATTTGTTTTTTTTTAATGCATCAAAGACTCAGTTTTTGCACCTATCAACCCGACAAAATCTTCCACAGGTATACCCACTTACATTTGATAATACTTAACTTAATCCTGCATCATCCTTGAACATGCATGGGGTTTCATTTGCTCGGGACTTGTCTTGGAAAGATCATATTACATCTCTTGTAAAATCTGCTTCCAAGCGATTGGGTGTGCTAAGCCGACTCCGTTCCTTCTTTGCCCCTGCACAATTGTTGACTCTATACAGGGGTTTTATCCGCCCCTGTGTGGAGTACAACTCTCATGTGTGGGGAGGCTCCCCACATACAGCTCTTCTCAATAGGGTGGAGTCAAAGGCTTTTCGTCTCATTAACTCTCCCCCCCTTACTGACTCCCTTCAACCTCTGTCTCTTCGCCACAATGTTGCATCTTTATCTCTTTTCTATCGCTACTTCAATGGTCACTGTTCCTCTGAACTGTCTGCATGCATTCCTCCACTTCTACGACGGGCGCGTTGCACCCGTCTAGCAGCAAATTTTCACCCCTTTTGTGTCCAACTCTCTAATGCAAGAGTTAACCGTTACTCCCAGTCCTTCATTTATGCAACAAGTCAACTCTGGAACTGTCTCCCTCTGTCTGTATTTCCTGCTTCCTATGATCTCCAGTCTTTCAAACGCAGTGTGTCCAGGCATCCCGAAATGAATGGATCTTGAATTTGGCTCTCTCTTGTATTTTGTTTTTCTCTTGGAAGGAACAGTTTTGTGGGCTCATGGCCTTTGGTTCCTTCTTCGTCACATAAAAAAAAAAATTATCTGGTATTCTGGTTGGTTGTTTTACCAATTGCACGAGATTAAACGATTCTGCAAATAGCCAGCATTCTAGACTAGTATCGTCAATCTTGGCAGAATGCGATATCCAATCTACATTATGGACTTTAAAATCGCCCTAAATGGTAATTTCAGTGTTAAGGATGAGGTTAAGGTTGGTCAACTGTATGGATATGGAGTTCTTAAGACCCACTGGGGGAGCGATCAACTATACATATATTTTTGGCAATATTTAGGCAATTTCGTTTGTATAATGAACACTCAAAATTAGGTGAAGTGAAGTTCAAAATAGTGTCAACTGCATACTCAGACGAAACTCGTAGAAAAGTTTAAGACAATCGAAGAAGTTCTTTCTTATGCCATTAGATCAGAAACTTACGAAGTTTTTTGTCCAATTTACACAAAACTTTATGGACGCATTCAGTGTAAGGCAATGGAAGAAAATGCACAGGAAGTAGAATGCAAGTAGTATATGGAAGAAAAGTGAATGTGTTATGAAAGCTCCAGTACCAGACAGGGATGTGAGTGATAGGTTACTGAATGGAATATACATTTATGTTTGGAATGGTTAGAAACGCCTGGAAAATCGAGAGAGAGAGAAAGAGAGAGAGAGAGAGAGAGAGATCGTGTGTGTGTGTGTGTGTGTGTGTGTGTGTGTGTAAAACCATACCCAATCTTACCATTTTGCCTCACTAACCTGTTTCGGGTGAGGCAGTGTGAGGAGACGATGCATAAATGGTGAGCCCAGATAGCTGCGATCAAGAGCCAGGAGCAGAGAGCACTCAGCTAGGGTCCCCCTCAGCACCCAGTCGATCAGAGCTGCCAGCCACTCCACCTCAGCATCAGTCTCTGTCATTAGCCTTTTACTGCTATAAGGAAAAAATAAAAATGTTGGAAAAATACACTAATTTCCTTTGACTATGATGATCTCTCAGTTATTCTTCATATCTTTTAAACTACTGCATTTAGTTTTTGATGCACTTCCCCCAGTTATCTGCCTGTGTAAACTCCTGAGCAGGATGATGAAAATGGTACTCTTAACAGTTTGAACAATGATGACATCTCAGTTTCGTCTTTCTTTTTTTTACTGTCTCCTGAGTATTTGACTTAAGTTTGAGACGCTCCATTCCAGCATCTACCTCTCTCCGAATAATAATAATAATAATAATAATAATAATAATAATAATAAAGTACTTTTATAATCTTTTCCGCTAAAAAGTCTTATTGTTTTCCTGCGCTCAGCTTTTGATACCACGCCGTCTCAGCATCACCCGCCTCTCTTAACTCTTTACCTGGATAATAATAGCAATGATACAAAGGCTTTCAACCCTTTTCGTTACGATGACATTTCTTTATTTATCGTATTAAATTTATTTTGTTTATTGATACACAGCATCTAAGTATCAGCCTGAGTCCTTAGCTCGTTCCTGTGATTATATGAAACAGTACTGTATTCTTGGCTACGATAACGTCTCCTTTACTTTATTTCTCCTATCTCCAGCTTTCTTTTTTAATGCTTTTGATACATTTCACCTCATCGTTAACTCCTGTCCTCAGCCCTTTGTTAACGTCATGAAATGATACTCCCGTTCAGTGTGCTTGTAATCACATTTAAAGATAATTTTAAAGCAAGAAAACAATAATATTAATCCTTTTACTATAGGAGAGATCTATAATGAATATAGAATATCTTAACAACTGTACAGAACTTAAATGGTGAGAAATGGCTGTTTCTTAGAAAATGTTAAAAAAGAACAAATCTCCAATACAGAGGTGAATAATACTATTATTATCCAGCTTAATGCACGCACCATTTAAAAGCAGAATGCAAAGGCCGAGTAATTGCTTGGTGTGTTGTAACATTGCTGAGACATTCCCCTTCCTTTGTAGTGACGTGGATATCTTGATGGGATGTGTTATTACCGGAATGAGAAGGGGTACTCCAGGATTTCGATATTCCTGACATGAAGTGGACCAAGCAAAGTAGGAGCACCGTAGTCCACTGTTTGCCGTGCCATCTCATCACGGCTGGGTGCACCAAGTGATCAAATAAATAATTTTCAATACCTGTCACAGAGTCTTGAAATGAACTTACACACTGTATGGTCTAATGATGTGCCTAATTAAGACTGATACTTATGTGCCATAAAAGAACACAAGAGCAAACATCTTAAAAATGAGTCGTCGTTTTCATCACCATTATCATGCAGTATTAACCCAGAGTTCCCGTACTAGGGATTTTGCTGGAGGGGAACTAAGCGTACCGCCCTCCGCCTATCGCCTCATGGCGGGGTAGGTCCCTACCTCGGGGTTCCCTTCTTTATTAAATGTTGAAATTGCCCAGTTCCATCCTTTATAGAGGACACTGGGGGCAAATGGGTTAACATATAAGCTAACATTACTACTAATGTAATAATGTTAATATCAGAATTATGGTTTTCTGGGAAGAAGTGACATACTGTAAATATGAAAACATAGGGCTGGAGGGTGTTTTACGGGATAGTGATGTTGGCCCCAACTTTGCCGAACATAGTAATGTATATTTCAGTATAAACAATAACAAAAATGAGGCTCTGCTAAGTAGTCTAAATATTCAAGCTTCCTGGCTGAAGGATGTTCCTGTAAATTGTGTAGAAATTACTTCTTCCACTATTAACCCGCGCCGTCCCAAGGACGTACTTCCACGTCCTCACGTTTTGTCACAGCTAATCCCGAGGACGTACTTCAACGTCCTGCAATTGCAAGGTTCATAATTTCCACAATTTTCAATTTTCGCGAGTCATTTTTGGTACGTATACACGGGACACCTGCCTCAACAAGATGCCAGGCAGAGACAATGCCTTACCCAGCATGACCTCCTCCCCCCCCCTGCATGCCCTTTTCTCAGCAATTCACCTGTTATCAGTGACCTGGTCAGTATAGCCATGTCATGCCACGGTACGAATTTCAGGGCCAGAGTGATTCCCCAATCAATGACAATGTGGAGGACAAACTTTACATAGCATTAGAGGAAGAAACAGTTAGAAATGATGATCAGGTAATGTGGCAAAAAAAGGTCAGGTATTAGTGAGTGAAACAATGCTTATAATGCCTATATTACTGCTTGAAAACCAATATACTTTTGTACTACATATAAATTCGTAATAGTAAATAAATAAATACCGTTTATGAGTGGTGTGAAATAGTTATCCTCCCATAGAACTCGTTTTCTTTGGTGCCAGCCTGATAGAAAACCCAGTAAAGTAAGGAGGCTCTTCTACCTGTAATGAGTATTTTAAACCTCAGGTGAGCGATTTCTCTATGAATTTTCGATGTTTCTCACCAAAAGCGAAAGTTTTAGCAAAAAAAAAAAAGGTCGAAAATTGCCCGGGATTGGGGGGTACCAGTGGTCGAAAAGTGGCCGGGACGGGGCGGGTTAAACAGGATACTGGTTCGTCATTGTCACTGATAATACATGGCATCGCAAATTCCTCTGACCCTAATGAACATGGTTTGTTGTAGAGGGCAGGTGGTCAGTGCATGTCAGTTACTTAGGTAGAGACATGTGTTACATGTGTTACAGGTCATGTTCAAGTAGGAGTCGTGTGCTGTTGTCATTTTCTTTATAGGCCATGTTAAGCACTTAGTGCCCAGTCAGGCTGCTAAGCGCTTGCATCCGCGAAACGCACTATCGCCAAATTTGACATGGACCTTCTCCAACATACCGGGCACGCCCATGCGAAAATTCAACCCATTCTACCCAATGATATGACCTGTAGCGGGTTTCCAATGTCTGATGAAAAATCGGGCACAAAAGTGCTCGTGGCTCATGCGCAATCGATCGCATGCAGTTATAATTTACATCATCGTTGCCAGGTCGTAGTTCCGTGTCTTTTAATATATGGCATGTTGAAATCCGAAGGGGTCAAATAAGGACAGACACACGCACACAGACAATGCTTCTTCGCATACTATTACTGATTTTGGGAAAACATAGGTGCGTACAGCATCTCGTGTGACACAAGTCCTGTATTACAGGGGAGCATTATACAAGTGGACGGTGATTCACCTAATTTATTCCCAGCATGTACAGTAACTTAGTCAATGTTTTGGTGGTCCGTAAGAAAAGTAAGGAATACCATGGTAAGAATGATGATGCTTCTGTCACTTACTTTTCTTGTAAGGTTGACAAAGTCTGACACTGGGGCAACACCAGTTAGTGACGCAGACCATTTTATGGGAAGGAAACCTGACCCTTCTGTTTTAACTGTGGTCGAGACTGTTGTGAGTGGGGAATAGTGTGATGGTGAACTGCTGATGTTACAACTTAAAAATGGCGTGTTAATCCGTAGCTGCAGACCCTTCTGTGCTGCTCTGGGAGAGTGTGCAACAGATAGTGGATCCAAGACCGTACAGGCAACACATAATTAAATGTGGTAGGTTCTTTGGTTGGAAAATCTTGACTCGTATCTGGTGACACTTCTACTGGCCAGCGATAAGTTGGTATGTTTCATAGTATTTTAAGATCCGTCGCGTGTGTCAACTTGTAACAGCAGCCAACTTTGGGTGGGATTTATGAACACTCTTACGATCAACTCCATCTCATAACTCAGATTTTTTTTTTCTCCAGGGAGAAAAAGACACATTCTCATTACTTTCCTTTTCCCGTAAAACAAAATAACATTATCATTTATAATTTTTATAGCTTTCCCCCTCGAAACTAAGGTGTGACTCTGGAATATGAGCAAGGGATTCTGTGCTGTCCATGTTTTCGCTGCAGACATTTCTGAGCTACAAGAAGGAGTTTTTTTCGAAGGTCTTTTCGAAAATCCCACCCATGTTCCTGTTGCTTCCTTGAAATCAACTCCTTCTTTTCACTGAGTGATGTTAAAGATAGTAAGATCGTTCCAAAAGATATCCACTACATATAGCTACTGAATTAATTCCTGTTAGAAACTTCTTAATTAATAACTCAGCTTACACAATACAGCACTATCTCTCATCCTGATTAACAGTTATTACTTTAAAAAATTGGTAGTCTTCCATGGCTTAGTCGTATTTTGTTCATAAAGACGCAAATTAAATTCTAAGCTGGAGCAGAGTTGTTTGATTATCTGAAAATCCTTAGAATGGAATATACAGACAAATTTTAAAAAGGAAGAATCTCAGTTAAAACACCCGTACAGTAAAGGATTTTTTTTTGCCCATCCACGAAACACACGAGTGTGTGTGTGTGTGTGTGTGTGTGTGTGTGTGTGTGTGTGTGTGTGTGTGTGTGTGTGTGTGTGTAAAAACAGTATAACTCAGTTTTGATACAATTTGGACTAAACTAGGTGGAAGTGTTGTAAGCCTACTTTTGACAAAGTGATTTTTTTTTTTTTTTTTTTTTTAGAGCAATTGGTCATAGGTCGAGAGGAAATGACAGGGTCATGGTCACAGATGATTTTAGTTTTAACATATAATTAGTACTGTAAATCTGTGGTCAGGAAGGTTAGGTTTATATCTTTAATATTTCATCACACAATTTGGTATATTATTATTATTATTACTATTATTATTATATTTATTATTACTCCTTTCACTGAGGTAGTTGGATTGAGGAATTTTACATGGCTGCTTCCTAATGATTTCGTTCAACTGAGAGTAATCCAAATTGTCAAAGGCTGGAAAACTATCTTCTTGAACCCATTCTCTGCTAATGGTACACATAAGAATTTTCACAACGACAAACACTAGACGATTTTGTTCAGCCAAGGGAATTCCTAGTAGGCAGAGGGTTAATCATCAGTTTCTAGTCCTTCGTCAGCATTCCTTATAACTTTTTATTTATGTATTTGTAATGGTCGATTGCTATAATAGTGGAATAATAATATATGTTACTCAAGTCCTTTTTCTCAAAATTTGCCACCACATTACTGAGAAATGTCACAACTCGCCAAACTGAGCACCAAAACTGGGTGACCTCTCCATTTACGCAAGTCTGAAAATAAAGTGTTTAAATTCTGAATAGTTATTTTTATTGCAATAAAAATACATTTAAAAAGTTTCCATGGAATCACATTTCAATAACAAATTACTGTAAAAAGAAGGTTGATTGAAATCTGTACAATATTGTTCTAAATTAACTGATAATTAAAATATTCAGTCAATGTAATTTTTGAAACACATACATAAAGGAAACAACACTATATATTCCATTACTCACATGTAACTTCTCTAGTCTTTTTAGCTTCACAGTTTTTTGCTCCAAAACTTCGTTTCGTGGCCACTCGATTGTACATTGTTTCTGGTGAGTCCCTAGTAATCAACCAGCAATAGTTCCCCATCATACTGACATCCCAACGTCCCCGCTACCTTCTTTCCATGTCCCTGATATCCTGATGGAAACTTTCACCCTGTTCTTCTCTCACCGCAACATGATTCTCGGGGAAAAATTCCAAATTCGAATCCAAAAAAGTGAACTTTGAGACTCACGTTGCAACTCAGCCCCTTAAACTTGACCAACAAATTTCTCACAATTTCTTTGTAATTTAGATCCTTAATGTTACCTAAAAACTTAGAAATTACTTCTTCGAATGATACCCAAGCCTCTCGTACCAGGTCGTTCATCGCACCATCAAATTCTGCATTAGAAATCAGTTTTCTGATATCAGGTTCAGTAAATATGCTCCCTTTCAATTGTGCTTCAGACAATCCAGGAAACTTTTAGCACAAATATATAAAACAGGCTTCATCTTTTGATATAGCTTTGACATACTGCTTCATTAATCCAAGCTTAATATGAAACGGTTGTAGCAGCAGTTTAACTGAATTCAACAAGCTCGGGTTATTGATGTTCTTGGCACCAAGCTGTAGATTTTTTCTATTGGCCATTTCTTCTGAACCCACTGTAAATCCTTAGCTCTGCTGTCCCACTTACAGGGAAAACATGGGAATTTTGTATGCCCTGACTGCTGACCCATCCAAAGAACTTTCAGGTCTCCACGATGAACCAGTTGTGTTCATTGTAGCTGACTTACTCGAGAAAATTTGCCAGATTCTGGCACATTTCTTTTAAATGCACAGAATGAAGAACAGATGTTGATGCATATTTATTAGCACAATGAAGAAGTACCCCTTTCAGACTTCTTCAACATCTGTCTGTCTATCTATTGTCAGACGCCTCAATCCCGTAAGGGATGGCCACAAGCAGTTCGCCTCCATGTCACCCGGTACCCCGCCATTTCACTGCCCTGCTTCCAGCTCACACACCCCTCTCTTATATACCTCTCCACTCCATCTCTCCATCTCATCCGTGGCTTTCCCCTCCATTTCCTCCCCATTTGCACCTAACCTCACTCACATACACTCTGCACGTTAGTCTCTTGCTCTCCATCCTCTTCACATAGCCAAACAACCACAGTGTATTCCTCCTAACGTTTTCTGTCACATCCACATCCACACCACAATGCTCTTTCACTTCCACACTCGTCAGTTTGTCTCTCCATGTAACTCCGCATGTTCCTCTCAATTAACTTATTTCCTCTGCTCTTACTCATGACTTGTGTCCTTCCAATGAGGTTCAACCTTCATTTCCATATGTTAGAGTTGGTATCACAATACTGTCATGAAACGACTTTTTTACTTGTATGCTCACTTCCCTGTTTCTTATCACTGTTTTCAAAGAATCAGCAACTTTTTACAAGTCCCCGCCCCGAAGGGGCTCGGGGACAGGTATTGTTTTTACTTTGTTTGTCGGTTTGTTTGTTTGTCTGACTGTCTGTCTGTCTATTAACTTTACTCGAAAACTACACGTGCGATGGGCTAAACTGGACCAAGGCCCAGGCTGTAGGCCCAAAAAATGTAAAAGAAGAAAAATGGGGACGGGTATTTTTTTTTTTTTCGCCATAACTCCTTTCATATTCGCCGTATTGACATGAAACATAAACCTAATGGTGCATCTTTCAAATCTACATCCTATAGCATACCTCATTACATCAGGGGGGTCACCTCCCAGTTAGCAGTAGAGGTGTCAGTGTCAGGCGGGTCGGGCTTAAAATTTTAAATGAGCATAAAATGGTCAGTTTTCATCCGATTTACTCCAAATCTCATACGTGACATCTTTCACTAGATATCGTGTTGTGTTTACGTCGACACTAAAATGACTGCTGGGGACGGGTTTGCTGTGCCTTGTCACCTCTTCTTGTTTTCCTTGTTGTACCCTTTCAAGCACTTCACCCCCCAAACTTCCATCCTTATTCATCACACTACCCAGGTACTTAAATGGACTCACATTTTCCATTTCCGCATCATCCATCTTCACTGTACAATTAGTGACTTCATTTCTCACGATGATCATAACATTACTCTTTCCTACATTTACCTTTAGATTTCGTTTTTTACACAAACTTCCAAATTCATTCACCAAGCCCTGCAGTTCCCCATCGTCTTCACTTAATATAGTATCATCTGCAATCAACAGTACAGGGAGTTTCCACTGCCCTCATTTGCTAGGGATGCTTCAGCATCCAGTGCCCTATCATGTATCGTTTTTATAATCTCATCCATATACTGACTGAACAACCATTGAGACAAGACACATCCCTGTCTCAATCCAACATTCCGAAAGAAAAATTCACTCAATTCAGTATCCAAACGCACTGCTGCCTTAGCCCCCTCATACATCTCTTTTGTAACCCCATCCATATACAGATTGAACAACCATGGAGATATGACACATACCTGTATCAATTCAACATTCATATAGAAAAATTCACTCAATTCACTATCCACACACACTGCAGCCTTAGCCCCCTCATACATACTTTTCACAACATTCAACAACTTCCCATTTACTCCATATATTATTCATATTTTCGTCATTCTCTGTCTATCCACCCTGTCATTATGCTTTCTCCCAGTCCATGAAGGCCACATACAACTTCTTTCCCCTCTCTAGAATCTTTTGCACTAAAGACCTAAGACTGATTATCTGTTCTCACGCAACCTCTTCCCTTCCTAAAACTTCCATGTTCTTCACCAACTACTTCCTCTGTTATTTCCCTAACTCTGTGAATAAGTATCCTACCATACACTTTTTCTGTTGCACTAAGGAGACAAATGCCCCTATGATTACCATTTCCTTTGTACTGGGGAACAGTTATACCTGACTTTTAGTCCTCTGGGACTCTACCTTCCTCCCAGGCCAATGTGCACATTTTCCATATCCATTCTACTACCATCTCTCCCCCACACTTCAGCATTTCACCACATCATCCATCCCAATTTTGACTTCCTTCATTGCTTCCACTACTTCTATACTTCTGATTTCTTGCTCTCTTCTCACCTCCCTGCTTCCCCCAGCCATTCCCCAGCCGCTTATCATCCATCACATTCATTCCCTATGTTTAACAGTTCCTGAAAGTGTTCTTACCATCTGCTCCCCTTTCTCCATTTTCCACTAGTAATCTACCAATTGTATCTTTCACTTGCCGACTAACTACTCTATCACCCTGTCTTACTCTCTATACTTCTTTCGAGAACGTTTTTTTTTTACTTTCCCTCCACGTCACACTCAGTTTCCTTCCAAATCCCTCATCCACTCCCTTCTTACTCTCATAGTAATATTTTCACCTCTTCATTCCACCATACTGTTCCTTGCACTCCATTTCATATTCTCTTCACCCCAAACACCACATCACATGCTGCACAGATTTCTTCTTTGAATATCTTGCACACACCTTCCACGTCCCCCATCTGTTCCAAATCATATTTGCTCAGTTGCTCCTCCACTTCTCTCTTGTATTGTCTTGCAACCTTTCTACCCTCATTGTGTGGACTACTTCTTCCAGTCCTTCCCTCCTTCTATTCCTCCATTTCATCTGATCCTTGACTTTCACCACCACCACATGGTGATCAAAAAGTCCCACTTCCCCAACCTCTGTATGCTCTTGCATCCATTCCACACCTTCTCATTATGTTATCCACACACACATAATCAATTATTGTCTTCTATTCATGTAGTTCGCCACCCATCCTTCACATCACCCACCATATATACTTCGGATTATTTTGTGTCTAAAGAGGGCATAGGTCATCACGAACACCCTCCTTGCACAACTGTCCACTAGAGCACCACCATTATCATCGATTTTTGCAGGCACACCCTGTCACGGGGGGGCGTGAATTTGTGAATTAAAAATTACTGAATGTTACTTGAAAATAGAGACAAGGAATTGACTCGTAAAAATCAAGTAGTAAGTTTTACTTTATGCCAGCTTACTTCGCCGATTCTCTAAGGACGAGAATTTATAAACTTTCTCAACAGTACACAGCAGAGACTAATTACTCACTAGTGCTGTTTGTAGTACAGTTAGCCTCTCGAGAAAAAGACTCCACCCCTGACAATCAATAACTAATGCTAATAATAATAAACAGGTTCTTAGCGGTGCTTAACTTCTGGCTGCCATAACGGATTTAAGTTTCATACAAAAGAACTGGCCTAAGTATCAGTTATAGATAATGTAAAGAATTTGTGCAAACTAGGAGCAGCAACTAGAGTAAGCTTAATGTGGAGAAATAAAACACGATTCTAATTACATTAAGCTGAAAGAAAAGAACTGTAAATTTATTGATTACAATAAAATAAATTTACGTTATATGAATCTCAAAATTAATTCAAAAGGGGAATTCATGGTTGCTAGGGGACTCAAGAATTCAAATAACAAAGAGAATACCTCACTTGCTCATTCAAAAGCTAATCAAAGTTAAGCCTAGAAAAACGAACAGAAATACTGGTCAGTGGAGGGGAGCCGAACGAAAGACTGGGCGCCTGTGATGAACGTCAAACTCTGCAATTTGCTGTAAGCCCACTTCGCCAATTCACCGTCTAGGTGGAGATTCAGGAATTCGCTGTACAATGGAGATGCTGCTCTACGCTGGGCACAAACGGTCCTATCCTCGAGGCAACTCAAAGCTGACTGAGTTCAAACTGGGAAAGGGGGCAAGAGATGGCCGTGTTCACCAGAAGTAGGTGTGGCCTAACATCAACAGTCAACGGAAAGAGGGCGAATGATATAAAAACGCAATAAATCACTCAGTGAAAGCACTAATGTCGTGCATAAGAATGGTCACTTGTGAAACAGTGACAAATGTTCTGAAAACCATCCCAACGAAGTGAATACGAGGACGGTTGAACCGAGTGATGCCCAGTGGGAATTCCACTAGAGTTCGTGGTTTTCTCACCGAAATACAATGTCACGACTTTGTACAAATACTCTCGCACAAATTCGTGACACACCCCACTCACTAACTACCCTTAATCACCTTCACATTCTCTACTTTCCCATTCATATCTCCAATCAAAAACACTCTCTCATTCCTTTCAAACTTTTCCATGCATGCTTCCACATTTGCCCAGATCTCTTCTTTTAATCTACTTGCACCATCTTGCATTGGTACATACACGCACACACAATTGCCCAAGTTTGTAGTCCTACTTTCAGTCTTATCCACACAATCCTTGAGCCAACTGATCCATATTCTCTTATACTCTCCTTCCATCTCTTGCGCACAACAATACATATTCCCTCTTTTGCCTTCTCATTCTCTCCTACTTCAGTGCATATACCCCACCCAAAATCTCACTTTCTCACACTCTCTCTTCTCCATTTAGTCTCAGTTATTACTTCCTGCGATGTATATATTTCCTCGAGTCTGTTTTTTGTTTCTCTGTTTGTTAGTTATGCTACAAAAAAATGACTGAATGAAATTACATGAAACTTTCAGGGTTGGATGGAACTGGTCTCATAAGAATGTGCTAATAATTTTGGAGGTAACTGAGTAAACCTGAAAGGTCAAAATCGAAGTGACGGATTTTCAGACAGCTTTATCTTGAAACCGGTTGAAGATAGAAATATTTGCTATTATCAACATACAGGAACTTCCGTATTGGCTTTCATTTGGCACCAAGACCTTTGACCTTGAGTGACCTTGAAAAGCCAAACTCAGGGTCACGGGTATTAATGGGGCCATAATTCGAAACTGGGTGCAGATAGATATTTACTATTATCAACATATAGGAAGTCATATATGGGCCTGTAACTGGCACCATGGTGTTCATCTTAAGCCACTGTGAAAGGTCAAACTGAAGGTCATGGATATTCAGGGGGCTATAACCCAAAACTGGATGAAGATAGAGATATTTTCTATTATCAAGATATAGGAAGTCTCACATTGGCTTTCATGTGGCAAAACGACCTTTGACCTTGAATGGTCGGGCGACGTTTGTCGTGCCTGGCACCATTTGTTCCACATACGTTCACTTTTGCACCCTCAAGCACCTGGACAATCTCTTTCTCTTTCACCTCACCACTCACACCCCTTACATTCCATGACGGAATCTGCACTGTGTCCTTTGTTCGGTCCTTAGTCATCACCTGTTGGTTAGTCTTGGTCCGAGGCTTCTTGTTTGTATTTTAGTTAGTTCCTTTTCAAGGGAAGGGTATTAACCCTCCACCAACCACTTGTGGTCATGTAGGGAACACATTTTGGTTGGCTATAAGGTTACCACTCTGTGTATTAAATGACTTGTTCGTTTATGGAAAATCATTTGGTTTGCGACTCAATGTGGAGCTACCCTAAAACAGAGTCCTGCCACAGATATATGATTGGATGATGGGCACCCCATCTTTTAGCTAAATCTATAAATAGTCTCCATTCTTCTGCATTATAATCTCTGCCACGTTTCTGCCCTGGGCCACTTATGTCAGTCCACCAAACCAAGGATCCATCTTTCTTGAAATATGGTGCAAACTCATTTTCTTTATTTCGGTATCAAGATAATGTCGTGTCTGAATGAAATTACTTTTTATCTTCTAAACGGGACTCCAAGAGCTCTGCAACATCTCTGGGGAGAAAAAGGTCTCTTAACCCCTACACCGCGGGCTTGTTTACCAATTACTTGCGTGTGCCGCGGGGTTATTTGGGCTCCAACAGACTCTCAAAAAATATTTGCCAAAAATCAGTTATTAGTCCTAGAATAATAAAATTACATATGCTTATGGCACATACCTTCAGCTTTCTCTTGGAATGATTGTTGAGCCTTCGTCGTTACCGTAGGACTTGTGGAGATCTCTGAAGTAGGGTAACGAAGTCTCCACTTTACACTTCCCAACAACCCGTAATATGATTACCACAGCCAGATACAAACACTATAAACACTATTCTACAATTTTCAAGTAGTTTGGGATCCATACTCAAAAAAAAAAAACACTGTGAAAGCAATGGAAATTACGAGCGCGTCTGATCGTCGCACTGGCACTAGTTCGCTCATGGTAGTCTGTCATTTATTATTCATAAAACCCCTCACACTTTATATTTCTATTACTATATAACACTTATATATATCTACAGTCTTTATCCATAAGTTTCCTTCAGTAGTATTAGTTTATTGTCACTGTAGGGATTCAATTTCTTTCAGTAAAATACGTAGCATTCACTTTCTCGTCCTGTATACTGGCATTGAGAGTGAATGTCACTTTCATCTTCACTCTCATAACTCATAGCATTCAGACATGCTAGAGTGAAACGTTCACTTTCATTACTCCTAGGGTATATACTCGTATTCTTATAATACTACTCATTTACATTTCTATTTACGTTCTCTATTTTATTTACGTTATTTACATTTCTATTTTATTTACAGTGTTATGCACTGTCACTTGAAATAACTTATAAAACTATTTTCCATTGTTCACGTATATTTACATTCATTACTTTCACTTGCTGTTTACACATTATTTACACATTATTTACAATTCCACTTGCACTGTTTTACTCAATAGAAAGATCGTAGTCACTCTTTTATCAATTGTCAGCCCTTTACCTCTTTCCACACGAGGTTTAGTAGGGGGTAAAGGTCACAGAGCCATTTGCATGGGGGTGAAAAAAGGCCTTGAAGTCAGCAAGATGAAACATACGTCCTCTCACTTCGGAAGATGAGACTACACTGATAACGCAGTTGCCAGGCCAGCTAGCCTAGAGGCCTGCTTTAGGGGTTATTCAGAGTTACCAATATTACTTCTTGAAACAGCTAAGTCTAGCACTGATATGATTGGCAGGAAATCTAGACAATACATTATAAATTTGGTAGTTCCAGGTGAATGTAAATATCATTTAGGGTTCTCCCTTCCCTCCTTACAGGTATATTTATTACGAAAATAGATTAGAGGCCTACTTAGGAGATATATAATCAGAGCTACCAATGTTAAATCTTGAAACAGCTTTGTGTAGCACTGATATGATTGGCAGGAAATCTAGACAATACATTATAAATTAGGTAGTTCCAGGTGAATGTAAATATCACTTAGGCTTCTCCCTTCTCTCCTTACATGTATATTTATTACGAAAATAGATTATACGGCATATTTCAAGGGGAAAAAAACAGCGAAAATTAGCGAACGAGTGCACGTGAGGTGTTGTCAGGTGATAATTAGCCAATTCCAGGTGTATGGCACTCTCACTTACCTGATTTCTTTCTTGTATATATTATTTGGTATAAGAATACGACATAGGGCTTATTTCAATGGATGAAATCAGTGAAAAATTCCAGGGAAGATTTACTTAGCGTAGCATGGCCGGGCAGGCGAGAGGATAGGGTAATGGAGGGGGGGTAGGGAGGGGAGTCAAGAACGGGGAGAAATGGCTAAATTGTCAACAATGGATGGGAGTACAGATGAGATTAGGAGTGCTGACTAGTGTTGGACATTGTCAGTACTGATAGATGATACAAGCCCCCACTTGAAAGCCCGGGTGAATTCAAAATAACACAGAATCACAAAAGCGACGCCCCGCGGTATGATCCCTTGCTCCCAAGCGTCACGAAAGTGACGCCCCGCGGTTAAGGGGTTAATAAATCATAGTTCATCCTGAGATAATATCTGTGGCTCACTGCTTGAACACGTTGGATTCATTGTCTACTGGAGCACTTCCTTCCTCTGAATGAGCTGCTACATAATCAAGAATATCAGGTGGAGTAGGGACTGGTAGGTCAGGTCCATGGAGTGCGGGTCTAATTGCTGATAGATTAAAATTAACAGTTTCTTTCTCATTCTTTTGCTGTATTCTTAAATTTTACAGCAACAAATTTAACAATAGTTACTATGTTTTGGGGGTTCTCTCCATATCCTCGGAATACCAAAAGCAAGAGCCTTCTTTTTACCTATTGTCCATTGTCTCTGGTCCTCAAGACAAACAGAGCAAGCACTGTGAGGGGCCCACTTTTTGTCCTGGTCACCAAGTTTTATTCCAAAGTACGTGTAATAAGTTTTTTTTTTCTTCTTCTTCTTTTTACCTCGCCCGGGACGGTGTCCCATGAGGTATTGTTTTGGGTTGAGTTTGTTTGTTTGTGTGTGTTTTCTTTCTTGTTAGCAACATTACGGAAAAATGGCTGAATAAAATTACATGAAACTTTCAGGATATGTTGGCATTAGTATCGAAGGAAAGTGATTATATTATTTTTTGATGTAATTAAGTGATCTTGAAGGGTCAAAATCAAGGTCGCCGATTTTAAGAGGGCTATAACTTGAAACTGGTTGAAGATATTTACAATTATCAACATACAGGAAATCCCATATGGGCTTCACTTGGCACCAAGACCTTTGACCTTGAGTGACCTTGAAAGGTCAAACTCAAGGTCACGGATATTCAAAGGGCTATAACTTGAAGCCGGTTGCAGGTAGATATTTTCTGCCATCAACACATAGGAAGTCATATATGAGCTTTTAATTGGTACCACGACCTTTGACCTAAAATTACGTTGAAAGGTCAAACTCAAGGTCACGGATATTCAGAGGGCTATAACTCGAAACTGGCTGGAGATAGAGATATTTACTATTATCAAGACATTGGAAGTCCCACATGGGCTCTAATTTGGCACCATGACCTTTGGCCTTGAGTTGTCAGGCGATGTTTGTTGTGGCTGGCACCACTTGTTAACAAAATCTGATATTTTTGTTTCTCCTTTTTCACTATAAATTTTCCACAAATATAACAAAACAAAAAAAATCAAGACTGCTCACACAACCTCCAGATGCCATATTATGATCGTTAGCAGTATACAGTAACAAAACTTTGATTTACGTATGAAGAGAAGAATCAGTAATAATCGCTACTTTTTCAGTGAAACACTACTATTTTCAAGAACATCAATGTGAAAAGAACACTCCACTGAAAGTAATTTACAAGCACACTATTCAACTGAGTCACACTCAGATATGTCTGCTTTACTCCAGTACTGGTATGACTCATCACTGTTTTTGTTCCAGCTTATCATCAAATAAAATAACTGTTGTTTTACACTGCAATTTTAATATTAGAAAATAGTAAATTCAAGCATGTTATCATTATTACAAAATATCCACAAGTAAGTAATTATATTGTGCAAAATGATAAAATGGATTACTACTGGAAAAGGGAGAAAAAGTGAGCATATGAAGAGAACACGTTAAGGAATGAATGAAAGTAATGTGAGTATAAGTGGCTGGGGAATGGTTGGGAGAAGGAGGGATGTGAAAAGAGAAGAAGAAATCAGTGGGAGGGAAGTTGTGGAAGCAGTGAAGAAAGTCAAAATGGGGAAAGCCCCAGGAATTGATGGAGTGTGTGGTGAAATGCAGAACCATGGGGGAAAGATAGTAGTAGAATGGATGTGGAAGATGTGCAGATTGGCTTGGGAGGATAGTAGAGACCCGGAGGATGGGAATTCAGGCATAATTATTTCCCTGTACAAAGGAAAGGGGGAAAAAGAAATGTATGGTAATCACAGGGGCATTTGTCTTCTCAGTGTAATACGAAAAGTATATGATAGCATAGTTATTGACAAAGGAAAATAACAAAGGAATTATTTGGAGAAGAACATGGGGGTTTTAGAAAGAGAAGAGGTTATGTAGTTTAGATTTTCATTCTTAGGTCTTTAATGGAAAAGTTTCTAGGGAAGGGAAATAAGTTGTATGCAGGCTTCATGGATTTGGAGAAAGATAATATTATGACAGGTTGGATAGGCAAGAATTATGGAAAGTTTTACGAATAACTAGAGTAAACAGAAAGTTGTTGAATGCCGTGAATAGCATCCATGAGGGTGCTAAGGCTGCAGTGTGTGTGAATAGTGAACTTACTGAATTTTTCTATTTGGAAGTTGGATTGAAACAGGGATGTGTCATGTCTCCATGGTTCTTCAATTTGTATATGGATGGGGTTATCAATGACATACAAGGTACGGCAGTGGATGTTGGAGCAGCCCTAATGAGAGAGACAACAGTGTTTGGAAACTCCCTGTACCATTGTTTGCAGATGGTACTGTGTTGTTAAGTGGAGACGATATGGAGCTGCAAGGCTTGGTGGATGAGTTTGGGATAGTGTGTAAGAAACGGAATGTAAAGGTGAATGTTGGGAAGAGTAAAGTTATGGTCTTCAAGCGAAATGAAGTCAGTGAATGTACAGTGAGGTTGGATGAGGAGGAAATGGAAATTATGAGTGCATTTAACCCTGGATAGACAAGGTCTTTCTTAGTAACACCACAGGCATACCTAGGTATTATTCACCTGGCCTTGGAAGAAAATTTAAAAACAATGTTCTGGAAACTTGGTATGAGTGTGGAAGAACCTCTCTTGTTCACACTGATATAAGTATTAAAGAAAATTTAATGAGAAGTAGGAATGTAAACAAATTCCCGAGATCATTTTTGAAAAAAAAAAAAAAAGTTTGAGAGTTCATAGCTAATTATATACAATAGTATAAACTTTCTTTGTCCTTATTTTATACGCCTTGCATGCATCCTCAAAACCTCCCAAACACAGGCTGCTAGGCCTCTTTTATCAGAAAATGATAAGTGAAATATACTACTCACACAATAGCCATAGCCGGGTAAAAATCACCCGACCACTGTAAACAGTATATGAAGACCGAGGTGTAAACCATCAACCACCCAACTAACACCGAGTCTCAACACACAATGCAGCTAATGAGAGACAGAATGTTCTGGAGATAAAGGAACCATGTGTATAATACAGTGTTGCAATATCACCGGGTGAATTTCACCCAGGTATTCCTGTGCAGGGTTAAGTACTTGAGTAGTGTGATGAGTAAGGATGGAAGTTTAGAGGGTTAAGTGCTTGAAAGGGTACAACAAGGAAGAAAGGCTGTTGATTCTTTGAAAACAGTGATAAGAAACAGGGAAGTGAGCATGGAAGTGAAAAAGCATGACAGTATTGTGATACCAACTCTAACACATGGAAGTGAAGCTTGGACCTTGTTGGAGGGACAGAAGTCAAGAGTCAGGGCAGTGGAAAAAAGTTATCTGAGAGCAGCATGTCAAGTCACATGGAGAGACAGACTGACAAGTGAGGAAGTGAAGGAGAGTTGTGGTGTGGATGTGGATGCAACAGGATGCATTAGGAGAAACACATTGAGGTGATTTGGCCATGTGGAGAGGATAGAGAGTGAGAGACTGACAAGGAGAGTGTATGTGACTGAGATGGAGGGGGGGAGAGGCAGGGGAAGGCCAAGCATGAGATGGAGGGATGGAGAGGGGAGATATATAAGAGAGGGGTGTGTGAGCTGGGAGCATGGCTGTGAAACAGCGGAGGACAGGGCGACATGGAAGCGATTTGTTTGTGGCCATCCCTTACGGGATTGAGGCTTCTGGCAATAAATAGATAGATAGATAAAAATGATAGAAAAGCTATAACTGAAAACTAAAAAGTTGTTTGAAAAAATGCTACATGATGGAGAAAAACGGTTTTCATTTTTAAATTCAGTGTCCAACACATACAAAAATCACATGAAATAATCAAAACAATTTTTTCAGTGTATGCCTATGTTAGCTACAGCGGAGCTCTATATCTCTGAAAAGATTATGTGAGACTAATGGTTATTACTTAACCCCTCCGTGGCCGCCGGCGTCAAATGACGTTTAGCCAATCAATGGCTGCAGGAGTCGTTTGAGTGTGGCCTATAAAACTCTGCAAAAATTTTTGGGAAGTGAACGAACGTTCTGAACGTCTTCACACTGACATACACTACACTCCCATACTCCCCATCAAGCAGTTTAGAGCCTGCTGCTGTGATGAGTGGATTTTCGATTTTTTCACTCCTAGCCATGCCTAAACAAGCACAACTACACCCATTATCTCGACCGAGGCAGAACATATCATCTTTGTCCTCTCTTGCAAAACACACACAACCACCTTTTTACGATTATGAAGTAATACAGGCACATACAAAAAAGACATCATAATAAGTGAAAAATACATTTTTTTCTTGGTATCTTTATCTATTTGCTCTGGTTTGTTGTAATGGTTTGGATCATTTGATGCAGTGCAACTTGTAGAAAACTGTGAAAACCTTCGGGAAGTGAACGAAAATCTGGGACATGAGACTGACCTTGACATCACCCTCTCACATATCATCTGTCATGTCACCACCTGCTGTCATGACGAGCGGATGTACGATTTTTTCGCTCGTGGCCATGCCTAAAAACACATTGTTACACCCATTATCTCGACCCAGACAGAAAATACAATCTTTTTCCTCCCTTACAAAACACATACAACCACCCTGTTTACGAGACAGCAATATATATTGCGAAAATAACAAGGTAAAATGATAAAGATGAACGTAAAATGATAGAAAACGATGAACATGTTATTACGAAAAAAAAAAAATACATTTTCCCTTGTCTGTAAACTTATTTATTTCTGCTCTGTATCTGTATTCGTAATAATTAGACTTCTGAAACTGCATTAAGATTCTATTTTTAGCCATGCTCGTGGTCTGGGAGCCCGACGTTGCGACTCAACCTCCACATTACTAATTTCCTGTGGCAGAGTCTAACCTTGGAGGACGTGCAGTTTTCTCATTTAGGACCAAAAATTCAACTCTTTCGCTCCCTTTCTCAAGCATATGCACAACGACAGTGTAAAAAATAAGTCGAAACTACCATAAACATATTTTACATCAAAAAAGTTGAAAAAGTATTCATAACAATTTTTTTTTTCCAGCCATTCCTAACAGATTATTTACTGAAATCATTCGATATCATCATACCTCATATATGCACAACATTTCAGCACCATTCGTATTGTTTTGGGAGGTAAAAAAAATAACAACACCTGCCCTGTTGCGTTCCGGCAGTGCCCCTGGGCGGCGATATCGGTTGCCAATATTTCTGCAACTTCCGCGCTCCATTACAAGCAATAAAATACGTTTAGGAAGCTGGGATATGCCCTGTTAGGTGCATCTGAACTTTCTCTTCAATATGGCAAGAAAAAAAAATCAATTTTCAAAACTTCAAAAAATTGCCCCCGGCGTCGGCCTGGCGTGCACGGAAAATTCCGGGCCTTCGGCCACGGAGGGGTTAATTTTCTTTCTTCCTCTCTCAATTTTCGTCAACATAGAAGTGAAAAGAGGCAAAAAGCACCGAACTGAGTGCAAAACATTAAGTGTGTGACTCATCATGCATTAGCACGAAAATCAAATGTCCATAAAGTGGCAACATGCATATTTAAAAACATGATCAATTATCTCAAAGTCTGCTTTAAAATCAGTAAGTGGGATTTTTTTTTAAAGCGAGGAAGATGGAACAAAAGGCCAGAAGCCCGCAATAACTGTTCCTTCCAAGAGAAAAACAAAATACAAGAGATTGCCAATTTCAAGATCCAATCATTTCGAGATGCCTGGACACACTGAGTTTGAAAGACTGAAGATCATAGGAAACAGGAAATACAGACAGAGGGAGACAGTTCCAGAGTTGACCTGTTCCATAAAAGGACTGGGAGTAACGGTTAACTCTTTCATTAGAGAGTTGGACAGAAAAGGGATGAGAGTTTGCTGCTAGATGGGTGCTATGCACCCATTATAGCTGTGGAGGAATGGAAGCAGACAGTTCAGAGGAGCAGTGACCATTGAAGAAGCGATAGAAAAGAGATAAAGATGCAACAGTGCGGTGAGGAGACAGAGGTTGAAGGGAGTCAGTAAGAGTTAATGCGAAGAAAAGCCTTTGACTTCACCCAATTGAGAAAAGCTGTATGTGGGGAACCTCCCCACACATGAGAGTTGTACTCCACATGGATAAAACCCGTGTATAGAGTCAAGAACTGTGCAGGGGTAAAGAAGGAACGGAGTCGGCTTAGCACACCTAATCTCTTGGAAGCAGATTTTACAAGAGATGTAATATGATCTTCCCAAGATAAGTCCCGAGTAAATGAAACCCCAAGCATGTTCAAGGATGATGCAGGATTAAGCCGAATATTATTAAGCATTAGTGGGTACACCTGTGGAAGATCTCGCTGGGTTGATAGGTGCAAGAACTGAGTCTTTGATGCATTAAAAACAACAAGATTATTTTTACCCCAGTCAGAGATACCAGCCAAGTCATACATTAGGTGTGCCATAGCCTCATCCCTTGTTAGTTGAAGTACCTGCTGAGATGGGCGTTGCAGGAACTGAATGGAAAGATGAAGGGTGGAGTCATCAGCATGGATAGGGTTAGTTGTACAGCTTAGGTCATTGATGATTAAAAGGAATAGAGTTGGTGATGGGGCAGAGCCCTGAGGAACACCTCTGTTGATAGATCTAGGAGAAGAACGATGGCCGTCTACTACAGCAGCTATAGAACGACCAGAAAGGAAGCAAAAGATGAAGGCGCAGATAGAAGGATAGAAACCGTAAGAGGGCAGTGTGGAAATTAAAGATTTATGCCAGACTCGATCGAAAGCCTTTGAGATGGCAAGTGCAATGGCAAAGCTTTCGCCAAAGTCCCGAAAGGAGGATGACCAGGAGTCTGAAAGATAGGTGAGAAGATCGCCAGTGGAGTGTCCTTGACGGAACCCATACTGACGATCAGAAAGAAGGTTGTGATAGGAAAGATGCTTTAAAATTTTTCTGTTAAGAATTGACTCGAAAACTTTTGAGACACAGCATGTTAAAGCAATTGGACGATAGTTAGAGGCTTGGGAATGGTCGCCCTTCTTTGGGACTGGCTGAATGAGAGCAAAGTTCCAGCAAGAAGGAAAGGTAAAAGTTGACAGACAAAGGCAAAAGAGTTTGCCTAGGTAGGGTGTAAGCACAGAAGCACAGTTCTTAAGAACGACAGGAGGGACTCCATCAGGCCCATATACCTTGTTAGTGTTGAGGCCTGTGATGGAAGAAAATACATCAGCTGAAGAAATATTAATGTCAGCCATGAGGAAGTCAGAGAGGGAAAGTGAAGGAGAAACAGCACCGGAATCGTCTAAGGTGGAATTGGAGGAGAAAGTCTGAGCCATGAGATTTGCTTTATCAGTAGAAGAAATAGCTACAGAACCATCAAAGCAGAAAAGAGGAGGGAAGGATGATGAGGTAAAGTTGTTAGAAAGGTTTTTGGCAAGGTGCCAGAAGAAGTGGGGAGAATTCGAGTTGCAGAGCTGAGAGCATGTAGTACGGATGAAATTATTATTAGTAGAGCAAAGAATATACTTAGCATGATTCCGGGCAGAAACGTAAAATAAGATGTGATTCAGGGGTGCGTTGGGTCCGGTACCTTTTATAGGCCCTGTCCTTGTTGTGGACAGCATTAGAACAAACGTGATTAATCCAAGGCTTTCTTGCATTAGTCAAAGGATATGAGAAAGGAATGTATGCTTCCATGCCCGAGAGAATAACCACCGTAAAGCACAAGGCACACTCGGATTGCTCCTGGCCATGGAAGCAATAATCATTCCAGGGAAAATCAAAGAAGTACTTCCTGAGGGCCTCCCAATCTGCAACTCCAAAGTGCCATAGACGACGTTTCTTTGGAGGGTCCCCAGGCCGTACTGGAGCGATAGGTTAAGGTGATAAGGTTGTGATCGGAAGAATCCAATGGAGAGAAAAGATTAACAGTGTAAACAGAAGGATTAGTAGTAAGGAAGAGGTCTACTATGTTGGAGCTCTCTCTAAGGCAGTCAGGAATACGGATAGGGTGCTGTACAAGCTGATCTAGGTCATAAAGGATAGAAAAGGTGTAGGCTTGTTCACCAGGTGGATCAGTAAGGTGGTGGTGAACATTGGTGAACATTTAAATCTCCTAGAATGGAGATTTCAGAGAAAGGAGAAATGGATAGAATGTGTTCCATCACAGAAGTAAGATAGTCAAAGAATTTTCGATTGTTGGTAGAATTAGAGGATAAGTAAACAGCGCAGATATATTAACTTAGAGAATGACAGGAAAGCCGAAGCCAGAGTGTAGAGAATTCAGAAGAATCGAGTTCAAGAACACGAGAGCAAGATAAGTCGTTGCGTATATATACACTACAGCCACCTTTAGCTTTGAAATGAGTACAGAGGAAGTAGGAGGAAACAGAAAAGAGTTTGCTGTCAGTTGCCTCAGACATCTGGGAAAATCTTTTTTGCCATTTTCTTCCTTTTTCTAATAATATTAGAGCATTAGGAAGTTCGCTTGCTTGAACACACTCTACACTTTAAATCGTGTAACCATCTCATAGACCATTGCAGAGATACCATCAAACTCTTAAACCATAAGAGTGAGAAGCTTCTAAAAATAGATTGGGTAATCCAGTCTGTTACTGACACACGTAGCAACTGCACTGAAGTGAATACCTGACAATGTTGTTCAGTTCTGATAATTCGTACCAGTAGCTCCTTAAGGGTAATGTGTAATTTTTATCAGTTTTAGTATTCCTTTACTATATTATAATTCTATTGTATATCCAGTGTACACTCATGATTACTAATCTGACCAGAGATGCGTGGCAGACAGTGTCATGACCACACACGAGCCACGCATTTGAACACAGCCTCTACACTACTGGGCTGGGCAAAGAACTGTAACCAGGTGATTTGAAGCGTTCTGAGACACCTCATATCTCGGATATTATCATATTTTTATGGTTTCTCACCAAATATCTCTGATATTACCATATTTTTGATGGTTTCTCTTCGACAACATAGTTATCTGCATTCATTTACAGGGGCCGACATTTCTTAAATCAGTCTGCAATTGGACAGTTTCCGAGAAGTATATAGAAGAACAGCATTCTGGAACCGAATGCTAATCGCCCGCCAGAATATGTTGTTGGCCAAGTCCAAGATTTTGCCCATATCTTGATACCCTGAAGGTTTCATGTTCATAGCTCAAGCCGTTCATGAGATATAATGGGAACACACACACACACACACACACACACACACACACACACACACACACAAGAAGAAAAATACATTATCGCTCCACCACGTAAGGCGGGCGATAATGAACATGTTCCACTGTATGTGGGTACTGGCATTATACAGTATATACCATAAAAATCATTTGTAAATTAACAGCATTAACTGGCACACATTTTGACCAGAGGGGACATGCAGCCAAGACGTCGCGTCGGAATAGCGCAACCATTCCCACTGGATGGTTAATGGGCCTTTTATCACTAGGGAAAAAAAATCACACACACACACACACACACACACACACACACACACACACACACACACACACACACACACACACACACACACGCACGCACGCACGCACGCACGCGCGCCCATTCAATTCAAAGTAGCAAGTAATGGTAAATTTTTGTCAATGATATAAGTATTATAAAGCACACATACTTGGAATATGTCGTCTGTATGCCGGCTGCTGTAATAGTCTTGGATATTTCTCCATTATCACCTATCAACAGCTCGGTTAAAGGCTCGCCTCAAGAAATAGGTCAGTGAATTAATAATCAGATTAATAAAACACAGTATGAATGTCAAATAGCATCAAGTACTCATTACACACTAAAAATAACAGCTATGACCAACTTTCATGTTTGTTTCTTAAAATGCATATATATTATTTGAAAAGTAGAATATTATGTGAGGTGAAAGTGTTTCAGTGATGCTTAAAAAATTGTTCATTCGAGCACTAAACCTTTCTGGAACGATGGTTTAGCATGTCTGATTGCATAGTGTACGACTGACCACGACTTTGTCTAACTCTCTGGTTAGAGATTAGTAATCATGAGTGTACATATCACGGTTTAGTAAGAAAATGCAGTACCAGTGAGGTGCTCAGAAACAGCCATTCTGATGTAATGTATTGTCGCGTGCACAATGTAGGGTGGACTCAAAACAACAAATCACACAATATGGAAGAAATAAAAAAGGCACAATAGTTTTTTTTTTTTTTTTTCCAAAGATATATTCTTAAATCAGCCTTATACACGACAGCAAAAAGGGGGAAAACTGGTTCAAACTGTAAATTATAAAAAGGGGAATGCACAAAGGTAATATACTGTACAATACAATCAATGAATTAATAAAAGGGGAGGAAGATTACACAAACTAATCTGACATACACAAGGCACCTTAACACATGAATAACTAGAAATCTCCAGACACTTGAAGGGCAGTAGCGTACTCACAGTTGCGTATCAGGGATGAGAGCAGGACGCCAGTTTTTAACTGAGGTTGGAGAGTGATTACAGGTAAGGGAGGAAGTCGTATAGAGGCTACTTGCAGTGTGGACTGTAAGGATGTGCTAAGTGTAAACAAGATTGTAGTAAAAGAGTGTGTCAAAAAGTGTCACCAAGACGTGACTTTGTATCTGTGAACCAAGGGTGGTGGGAAGAGAGCGTGTGTGGAAAGCCTGCTCTCTGCACCTTGTACTCACTCCCACGCAACATGAGGTGGAATTTCCTAGTGGCGACATCAGCTGTGCTTGGTGAAGTCCAGGAATTTGGGAGGAGCTTTTCATCACGAAGGACCTGGGCCTCAGCATTCTGGAGTATTTCCAATCGGAGGGGGACAAGGCTTGGTCAAGACCCCTGGGACCACAGGTGTTCAAGACAAAGGCAGGACAGCTGTCAGGCTCGGCTTAAATGGATTAGTCCGAGATGCCATAATCCACTCTAATCCCATAATGATAACTGTAGTCTTTCTAAAATATCGAGATCGTTTGGGCGTTGTCCCTCACGGGAATTCCCCTACACACGACGCTGCCACACTTTGTACTGGGAAATTATCGGATTAGAGACAAGCCTCAAGGGACAACCCTCACTCCTAGCTCACTACCTCTCTCTCTTTCTCTCTCTCTCTCTCTCTCTCTCTCTTTGCATATAAAATATACATTTTATGTAGATTTATTTCTATAAAAAGTCTACACGGTTTTATGAATTATTAGAATTTGAGGAAAAGCCTCCTGACTGTCTGCCTCTCTCTCTCTCTCTCTCTCTCTCTCTCTCTCTCTCTCTCTGCATACGAAATCAACATTTTATGGAATTTCTATAAAACGTCTATAAAAAGGCTATACGAGTAGCAGGAGTAGGAGCTTCCATCTTTGATGGCGGTCAGAGAGGACGTGACCTGTCGATTGACATCTGACCCACCCTCATTGACTCACCCACAAGCGTGACAACTTTGGAAAGCAACGTGGCCAAAACTTGAGGTAATTATAAAAGTCATTGTTATTATTAAAAGCAATAGACATTTCTTACACTATATAGCCTTATTTGAGAATTATATTGTAAATAAATTTCATTTAGAAGTAGTAAATAGCTGACATGAGACAGAGAGGTGTGTGTTGGTACCGATTCGGCAACGCTGTGGGTGGGGAAATTCCCTTGAGGGACAACGCCCAAACGATCTCGATTTTAAAAAGACTATGGCCGGGGCTGCTCTCTCTCTCTCTCTCTCTCTCTCTCTCTCTCTCTCTCTTTTCCATTTTCTCTATTCAGGACCGGAGTTCCGCTGCCATTACAGGATGACCTAACGTTTCCATACCCAAGTTACTAGTCAAGATGATATATGTATCAGAACGAGGTAGTGTAATGAACAACTTATTTTGCCTAACTGTTGGTGTAATAGATGTAGAAAATGAAGGATTACAAATTGTTCTGCAATACAATCGGTCTAATATGTTTTAAGACGTACTGTGACACATGAGAAGACGAAGTGAAAGTTACAGTGATTATGGTCATAACCAGTATTTTCATGGATCAGGTTCAGGCAACAACCCCTCTAGTAAAAAAAATGAAATAATAATAAAAATAACAATAATAATAATCACCATCATCATCATCATCATCATCACCATCATCATCATCCGGACCTCCTTTCCCACCCAAGGGCAGGGTGAGGAGTAGCAATGTCCAGACAGCACAAACTTGCCCAATCCAAATAGGCCACACTTCCTTTCACTCATCACTCAAGTCCCCAGAATCTTGGCTCTACTGGATACACCAAAAACATTCACATTATGCAGCTTCACACAAACGTATCCGATTGAGTCAATCTGGACGCTGCCATGCTCACAAGGGGTGCCAAAATCCCTGATCACACACTTCTCCTCACAACATTCATCCAGCCAGCTCGATCTCTTGTCAGTTCCCTAGCCTCATCGACTTCCAAACCTCTCTTCGTCAAAAACTCATCCACCATATCTCTCCACCTTCTCCTTGGCCTACCTCGCCTCCCCCCTCCTTTAATTTCGCTCAGATATACCTTTTTCACCACTCTATTATTATCCATTCTTTCCACATGACCATACCATCTCAGGACACTCTCTTCGAGTCTGGTGTCCACTGACTTCCTCACTCCACACCTTTCACGAATCACATTATTTCGTATCCTATCCACCCTCTGTATTCCACATCCATTCCTCAGCAGTCCCATCTCCACTGCTCTTACTCTTCACTTTCCATTTTCATGCCACACCATAGTCTCACACCCATATGTTAAAGTTGGCACTAACTCTCCCTCATGTAAGCCTCGTGCAGCTACAACACTCAAGCCTCTGTTTCT
The DNA here is from genome assembly GCF_032717465.1 of Coenobita brevimanus. NCBI lineage: Eukaryota > Metazoa > Arthropoda > Malacostraca > Decapoda > Coenobitidae > Coenobita > Coenobita brevimanus. Next base: position 17,210,726 of record NC_136993.1, on the reverse strand, counting down.
TATCAAGGCCTTCATTGCACCAGCTACTTTTCTTCCTTGTGTCACTCTACTTTCAACTTCTTTTGCACATTTTCCTCTCTTTTCTATCATTGTACCCGAGTATTTGAACTCTCTCACTAATTCCAATCTCTCCATTCACTGTAGCATCGCACTGGGAGTCACCTTCTTTCTCAATAACCATCATTTTACTCTTCTCTACATTTACTATCAAGGCACGACGCTCACAGACATCAGCAAAACTCTGCACTAGCCTACCAAGTTCTAGTCCGGTACTTGCAACCAGTACTACCTCATCAGCATACAACAAATTTAAGATATTCCATCTATCACCATTCATTACCAGCGCCATCCCTCTCTTCATTAATCGTGTTTTTACTACTCTCATCACCCAATCCATAAACATATTGAACAACTATGGGGACATCACACAACCTTTAGATGCCCATTAACCCTTACACATGCTTAGCTACCATCATAAAAACTCTTGACAGCACCTAGCAGCTTACCATCTACACCGTACAAGCGCAAAACTTTCCACAATGCCTCTCTGTCTACTTTGTCGTATGCTTTTCCCAGATCAACAATAATAATAATAAACATGAACTCAGTATGTTAGCCTTGAGATAATTATAACCAACCCATGAGCATTCCGTGCGTGCCAGCAGATGGGTTGGTGAAGGGTTAGTGGCCCTTCCCATGAAACAGCTAACTAAAAAGACAAACAAAATGCCTCAGACCCAGATGGACCTACAATACAGGTGACGACCAAGGAACGGGCAAGGGACACGTGGATAGGAACATGGAATGTGAGGGGTGCAAATGATGAAGTGAAAGAGACAGACTGTCCAAGTGCTTGTGGATGCAAAAGTCGACATATGTGGATTGACTGAAATCAAATATTGAGGTGAGAGAGTGGAAGTATGGATTGGGTGGATTGACTAAGACCAAATGGAGTGGTGGGAGTGTGAGAGAGTGGAAGTATTGATTGGGTATATGTGAGGAAGTAGGTGAGAATGAGAGGGCAAAGGTGGCTGTAATTATTGTTGTGTGCAAGAGGTGGAAGAATGTATGAGACCATGAATCAGTTGGTTCATGGATTGTGTAGGTAAGACTGAAAGTAGGAATACAAGCATGGGTGACTGTGTGCATGTATATGTGCTGATAGGAGACCTTGCAAGCAGAGTGTCAGAATGATTCATGACTATAAGGGTTCAATATTGGATCTTTGTTCTAAAAGGGTATAATTTAGTTTCTCTGGTTTGTTTCATTAAAACTTAGGTTAGTTATAGTTCACTGGTAATGAGGCTGTTCAGAGCACGGAAGTAAAATATACGTTATTGTGGATCTTTCAAATTTAGTTTGTTTATGTATACTTATTTTGTATTTTGTAATTTTCGGAGTGTGATTAGTTATTATGAATTGTATGATACTGCTTCAATTTCTCCATTGTACGAATCAAGGGAAGTGAGGTGGTGCCTGTGAGCTGGGGTGTGGGGAGTTGATCAGCAGCACTGGTATGGAAAGGATATAGCAGCTCTTCACGTGAAGTGTGCCCTCGACTCGCGACTTTCCCTCCCCGCTGTGACATTTGTGAGCCTATGAAGGTGAGGCTGGAAACTCCTGCATACTGAGGAAGCTCTAAACTCTGCCCACACTGCCCTCTTGGTCTACAGCAGGTGTTAGAATAGAAACACCTGCGGACATGCTACCTGCTTCTCAGTCACCACCCTCTTGATGGTCTGTTCTCAGTAAGGTTGTTATCTGTCACCAGTAATGTGAAGCAGTGTTCCTAAGGTTACTTCACTTGTAGTTTACTTTCTTATACTTAGGATTAAGTTAGGATTAAGTTATAATTTTGTGAATAAATTATATTCTCCAATTTACATTTTCCTAGCCCCAGTGTACAAATGAATTATGGGTCATTTCCAACTATGTGAGTAGTGGTAAAAGTGAAACTCTGAAATCATGGTAGTCTTCTTTCACATATGAGACTGTTTCCGTAACTTGGCCATGACATTTGGCGCCGAACAGGGACCCATTAATTCATTGTGCACACGGGTTGGCAGTATACAGGGAAGTTTATAATCTTTAGATTTTCACCATGATTTCAGAGACTATAAAGAGGTTAATTGGAGAGGGAAAACAAATGGGCTTAGAGGGTGACAAGCTTATGACCTGAGTAAGAGAAGAGAGAGTGATAGAACAAAATCGGCAGAGAAAGGAGCGGGCTCAAGAGAGGGAGAGTCGTGCATTATAGAGGAAGCTAAAGATTTTAGAATTAGAGGCACAGATTGAAGCTTCGAGGGCTGCTGCTAGTGCTGCTGCTGCTGGTCAGAACGTTCGACCAGTTGCAACAGTAATTAATCCCCCTAAGCTGCCAATTTTTGATGAGGCCAAAGATGATATAGATTCTTATCTGGCTCGCTTTGAGAGGGTAGCTCAAGCTGCAAGATGGGAGAGGTCGGTGTGGCCAGCTGCCTTAGCATCTCTACTAACGGGTCGAGCTCTCGAGATGTATCACCAGTTCACTGATGACATCATTGCAGATTTTGATGAGCTGAAGTCCGCACTTTTGAGAGGCTATGATGTGACAGCAGAGGGTTGTAGGAAACGGTTTCGCGACACAAAGTTTCGTGATGGCGAGTCTGCAGTGCAACTAGCTTGTCGAATCAAAAGGAATCTTAAGTGGTTCGAAGCGGATGGATTCAGTCAGACCTTTGAGGATTTAGCAGATTTCGTTGCAAGGGAGCAATTTTTAAGGCAGTGTCCTCCAGCTCTAATGATGTTTTTAAAGGAGAAAGAAGTTAAGAGTTTGCAGGTTTGTGGGGAGGAGGCAGATCGTTGGATTGATGCCCATGGTCACCCTTCCCAGATTAACAAGGTCAACAAACCCGTGGCTGAAAGGCAAGAGAAACCTTCAGAACGCTCTACAACGCAGATCAAGACAAAGACCTCAGGGAGTGATCGTAAGTTTGGTAGTAAAGGATGTTGGGAGTGTAGTAAACTAGACCATAGAAAAGCTCAGTGTACTTTTAATCAATCAAAACAGACCAGTGCCGCTGCATCAGGAAAAGCATCTGTGAAAGCTAAAAGTAGGACAGTTAGTGGTTCAGCTACCAAATTTAATGGGAATGGGCAAAGTTACAAGAACTTAATATTGAACAATGGCTTGGTAGAGGGGCAAGCTGTTACAGCAATGCTAGATAGTGGGTCAACTACTTGTGTAGTAGCAGAGAAGCTAGTTTCATTGAGACACTATACTGGGAGAACAGTTTCATTGAAAATGGTGAATGGGACAGTGATAGTGATGCCAGAGGTAGAAATTGAAATTTCTACACCTTGGTTAATAGGGAAAGTTTATGCTGCTGTGTGTAAGACCCCAGTTTACGATTTAGTTGTTGGTGGTGTAACTGACAATCCATATTCCCTCACAAGTATACAGTCTACCAGTGATAAAAGCTTGGCTGAACAAGACAACGCAAAGGACGTGAAACTAACCAGGAACAGAGTCCCGAGTGGAAGATTTGACACTGAAGCAACGGACAAAGTAACCACAGGGTTGGAACGAACTTCGAGGAGTACTGCTGGTGGATCATCGGACGCTGGACTCTTTGCTGCAGTTACTAGAGCACAAAGTCTCAAGGAAGGTAAAGTTAAACAACCCCTGAAGGTGAGTAATGTTAATACTTTCGTGTCTACATCAGAATTTGTGAAAAATCAAGAGGATGATAGAACTTTGAACTCTATAAGAAGTCATGTTCAAAGTAAGAAAGTGTTTCAGGCAAGAGGAAGAGTGTCAACCTTTATTCTTAAAGGGGGTATATTATACAGAGAGATTACAGTCAGAGGAGTGACAAAACAACAGCTGATTGTGCCAAAGAACTATCGAAAGAAAGTGTTCAAATTAGGTCATGAGGGAATCATGAGTGGCCATATGGGGTACAAAAAGACTGGATAGGATACAAGGAACTTTCTTTTGGCCAGGTATGGTGGTTGATGTCAGCCGCTGGTGTAGGTCATGTGATGTGTGTCAGAGAACCGTGGATAAAGGTAGCATAAAACCAGGAAAGCTTAGGTCTATGCCAGTAATAGACGAGCCATTTGCTAGGGTGGGTATAGACATAGTTGGGCCTATTACACCTAGGGCAGATAGTGGAGACAGGTATATACTCACTCTCGCAGACTTTGCTACTCGGTATCCAGAAGCAGTTGCCTTGACTAATATAGAGACTACTACAGTGGCGGATGCGTTGATGGAGATCTGTTCTAGAATTGGTATTCCAAAGGAGGTTTTGACTGACAGAGGGAGCCAATTTACTTCAGCAATGATGAGGGAAGTTGAACGGTTATTGTCAATAAAATCTCTTAAAACCACTCCATTTCATCCCATGTGTAATGGCTTGGTAGAAAGATTTAACGGTACACTTAAGAAAATGCTGAAACGAATGTGTGATGAGGCACCTAAGGATTGGCCAAGATACATAGCACCATTGCTCTTTGCATATAGAGAAGCACCCCAGTCGAGTACTAGATTCTCCCCTTTTGAGTTAGTTTATGGAAGAACAGTGAGGGGTCCTTTGGATGTACTAAGAGAGATTTGGGATGGATCGGTCAGCACACCCGAGACTGTTAGTACCTACAGCTATGTTCTAGATCTCGGCGAGAGATTGGAAAACACATGTAAGCTAGCAAGGGAAGAATTAGATAAGGCACAGGAGTTGGATAAGAGCTACTATAATCGTAGGGCTGATCAAGTTTTGCTGCTTTTACCAACTGACCATAATAAATTACTCACGAACTGGAGAGGTCCATATAAGATTGTAGAGTGTCCTTCTGCTTTGAATTATGTAATATATATAAGGGGGAAGAAGAAAAGGTTTCATATGAATATGCTGAAGAAATATGAAGTAGACTATGATCCAGATGATTGTGATGCAGCCGAATCAGATGTAATTGCTGCTACAGTTATTGAGTACTCAGACGAGGTTGAAAATCTTTTGCTACCTATATCAACCACTGAGAAGTCTTGGAAAGATGTAGAGTTGTCAGTAACTTTGTCTCCATTAGAGAGAGGTAAGATATGTGATTTGTTGAGTATGTACTCAGAGGTGTTCTCTAGTACACAAAAGCTAGCAAATGTTCCTCCCCATGAAACTGTTTTGACTGACAAAACCCCTGTTCGAAGTAAGCCTTATGCTATACCATATAGTTTGCAAGCTGAGGTAGCGAAAGAACTTAATGCAGTGGAAGAAGCAGGAATAATTGAAAAATCTAATGCTCCCTATAATAGTCCTGTAGTGGTTGTACGTAAAAAGGATAAAGGAGTGAGACTCTGTGGAGACTTTAGGGAATTAAATGGTGTAACTCAGTTTGATGCAGAGCCTATGTTTGACCAGGGGAATATCTTTTCAAAATTATCAGGGTCCTGATATTTTTCAAAACTAGATCTTTCTAAAGGATTCTGGCGGATTCCATTACATGTGGATAGTAGGAAGTACACTGCATTTAGTACTCCCAAGGGTTTATATCAGTTCAAAGTCCTTCCTTTTGGCTTGTGCAATTCACCTGCAGTGTTTAACAGGACAATGAGGAGTGTGTTGGGAGGTATGTCTGGCACAGAAATATTTGTTGATGACATTTTGGTACATTCCTCGACTTTTCATGAGCATTTGAAATTGCTGGATCAGGTATTTTTCAGACTTAAGGAAGCAGGCTTAGTAGTAAATCCATCCAAATGTGTAGTAGGTCAAGCTGAAGTGGATTTCCTTGGTCATAGAATAGGAAATGGGATATGCCAGCCCCAGAAAGATAAGGTTGGGAAAATAGTTGAAGCTTCTGCCCCCAGAACTATAAAACAAGTTCGTTCGTTCTTGGGACTAACAGGCTATTACAGAGCATTCATACCAAACTACTTTACAATTGCAGAACCATTAACCAATCTAACAAAGAAGAGCAGTCCAAATAAGGTAGTGTGGACAGATTTAGAGCAAAGAGCATTTGATACTCTAAAGAACAAAATGACTAACAAGCCTATTCTTCATTTGCCAGATTTATCTAAAGACTTTGTTTTAAGAACAGACGCATCAGGTGTGGGTATTGGTGCTCTGCTGATGCAGTCCCATGGAAATGAACTGTGGCCTATATCCTACCATAGCAGGAAGCTGGGACAAGCGGAGAGGAACTACAATGTTGTTGAAAGAGAGTTATTAGCAATCATTGAGGGTGTAAGAAAGTTTCGCCAGTTTTTGTATGGACGAAGGTTTGTTGTTCAGACAGATCATCTGCCTCTTCATTACCTCAAGACTGCTAAGAATTCCAGTGCAAGGATTATGCGGTGGGCATTATATATGCAGCAATTTGAGTACAGTGCAGAGTACATTAAAGGAGCTGAGAACGTAGGGGCAGATTATCTTAGTCGTTTGGATGAAGGATATAACACACGCTGTTCAAGTTTGAGAATTCGTTCAGATTCTGTGACAGATGTTGGCTCAGGTTGTTTGGGCTTGCATGTACTTGGTATTGATGAAGAAGTAATTCTGGAGAAGTATAATGTTAAAATTAGCTGGAATTTAGCTGGCCATGATGTGTGATATAATTTTCTAGAACGTAATTATTAGTTGTTAGAACTTGGGTACAAGTTCTTTTGTTCAGGGGGTAATGTCAATGATTCATGACTATAAGGGTTCAATATTGGATCTTTGTTCTAAAAGGGTATAATTTAGTTTCTCTGGTTTGTTTCATTAAAACTTAGGTTAGTTATAGTTCACTGGTAATGAGGCTGTTCAGAGCACGGAAGTAAAATATACGTTATTGTGGATCTTTCAAATTTAGTTTGTTTATGTATACTTATTTTGTATTTTGTAATTTTCGGAGTGTGATTAGTTATTATGAATTGTATGATACTGCTTCAATTTCTCCATTGTACGAATCAAGGGAAGTGAGGTGATGCCTGTGAGCTGGGGTGTGGGGAGTTGATCAGCAGCACTGGTATGGAAAGGATATAGCAGCTCTTCACGTGAAGTGTGCCCTCGACTCGCGACTTTCCCTCCCCGCTGTGACATTTGTGAGCCTATGAAGGTGAGGATGGAAACTCCTGCATACTGAGGAAGCTCTAAACTCTGCCCACACTGCCCTCTTGGTCTACAGCAGGTGTTAGAATAGAAACACCTGCGGACATGCTACCTGCTTCTCAGTCACCACCCTCTTGATGGTCTGTTCTCAGTAAGGTTATCTGTCACCAGTAATGTGAAGCAGTGTTCCTAAGGTTACTTCACTTGTAATTTACTTTCTTATACTTAGGATTAAGTTAGGATTAAGTTGTAATTTTGTGAATAAATTATATTCTCCAATTTACATTTTCCTAGCCCCAGTGCACAAATGAATTATGGGTCATTTCCAACAATGTGAGTAGTGGTAAAAGTGAAACTCTGGAATCATGGTAGTCTTCTTTCACATATGAGACTGTTTCCGTAACTTGGCCATGACACAGAGTGAAAGATGATTTCTGGGCAAATATGGGAACATGCATGGAAAAGTTTGAGAGGAGTGAGAGAGTGTTTTTGATTGGAGATATGAATGGAAAAGTAGGGAATGTGAAGGTGCGTAGTCGGTGAGTGGGGTGTGCCGCTGAAGTGGATGAGAAATGATAGTGATCTGGTGGACTTTTGTGCGGATAAGGAATTGGTGATAGCAATACCTAGCGAGTGATGAGAAGGGTGGGTGGTGAGCTGGATGAACAGAAGGCAATGCATGATAATATATGTGTGAAGGAGGAGAAAATGAAACGATTTGTGCTGGATCCAAGATCATACAGAGATTGCGGATGTGGACTCTCTGACCACCATTTATCAGTATTAAGAGTCAGGGTACAAATGTCCTGGATGAAAAGAAGAGCGGAAGAAGCAGTCCATACAAAGAGGGTAGAAAGGTTGCAGGAGGATGAACAAAAACGCAGAATATAAGAGAAAACTGGAGAAGCGATTGGGCAGAGATGTTATGGAGCAGATGGGGGAGGTGGAAGATGAGTACAAGATACTCACAAAAGAAATCTGTGCAGCATGTGAGGTGGTGTGTGGGGTAAAGAGAAGACGAATGGGGGTGCATGAAACAGCATGAAGGAATAAAGAGATGAGACAAACTGTGGTGCAAAAGAAGAAAGCATTTAGTGAGTGGAAGAGAAGCAGAGGCATGGAGGAAGTTGTGGGATGGAAAACAGAGTTATATGCAGAGAAGAGACGAAGGTGAAAAAAAACTGGTAAGAGTAACAAAGCAGTGGATGAGCAGTTTGAATGGAACTTGAGTGTAAAGTGGAGGGAATGTAAGAATGTTCTGGAAAGAGGTTAAGAGAGTAACAAAGGGTGATAAAGACGATAGTAGGGAGGGTGAGATAAAAAATGGCTGATTCCTAGTGGAAAACAGAGAGAAAATGAGCAGATAGAGAGAAATTAAGAAATTGTTAAATATAGAAAGTGAAAGTAAGGCGAGTATAAGTGGCTGAGGAATGGCTAGGAGAAGGAGGGATATGAGGGGAGAAAGAGATCACCAGGATGGAAGCAGTAGAAGCAATGAAGGAAGTCAAAATGCGGGAAGCCCCATGCTAATGTAAAGAGGAGCGATAGTTGTATTATGGATATGGAAGAGGTGCAGGGTGGCCTGGGATTAATGTAGAATCTCTGAGGATTGAAAGTCAGGAAAGAGTATTCCCTTGTAAAAATGAATGGGGCAAAAGAATTGTGTATTAATCGTAGAGGCATTTGTCTTATTAGTAAGAGGAAAAGCATGTGGTAGGATGTATACTGGCGGAGTTAGGAAATAACAGAGGAACACAGGGAAGAACAGGGAGTTTTCAGGAGGGGAAGAGGTTGTGTGGATCAGATATTCATCCAATGGTGTTTTGTGGAAAAGTTTCTAGAGAAAGGAGAGAAGTTGTATGCAGCCTTCATGGATATAGAGAAAACATATGGCAGACTGGATAGACAAGGAATGTGAAAAATATTAAAAATGTATGGAGTAACTGGGAAGCTACTGAATGCCATGAAGAGCATGTATGAGGGCGCGTGGGTTGTAGAGTGTGTGAATGGAGAACTGAGTGAATTTTTCTATCTTATTACTGGATTGATATTGGGATGTGCCATGTTTCCATGGCTGTTCAACTTGCGCTGGGTGGAATTGTAAAAAAAAAGATACAAGATAGGCCAGTGCATGTTGGATCAGCCTTAATGAGAGTGGACAGTGTTTGAAAACATCCTGTACTGTTGTGTGCGGATGATGCTGTACTGTTAGCTGAAGACGAAGAAAAAGTGAAAAGCTTGGTGAGTGAGTTTGGAAGAGTATGTAAGAAAAGGAATCTAAAAGTGAATGTAGGGAGGATTAAGACTGTGGTCTTCGAGAGAAATGAAGTCACTGAATGCACAGTGAGGCTAGATAGTGAGGAAATGGAAAATATGAGTCCATTTAAATACTTGGGTAGTAAGAGGAATAAGGATGGAGGTTTGGAGGATGAAGTGCTTGAAAGGGTACAGCAGGGAAGAAAGGCTGCTGGTTCACTGAACGCAGTGAAAAGACATAGGCAAGTGAGCATGAAAGTAAAAAAGTTGCTGCATGACAGAATGAAACGTCTAACGTAATGACACGAAGCTAGGACATTGGTGGACGGACACAAGTCAGCAGTGCAGGCAATGGAAATGAGTTGAGAGGAAAGTTTTGAATTACATGGACAGAGAGACTTGCAAATAAGGAAGTGAAGAAGCATTGTTTGTGGATATGATACACTGAAAATACATTGAGGAAATGCATTGAAGTGGTTTGGACATGTGGAGAGGATGAATTGTGAGAGACTAACTAAGAGAGTGTAAGTGAGTGAGATGGAAGGAGGGAGAGGGGATGGGAGACCGCAGATGAGTTGAATGTGTGGAGTAGAGAGGTATATGAGAGAGGAGGATGTAAGTTGGGGAATGTGGCAGCGAAATGGCACAGGACAGGGTGACATGAAGTTTATCTGTTTATGGCCATTTTTTATGGGATTAAGGCGTCTGGCAATAGATACTGTCGATAGATTGATAGACATAGGAAAATTAAACTGAAATACCCAGACAGTATTAAGGGATCAATGCTCATTAGTCTAAGTAGTATCACATCAGTTCAGTGGTGTCCTTAGGTCACTTTATGTTCATATAGGCCTTTCACGTCATTCCACTACTGTGAGGTCAATTATTGTTACCTCTTTAGCCATTTGACGTCTTTAACTTGTTCAGGCACCGTAGGATGATTTTATTTAGTTTAGGAGAGTACCCCAACAGCAAAGAAACTTATGAAGTCTGCATCTACTCGTACAATTCAAACGATTTCTCCTAAATTAAGGAAATAAATCATGTCGATATAGCAAAAGTAAGAAAAAAAATAGAGGAAATCGAAGTCAAGAGGTTAAGATGGTACATGAAAGTCACTTCATCAGGTTCAGGTGGGTGACCTCAGGCTTATAAGGCTCCTTATATAAACAAAACCATTACTAGGATCCTGAAAAAGAAATCAAGAGCTAACACCATTTTTTAATTAGGGGGGAGGGGAGGGTGATACCGTAGACAGATCCACCTATCACCCTACGCCTAGACACCCAAATATAACTCTCAAGCAATACAAAATTGGACAAGAAGAGCATGAAAGAATAAGACTCAGACCAGCTTGGACTTCCATGTCACACAAACTTAGAACGCTTTCCTTCAGCGGCACCCATCATAGCTCTTTCAGTCTGATAACTTTGTTGTATTCCTATTTCCAAAGGGCTGTATTTACCCAAGAATAAGCTTTTCGAACTGGAGGTATTAGATGTAGCTTCCATTAAATTCATTCCTATTAGGGGGAATTTGCTAAACTGAATAAAATCATCCTGCATCAACAGAAATATACCAACAAAGACGCTGTCTTATTGAAGGAGTTGAAAGAATGCCGGGAGATTGCCGGGCTCATGAGTGCATAAAGAAATGCAATGGCCACACAGAAAAAACAAAAAAGCAGACTTTTCACTGACACATGGTGCTGGCAATGATTACTATTCACCAAGAATTCCTCACCAATGTCAATCATCCAGCTCCAGTAACAGCGAGAACGAAACTGTATGCTGCTATCAGATATTTCCAGTCCAGTCATTAAGATTGTTTAATAGGTAGTTTTTTCTCACTGGGACATGGACTGCTGGACAAGGTTGTGTATAGAATCATTAACACCTTGCTTGTGTTTAGAACCAAGGACGTCTTGCTTGTGTTTAAAACCAAGGACGTCTTGCTTGTGTTTAGAAACAAGGACGTCTTGCTTGTGTTTAAAACCAAGGACGTCTTGCTTGTGTTTAGAACCAAGGACGTCTTACATGTGTTTTCCTGTTCATAAACCTTCTGCTGCACCCACACCATCTTCTAGAAATGCCTGCGACTTTCACTGCATACAACCCCTCTTTTTGATGAGTTACGGCATCCCTTGCAGCTGTACAAGTTTCAAGTAGTAGTACAGCTTACACCGCATCACCTCTCATTAGAATTAGTTACACTTGTATCTCGGTCTGTATCAATCGATATTAGGAACAGAGCAGGACCGGGCCCTCTTCTTGCAGGGAAACTTTTAGACGAAACTAACATTCCCCATCCTGGCGAAGAACGAATGTTGGTGTGTGGCCAGTGCTGAATGAAGTACTAACATAGTTTACTCAGGTAAAACTACAGTTACTCAGCTGAAAAGTTTTCTTTGACTAAAGTACAAAGTATCTTTGCATTTGGCAAAAAAAATTAGAATAAAAAGATTAAAAATTAACAGGTACTGGAAGTACAGATTAATTTTCCTAAATTCACTGTTTTATTATCAGAAACATTATTTTGTAACACACTAGATGAAGAGAAAATAAGGTAAGGAGAATAATATACATTTTTGTTTTATGCAAGTGACACATAACCCTTATTTTTCTAATTATGACGGACACGTGTTCTTCCCTTTTCCAGTGTTAAATGATTCATTACATCTCACACCTTTTATTTCTATTGAATCTTAAGAAAAAAAAGGATAGATGCATCCCTCACAGCATCCATGTTCATCATCATCTTTGAATATATTCGTAAAAAAATAAGTACTTGCAATTCATTGTAAATATCAACGTATATGTAGGGATGTGGCGATGAAGAATAAGTAAACCAGTAAAGTGCGCTTTGTGAGCGCGTGGCGAGCGAGCAAGCGCCATGTCATCACAAAATCCCCATGATGTATTCTTCATGATGGCAGCTGAACAATGAACAATATATTGAAATGAAAGACATTCTCTCACATACCCCCCCCCCCACACACACACACTGCCTTGGAAAACTCGAGATTCCAATGGATTCCTACACATTTATGGGTGAATTTTCATTTGATAACAAAATCTGTTGAATGAATGTATCACATGCAGAGAGGATTTCAAATCTACTTCACGCTGGAGTAAAATTATTAGATTCTGCTTAGCATGACGGTCGGGTTGGGCTGGGCCGTTCATTTCCAAACTTAACTAACAGTAAACATCGCTCGCTCGTTCGTAATAAAAAACAAATGAATAAAAACATAAAGTGCGACACAAGTCATCCGTTGATCAAACTGGAGCATACATGCACCTCGCAGCTGCTGACTGCTTACTTTTCGTTGGCTGATCACCGATGTGTGTAGCAGTACTGAACGTCTGCCTCTCGTACTTCTCACATATCATGTGTTATATTCTTCCATTTAACTCTTGTTACCAAGCATAACGATTATCAATGAGTGCTGGGCTAATAGCTCAATAAATTCTTCATCCATACCATCTTGAAAGCAATCCTTATCCCTTTATGTACTGGTACAAAGGATCAATTATATTGTAATAAATACAGCATATTCTTGTTTTATCTATCAACAGCAAGATGCCTTCATCCCGTTAGGGGTGGAGAGTTTGTCTTGTACAGCACATTTATACATTATCATATAAAGAAAAGGCACACAGATCGTACTTGAATTTCTGTTCATTTGATTTCTTTATTTCACTCATTTTCAGTGTTATATCATCCATAAATACTATTTATGTAATAAGCAACTCTGCTCTTCATGTGTTGTTTTGACTGTCCTAGATGGAAACTGAGCGACCGCTTGGTTGGCCCATGTGAGTCTGAATATTTTAATGATGCAACTTACGTCATATATTTTTTCTCTCCTTTATTTAATAAATTTTGTTTGGTGAAATTTCAACGTCAATATGAATACAATATGAAGGAAATGATTTAGATCCTGGATTATAAATTTCAATAATCTAAATTGTCATAAACAAAAAAGAACTTTTGATACCCGAGGGTTTACCGTAAATCTTCTCTTGCTCACCATCACTCCCTCTCTCAACATTTATGTGCAGTTTCGGTATTAAGAATCTGTGTAGGTAAGTATGTATAGGCATACTCTAATTTCATTTCCTCATTTGGTTCTGTGTCTTACCTTATTCGTCCATTATATATCAGTATTAACCCTAGAATACATACCCTAATTTTACTGCATCTTAATACATACGCTGGGTTTGATAAACCCATTTTTTGGAAAGTCATACACCTATGTGAAAATCCAAATTTAGTAAAACCAAGTACATATATAAAAAATACAAGCTTTGTACTTTCACTTGAACCTTATGTAAATGAGTTTGTATGATATGTTAAAGGTTAAGTGGTAACTTGAAAAAAAGTATCAAAAATGGGGGAAAATTCTGATGTAACTAAAAAAAAAATATGTGGAAAACTTGAAACAGCTGCGGACTTCTGCACTTGCACACACACTCCTGGGTCATGGGCGCTGCAGCACATGGCACTCCAATCCTTACAGACTCACGGTGGGCCGTGGTGGAGGTAGACAAAAAGTGGAGTATATTTTTTAGAGTAAAAAGAATGGAGTACGAACATTGGCAATTTTTCATGCAATCCCAGACCCTTGAAACTGAACACTATATCGTATTTGGGCCTCTCTAAGGCTTTACCCAGTGATTTTGACCACCCACCCACCCCCACAACCTTGTTTTAGGGGGTAACTAAGATAGAACTTACAATTATCAGGAAATGTCATTTCTTGAGTAGTGAATGTTATTTTACTACTGAAACCTCATAATTGCAAAACACAGTGGAATGCAATCCAAAATAGTTGCCATTTGTCATTTGTGGTGTATTTATGGCCGTGAGAAAAATAATTTGTTCGAATTTTCCTTGACAATTCTCAAAATCAAGAGCACTTACTTGGACTCACAAACCATCACCACAGACAGGGTAATAATGAACCTGGCAGACAGCCTTCTGACATTTGGTGCACCGGAAGCATATCTTCCTGTCAGTCCGAACAGGGCACTCCCGGCACTGGACAGGTGGACTCTGATTCTTAGGACCCAGTGGTGTTCATTATTTTATCAAGTTCTTGATCACTCAAAAAATGGTGGGCCATGATTTCACAGTTCACAAAGAAATATCTGTGTTCTAAGAAATATTCACTTCCTGCAAGCAAAAGCACTTTAGAAATCTTACTCAAACTACTTGCTGGATATGACAAACTCTGTGTCACATATGTACGGGAGTACATACGATGGGTGTAAGATACCCAAGGGTGCTGATATGGAAATTTCCTTCAAAGAGAGCGGAGCAACACTACCTCTCCTTATTAGGGCAGCACGTGGAAGGAGGGTATTGGGTATACAGCCGTCTCAGACAATAACCCACTCGGTGATCACGTGAACTCGGGTACGCGTCGGGTGTGATACGCCTGCGTATGTATTCTAGGGTTAAGGAGAAAAAGAATATGTGACAGACAAATATCAGAACTTGGAAGGACTGCATTCTCTCTCTCTCTCTCTCTCTGAACTTGTGAGAGCAGGAAAGCAACACTTAGTTATCGGTTACTGGGTGGGATTGCACGTCTATCAGCTTCTACCTTGTCTCTTCATACTTTCATGACGCATGCTTTTAACTTCCCTCTTCCTGGCAGATTTTTCACCTATGACCTCTCCCATTCCCGGCAGATTTTCGATTTTTATTTTTTTGGCTAAAACGTCCACTTTTTATGAGAAACATTGAAAATTCAGAGAGAAATTGCTCACCTGAGCCTGTAAATGCCTGATACAGGTGACCCTACCCTCACCTGCTACCGTGTTCTATCAAGCCCGGCTCCAGAGAAGATGTTTTCTATAGTAGGGGTAACTATTCCAAACCACTCAGAACAGGTAGATATTTATTTTGTACGAATTTATATGTAGTACAAGAGTATACTGGTTTTCACACAGTAATATAGGTGATATAAGTGTTGTTTCACTCACCAACCACATCAACATACCACACCTTTTTTTTCAACATTACCTGCTCATCACTTCTGATTGTTTCTTCCTCTAATGCTACGTAAACCTTGTCCTCCACATTGTCATCGATTGGGGAACCACTTTGACCTTGAATTTTGCACCGTGGTGCAACATAAATTTACTGGCCAGGTCACCAGTAACAAGTGAATTGCCAAGACAATGGCATGCGGGGGGTGGGAGCACGCTGAGTAAGGCATTGTCCCTACCTGGCATTGGGTGTCCCATGTATACGTACCAAAAATCACGCGTGAAATTTGAAAAATGTGCAAATGACGGACCTTTCAACTGCAGCACGTTTATAAACGTCAACGGGAATCACAGTGACAAAACGTTCGGGTGCTTATGTACATCAACGGGACGCGGCGGGTTAAACTGAGCTGTGACAAGAATTCGAAAATGTAATTAATATTGACTGCATTGTGCAGAAAAGTAACACAGTAAAAATATGATATTTGTGAGAAACATTTACTTAAGCAAAAGTATTCATGATTTAAAGTACTTCCATAGTACTCCAATTTTCATAGTTATTTAAGTAACCTATGAAAATATCTGTTCCTCGTTACTGGCCACCTCTGGTAATGGATGTGTTTATATGATGTTCCTCACCAGTTAAACCAAAAGACTGTGAACACATGGAAGTGTATGAAAGAACATAAGAACATATGGAAGTGTATGAAAGAACATAAGAACATATGAAAGTGTATGAAAGAACATAATACCAACAACAGCATGTAGTGTTCACCACAATGTGGGCTCGAGTCTTAGACCTGGGGCTCACATCACGATAGGAGTATGTTAGTCATCGAGCCACTGCCACTCGTACCAGGCATGGCTACATAATGCGTACAAGAATTTGGAAACTGTTACGGATCTGCCCCACTCATCCATTTTCACCAGATGAATTTGGCATCAATCACATTCATAAACTAGAGGGGCAGTCAGTGTAACACATCTCTCCAAAAAGGGCTACGTAATTTCTAAACCACTTATCGTAATGGGTTAAGATTTCTCATCACTGATTAGGGTTTCATAAAGTTTTCCAGATACAGAATCTGTAATATGACACGGATTGGTTCCAAAACTTACTCGATTGTTCCCTGGGATATGGCACCAAATTTGGTCCAGATTTCTCTTAATTTTTGAGTAATCGTGCTAACAGATAAACAAACAAACATGGGTGAAAACATACTCTCCTTGTTGGAGAGAAAAATTATGGAAGTGTCATAAGTCTCCCTTTACATCAATAGGTGTTTTGGAATCTTCTGCCCCAATTTATGTACCTACGAGGGTTTAGTGCAGTTTGTGTTTTGAACATATTCGTTGATCTCGTAGAAATACAGAGAGACATCGTATTTAGGGAATGATGTGTACTATTTGTGCTTGCATATATTTTTTTGTCTGTGTATACTCAAAAGCCAACATTCTTTCCGCCCATGCAGGAGAACAGTCTGTGTACAGGACATACAATCCCTGCAATATGACACAATGTCCTTCCCTTCCTCTCTTCCTCTAGACTTCAGTTAGTTGGTAATAACGATAGGTCCAGGTCTTCAGTAGGTTTAAATTTTATTTCACTCCACTCATGGATGGATAGAAACTTTGGCTTTCCAGTATGCGGTGTCACAAAATAGTATTAGTATCCTTTAGTTCAGCACCTTACCAGCATTACTCGAACCCCTGTTGTTACTAAAAAGTAATCACAATCTCTGTTTTCTCATTACAATGATAGAACATTTACCGGATGAACACTTAGTCATTTTCTCAATAAATCTTCTTGAAACTTTTCATGAAAATGCTCGTAATTACATCTTGTGAATCTGGTAGGTTTTAGCAGGACCATTTCAGATATTAATAATTCGATCGACGTTTTTATTCCATCTAATAAATGCCTCCCTTCAATTCAGAACCGGATTAAGGGTACTGGGGTCCTGGGGCACAGCATCTTACGGAGGCGCACTTGGCTGAGCACCGAAATTGTCAGGCAAAAGGCCAGGGGTCCTGGCGTGTGTGGGGACTCCATCTTTGTGGAGGTCTCAGGGCTATAGCCCAAGTTGCCCCCTTCTATTCCTACCTTACTCTGCATACTATACCCATGACCATACCTTGACTACTTTTCTGTCTTTAGGCACGCAGGTGAAGAGAAAAATGGATAGTTATTAATACTTTCATTTAAATATTATGTTGTGATTACCTTCTGCAAAATACATACAGTGCATCATTCATGATCCATGATGAATCACTGAATTAGAGTATCAGTGATACCCGATACATTGTACAACAAAAGTTTCACCTGCAGTTATTATGACATTCTAAAATACAAGTGTAATATCTCAGAAGAACTGAATTTTGCATGTTTTGAGGTATAATGTGAACGGCGTACAGTATTAATCCAGCATTATGATACCATCAAAATCTTTGTTTCATTTGTCGAAGATATACTCTTCACCCTTTCCTTGGTTTCACTGAATACAGCTAGGCCATGAGCTACGTACTGCTCATGCAACGCTGTACCCCTCATTCTGCTACATAATTTAGTCTGTAGGACAGATATCACATTACCTTTATGAGTATTAGCGTCCATTGAATATAATGTATTGAAAGTTTATTGTCCATTGTCCAAAATGCGACTTCTACTTCTACTGCAACATGTATACTGTAAACTTAAGCATTCTTCTTATTTAAGTTGTACTTCATGATAACGAAGTGTGCGATAACCAAGGGATCACTGTAGCTTACACATTTGTCTTGTGAACTGGGTAGAACACAAACTGCAAATAGATTATTGACAAAGAGAATTATGTATGATGGTATCTTCAGGTGTAATCTGGAGAACTACAGTTTACAGGGGTGCCTGGCAGTGGTTTCTAATACACATGCCCCCCCCTCCCCCCAAAAAAATGTGTGGATGTAAAAAAGTAACTTTGCGCTTGCTAATAATTGATGTTTCCAGTTTTCCTTTTGCACTCCATTCTGCTCGTAGATCTTATGATAATATTACCCTCACACGTCCATTACCTCAGCCACTAACAGACCATTATTACATTACTACCTGTCTATTAAGGTTACCTAAATCGATACTTTCTTGTATGTCTGCCCTTTCCCTCCAAGCCATCTCATTCATACACTCTGCTTGCAGTACGTCTGAGGACATCTGTAGATGCACTGTGTTTCTTGATCTCCTCACAACCGCCTCTCTCAACTCTGCTTCCTAGTATATCTGAAGGGATATACGATATTGTTCTGTCGTTTTTGGTCTCCCTTACCTTTTTGCAACCACGTCAGTGGTGCAAAAACAATCTGATGCCATGGATGATGGCATTTGGCAAATGTGCGATAAATATTCCTCATGTCGGTAAACTTACCTTTGAAAGGTTGTTACACTGCGCTTGCTTGAGACACTTTTCAGTTGGTTTTGTTACTGAATACTCATACAACAGATTAATATTCTACATCCATAATTTTGGACATCATCATACCCTTCCTGTGCTATAATTCTTTGATGAACTGTAATTTTGTTCCTAGTTACCTTCTTCTTTCACTAACCATCTCAATTTTACACACATTTTATACAGTGCTGGTTAGTAATAATATGTCTGAGAGAATCTACAACTATACTCTGGAAAATTATAGTATTGATCAGGAGTCTGCCAGTAGTTTCTGTTGTCCAAGACTGGAAAATTCTGGGTATAATTGGGAGAAATTAACGTACTTTTCATTTTGTCATTATTACATGAATGAATTCCCAACTTTTCATCATGAAACGAGTGTATCCCAGTCTTTTCATTATTAACTGAATGTATCCCCAATGTTCCATTATGAAGTGAATACATCCCAATCTTCACATTTGCTAGTGAATGTATTCCCATCTTTTCATTATGAAGCGAATGTATCCCCATCTTCTCAATATTAAGTGAGTGTATCCCCAGCACCTCACTATTTTGGGAATATATCCCCATCTTTCCCATATGAAGAGACTGTATCCTCATCTCTTCATTACTAAAAGTAGGTGTAGAATAACAACCACGGGCTTGTAAATCATTCGAAACTCCAGTATGCCTCTTGCGTGGCCTTCCGCTCCTCGATTTTGCGTTAATATTGCCCTCTCTCTTCCACCGCCGTAGCCACCGACACACTGTGGTGACGCTCGTGCCTGTCTCCTCGGCAATGGCACGTGCTGACATCCCGCACTGCCACAATCTCACAAACCTCGCCCTCTGTGTCATGGTCGTTAGTCTGTAACTGCGGAGGCGTTCCATTCTGGGTAGTTCTGTGTAGGGTCAGGAAACACACTGTTCAAAATCTGGTATCGTAACAATCAGAGGAGTTATGAAGGAAAAAAAAGAAACGTAACAGTGCTACTAGTAGATTCGGTAAGGTCTTTATGAAGGTTTGAAACTATTTTTACGCAACGTGGGATTATTATTTTTACGCAACGTTGGGTATTTTCGTCTGCCTATACTGAATTAATGATTAATTTTGCAAAACCTGATATTCCAATTAGTGACTACACTTACCATAATCATATTATGAAAAAAGGTTTATCGTTCTTTACTTTTCAAGTATTTGCATGAGAAATTTGGCTGTATGTTCAGATGGAAGGGTGCAAGGAATAAATGTGTTGGGAGAGTTAAATGATTCTTTGATCACGAAGGAGGAAGTGGAGAAGGCAGTAAAGGAGATGAACACAGGGAAAGCTGCAGGTATGGATGGGTGTGCTGTGGAATGCCTGAAGGGTGGTGGAGTGACTATTGTTGACTGGTTAGTAAGATTGTTGAATGTGTGCTTTGAGAAAGGTATGGTGCCAATTGACTGGGCAAGTGCTTGTGTGGCCCCATTGTATAAAGGCAAGGGTGATAAGTATGAATGTACTAGCTTTAGGGGTATAAGTCTGTTGAGTGTTATAGGTAAGGTGTATGGTAGAGTGTTAACCCGCGCTGTCCCGAGGACGTACTTCCACATCCTCACGTTTTGTCACAGCTAATCCCGAGGACGTACTTCAACGTCCTGCAATTGCAAGGTTCATAATTTCCACAATTTTCAATTTTCGAGAGTCATTTTTGGTAAGTATACACGGGACACCTTCCTCAACAAGATGCCAGGCAGAGACAATGCCTTACCCAGCATGACCTCCTCCCCCCCCCCTGCATGCCCTTTTCTCAGCAATTCACCTGTTATCAGTGACCTGGCCAGTATAGCCATGTCATGCCACGGTACGAAATTCATGGCCAGAATGATTCCCCAATCAATGACAATGTGGAGGACAAACTTTACATAGCATTAGAGGAAGAAACAGTTAGGAATGATGATCAGGTAATGTGGCAAAAAAAGGTCAGGTATTAGTGAGTGAAACAATGCTTATAATGCCTATATTACTGCTTGAAAACCAATATACTCTTGTACTACATATAAATTCGTAACAGTAAATAAATAAATACTGTTTATGAGTGGTGTGAAATAGTTATCCTCCCATAGAACTCGTTTTCTTTGGTGCCAGCCTGATAGAAAACCCAGTAAGGTAAGGAGGCTCTCCTACCTGTAATGAGTATTTTAAACCTCAGGTGAGTGATTTCTCTATGAATTTTCGATGTTTCTCACCAAAAGCGAAAGTTTTAGCAAAAAAAAAAGGATCGAAAAATGGTCGGGATTGGGGGGTACCAGTGGTCAAAAAGTGGCCGGGACGGGGCGGGTTAATCATGAGAGTTAGAGTGGGTACAGAGGAAGTGACTGGTGATGAGAAGTGTGGCTTTAGGAGAGGGAGGGGATGCGCTGATCAGGTGTTTGCTGTGAGACAAGTGTGTGAAAAGTATTTAGCGAAAGGCAAGGATGTGTTTTGGGCATTTATGGATTTAGAGAAACCGTATGATAGAATTGATAGGGAGGCTTTGTGGACCGTTTTAAGATTGTATGGACTTGATGGTAGGTTACTAAAAAGGGTGAAAAGTTTTTATGTAAATAGTAGAGCGTGTGTAAGAGTGGGAAATGCTGTGAGTGACTGGTTTCCCGTGAGAGTGGGGCTGCGACAGGGATGTGTGATGTCGCCTTGGTTGTTTAATATTTACAAGGATGGTGTTGTAAGGGAGGTGAATGCAAGAGTTTTAGGTGGAGGTCTGAGTCTGGTGAATGTTGATGGTGGAGAGTGGAATCTGAAGCAGCTACTGTTTGCAGATGATACTGCACTGGTGACTGATTCAGAGGAGAGATTGAGACAGTTGGTAGAGGAGTTTGGAAGGGTGTGTGAAAGGAGGAAATTGAAAGTAAATGAGAATAAGAGTAAAGTGATGTAGTGTACGAGGTTGATAGATGGTAGGGGGATGAATATAGTTTTGAATGGTGAGTTGCTTGAGGAGGTAGATTGTTTTAAATATCTAGGGTCACATGTTGCTGTGGATGGAAGAATAGATGCAGAAGTGAAGTTTAGAATAAATGAAGTAGGAAAGGTGCTGGGAGGAATGAAAAAAGTGTTTAACCCGCCCCGTCCCGACGACGTATGGGTACGTTGCAACGATTTGCATTTGCCAGTCCCGGCGACGTACCAGTACGTCGTGCAATTGCAATGTGCATAATTTTGACAATTTTCAAATTTCGCGCTTGATTTCCGGTAAATACCCTCGCCTAACCTTCCCCTACCTGCCACCAGGCGGGGACACTCGGCGACCCCGCGCGACCCGCGCTAGCCCGCCACTCGTCCACTCACCTGGTAGCCACGGTCCTGCTCAGACATGGCTAAGAGAGGTCTCTCAGAGAGCGAGATTCAAGTCGCCCTGGACACCTTTACCGGTGACAGTGATTCCCCACTGGATGATGAGGAGATGGACAAAGATTATGTGCAGCCAGAGGAGGAAGAAACCACCAGCAGTGACGAGGAAGTTCCGTCACCCAGGAAGCGGCAGTACGTGACTTACCGTGCTGCTAGAGAGGGGCAGGAGGCAAAGAAGGCACGTGGTATATCATATCCCTATCCCCAGCGTGCTTTGGAAGGAGAATTCGAGGTCGAGGACGAGGACGAGGACGAGGATGGAGCCATGGGACGTGCTGCCACGTGGTATGGACGGGAGGTCATAACACATCGTGGCCCAGAGCGCACACCACGTCGTATGACCAGGTATGGGCCTAGCATTCTGTTTGGGGAGCTAGGAAGTCAAGTGGAGGGAGTGGGGAGTGAAATGGAAATTCCTGGGATTAGGGAAAGTGAGAGTGACGTGAGTGAGTCATTGCTCTCCCTACGTAGTGTGAGGCGGCAGAGTGGATCACGTGGGCCAGTGCGGGTGCATTCATTATCACGTGGGGTTGTGAGGGAGGGGGAAGGTGGGGAGGAACCACTCCAAAGCACGTCTTATGCTCCCCAATATCCCCTAACACGTGGTCGAGCAAGGTTGCGTGAGAGAGCACGTGGTGTGGTAATGGAGGGGGAAGGTGGGGAGGAACCACTCCCCAGCACGTCTTCTGCTCCCCAATATTCAACTATTTCATCCCCACAGCCCCCTAATGTTCCTCAAGGCCGTAAGGGTAAGGGAAAGGGAAAGGGTAAAGGCAGAGGGAAGAGGAGTGACAGTGGGGAAGCCCTCCGTACTCCTTCTCCCCCACCTCCCCAACCAGGATCTCATCCCCACCCAGACAAAGGCGGTGATGGGGACGAGGGATTTGTGTCGTGGGATTGGGAGGATGGGAGTGATTTTTCTCCCCTCATTCACCCCTTCACTGAGCAAGGGTGATCTGGCTGCATTGCACCATGTATTCACAGTAATTCCACCAGGTTGGACTTTTTCCACCTGTTTTTCAGTGAGGCATTCGTAGATCAGATCGTTTATCAAACAAACCTGTTTGCAAGCGCCCAGCGCCTAGAAAGTGAAAGATTGGGAACAAGGAGTAGGCATTCTATGATCTATGATTACCCTGTCTCCCTTCCAGAAATGTTCTTATTTTTTGCCCTTGTCCTTTTGATGGGTATTATAAGAAAGAATAGAATTCCTGCGTACTGGACTAGGGACCCTGTTATGTTTACCCCCATATTTGGTCAAGTGATGAGCCGTAATCGGTTTCAACAAATTCTAAGTCGCCTCCATTTTTATGATGCTCATGACCCCGCAAATGCAAACAACACTGACAAAATGAGGCGAATTCGGTTAGTCTTTGATCACCTCAGGCAAACCTTTCGATCCTCATTCTATCCCTATAGAGATCTCGTCATAGACAGGAGTCTCGTGTTGTGGAGAGGCAATATTTCATTCAGACAGTATATACCCAGCAAAAGGCACCGTTTTGGGTTCAAGATCGTGTGACTGTAGGACTGGATACGTGCAAGACATAGTCTTGTACACCGGTGCACAGACAGACATAATAGAAGATCGAAGTATAGGACTTTCGGGAGCAGTGGTAAAGACGATGATACAAGACTACCTTCATCGCAGTCACGTTCTCTACCTCGACAACTGGTACACTAGCCCTCTTCTCGCTCGTTATCTTCACACACATTAAACGGGAGTCTGTGGAACCGTAAAGGTGAACCAGCGTCACATGGTCAAGGTAAGGCGGAAACTTGCAAGGAGTGAGGTTGTCTTCTTCAAAGCCATCAACATCCTTGCAACAATGTGGAACCACAACAGAGAAGTAAGCCTCTTGTCCGCGGTTCACCGCCCCTTGATGCACCGTACTGATTCTGTTGATTACCATAGCGAGAGCAGGCGTCGTGTTTGGAAACATGAGTGTGTAATGGATTACAATATAAACATGCGCCTCGTGGACCAGTCTGACTCCATGATATCGACGGTAGAGTGTGCCAGGACAACGATGAAGTGATATAAGAAACTGTTCTTTCACTTACTAGATATCACTGCTCTGAATTGCCACCACCTTCACGCCATGACCACAAGAGTTCAGGAAACATTTGAAGGGTTTGTGAGGGAGCTCACAAGAGAAATCTTTGCTAAGTATGCTGTTGAAAGGCCCCAACAGCGCCCCCGCACTGCCCCTATTACCCAGACTCCCCAGAGAATATCCGGCCGCCATTTCCCCACTCCTATCCCTCCCCAGCCCAACAGACCTAGGCCCCAGCGCAGGTGTCACGTGTGCAGTAATTCCCAGGTGAGACTCACGACACAGAGGAAGGACACCCGCTATGAGTGCGTGCAGTGTGACGTGGGTCTGTGTATTCACCCATGTTATAGTGAATATCACACGTTGATGCAATTTTAACATGGTGTAAATGCGAAAGGACGCTGAAATAATGAGGTAAATGCGACAGACAGACGCTCAGTGAAATTATCAGTCATGTGGATCTCCAAATATTAGTATAAAGTGCCTACGGGTAGAACATAAGTGAAAACATTGGGTGTAAGTATATAAATCTGCCCTAAGTTGAAACTTACATAGAGAGGGTTGTATGATGCGATATTCTGTCGCTCAGTGCAATAAATACGGCCCGTTATTATATAATTATTATTATGTGACATTCTTACGGGTATAAGTTCAAATTATTGTATATGATGATGTATATTCCAAGTCAAATATTCATACCGTGTGTATAAAGATAGGATTTCCTGACGCTCAGTCGAATGAATAAGGCAAGTATTAGTCAAAATAAAAGTCAGCAAGTGATAAAGCGAATAATTAGTATATAAGTGTGTGAGTGAATTAGTATATAAGTGTGTGAGTATTATGTATGACGAAACATTCCTTGCGAGGGTATTTTCAGGCGATATTCTCACGCTCACTTGAATAAATAATGGCAGTAAGTATGTACAGTGCATTCTAGGGGTGTAAACGTGTGTAACGTAAGTGGGAAAATATAATTGGAGTGAATAAATAAAGTAGATGATGAAACACGAGTGTTTGAGATCGTGGTTGCTACGTGAATAGGCGCTAGCATATCGCTAAATACCCTCGTAATGAATGAAAATAATTGAAAACCTTTACAGTGGTGGAGGAAAGGTTCTATGTAAAGGGGAAAATAATTGGAAAGTGATAAAACAATTTGGTATGTTGAAATACGAGTCATAGCGAGTGCGCTTACTAAGCTGATGTGCGCTAAACTTATGCTGCATGTCATCATAATGAATGAAAACATCTGAAAACACTTACAAACAGTTGTAATTGGTAAATTGTCATTGAAACAGAAGTATACAAGTAGAAAAAATGATAGGTTGACTCATACCAGAAACTTAGCATATAGCATGTTACAACTCGGATCAAACTCGCTATGCTCGCGCGATGGTACAATGCTTATTATTCATATATATGTGTCTGAAATCCATTATATTGTTACTGTTATTGTTTATTAGTTCAAATTCAATAAATGTAGAGGTGTTGTGTGTTGTTTCTCCCATTATTCCTTACCATAGAAAACGTAAACGCATATCCAGCTCATTACAGAATACGATACCTGCGGGGGGAAACCGCACCTGTACAGACCACTTATAGACCGCAGGGACCACTTTCTTTATGATTTTCCTTCGTTTCTCGACCTAAGCGGAAGTTTTAGAAGAAAAAAATTTTTTCCAAAAAGGCTCGGGACTGGGGGATGTCATAGGTGCGGAAAGCCTCGGGACGTGATGGGTTAAATGTCGTTCGCTTAGAATGGATGTAAAGAGAAGGCTGTATGAGGGTGTTGTGGTACCGACTGCATTATATGGGGCTGAAACATGGAATATGGGTGTAGCAGAGAGGAAAAGTTTGAATGTAATGGAGATGAGGTGTCTGAGGAGTATGTGTGGAGTGACGCGTATGGATTGGGTGCGAAATGATGAAGTGAGAAGGAGAACTGGAGTTGTTCGGGAGATGGTTGGTAGAGTTGAGCATAGGGTGTTGCGATGGTTTGGGCATATGGAGAGAATGGATAATGAGCGATTGGTGAAAAAGATAACTAGATCTGATGTGAGAGGTGTAAGGCTGAGAGGAAGACCACGAATAGGATGGATGGACAGTGTGAAGAGAGCGTTGGATGCGAGAGGGATGTCTGTTGAGCAAGGAAGAGTGGCTGTGCGTGACAGAAATAAATGGAGAGAAATTGTGAATGATAAATGATGACGCAGCCCTGAGGGGATATTCTCCCGCATTTGGTCTGATCAGCTAGTCAGGTCAGGTGCGGGTAAGGGGATGGGTCTGTTATGATGTGGCAGGGGTAAACCAGTTCTGCTGTTGGGCCCGGCTGCGGATATCACTGATTTCATTGTGCAGTTGACCCTTGTGCGGTGTGGTGCGGTGAGGATCTGTCCGTTCTCCCCTTTGGGGCTAAGATGCGAATGAATGTGTTTGAATGGATGAGTAAATGGGGAGTGTGTCGTCCTGTCTCGGCTACCTCCCTTTCCTTGGGGGAAGCAGCCTAGGTATATAGATAGATAGACGTTCAGATCCAGCAAAATATTTGTGTATTTACTTTATATACTTAGACTTATCTTCCAAAACTAATAAAATAAAACAGACCATTCATAAATAAATGTTACTGATTACTTCTCTGTCCAAATTCCATTCTTTGTGAACAATATCCTTTTTGAGCACAGGCTTCAGTCTAGTTTACTTATATTAATCACGCTTTTTCAGTAACGTAAAATTTTATTCTTGCTACCACCACGTGCTTTATTTAGGTTATGATAGACTTTTCACACGGGAAGGGTAAGATGTATCTAGGAGTCCTGTCCTACTTAATTATACCGTCTAACTATGGCGACTTGATAACAAAAATAAATGTCATCGGACTGATGGGGTCAAAACATGGAATGGATTTATTCGCTGACGAGTTGGCTACGTCCATGAAAGTGTGGTTGCATTCTATCAGGTCTACAGATCCTTCAGTGACCAAAGCACGAATATTACCGTGTTTTGGCTCAGACATTACTTGGGTGCAGGAAATATGATGATTATTTTAATAATCTATCAAAATTTTCATTCACAGCCGCGGCTAGATATCTAGATTTAGCAGAGTTTAGTCACTAAGAAAGATCAAAACTGCTGTACCGTTAGTTGCACAATAAAAAATACTATATTGTGTGTGTGTGTGTGTGTGTGTGTGTGTGTGTGTGTGTGTGTGTGTGTGTGTGTAACGCGGTTTTTACCTGCAGCAAAGCCGACAGGTCTATATGTGGTACACCTGGGGGATCTTTTTGTTTTCCCCCTTTTTCAAGGAATATCTGCCCTTGGAGAGCTCTGAAGCAATTTTCTTATGAAATACAAAGTTGCTCAGCTTGAAAGTTTGAGTTGATTCCACATGTCGCGTCAACTGACGATCAGGTGATTTTCAATTTCATCTACAAGAAGGCAATTTAATGACTTATGAAATACTCATACAAGTTACTCACCTGAAATATTGATTTGATTTGACATGCAGCTGTTGCACTTGATGCATAATTTCGCCGCAGGTCTATGAAGATAGTCTCTTGTTCTTACTCCTTGATGTATTTATGTCATGTGAAAGCATGTTGCCGTCCCAATGAAGTGCTTCTAATCCTCTGAGAATTAGACCAATTATTCACTAGGATGATAATGATTTCTATCATCTAGGTTCATTTAATAATTGGCAAGGTAGTAAAGTTATGTACAGCCTATACCTAATGAGGTGCCCAGGCACTGTCAATGTTAGAGTCAGGGAATCAAAATTGGTCTGTGTTCGGACACAATTCCAAGTCCCTCTCTCCTCCCCCCCCCCTCCCTCCCACCATTTCCCTTGATAAGAGTGGAAGCTCATTCTTTTTCTTTGCGGTTCGGAACAGCTGTCGATGCTCTAGGTGTGATGTACAACCTATATTACTGTATTACGTAATTTCGAATGACATGATTCTCATTACATGATTATAACACAACAGAGTGAGATTCAGAATCAGATGAGGCAGTAACTGACTTCATATATATGTAAAATACTTAGCAGCATTTATATAAACACTGAAGCTCGTTTCTCTAGAAAATAAAGTATTCGGCAGAAGCCTTCTTCAGGGCAAAACTACGAAACAACTTTAGCACATCACTGACACCTTATATGGTCAGTCAAAAGAGTTCACCATTATTGCACATAATGGTTTGATGATAGTTCAAATACTGTCGGACTGAAATTAATATTTTCAACTTACTGTTTCCAGCTACTAGATAATTTCTATACTTTGGTGTCAAACTACTCCCATCACCACACTGTACGGCTGACAGACAAATAGACAGATACAAACAGAATGAGACAAACAGACGATCATACATCATTTTGAATCACTACAGTCGCCTGTTTTATTATTCCTAACGCCAAATGATTTTATTCAATTTACTACAGGTGAGACGACCCTTTCCCGTACGAAAGAAGTGATAGACTGACATGTCAGACGGACAGAGAGACAGACATACAGGCAAGTCGGGAGCCTCTTCATTTTGCAGTCACAATGATTGCTGCTTTTATTTTGTTAACTACGGACGATGTAATTTGGCTGAGGTGGGAACGCGCTCTCGTTGTAAGGAGAAGTAAAAGGCAGGAAGTCATACAGAGAGATAATTAATGTGTGTACTGCATTGTCAATTGTTGTTATTTCCTCTCTATTACCAGAAAATATTACTGAGTTAAATTCAGGGCCCACACAGAAAGAAAGCAGAGGACAGACAGACAGATAGACAGAAAAAAAAGTGACGGACATTTGTACACCTAATGATTCATTAAGATCGTTAATTCATTCTTACCACAGCCAGACAACTTTATTACTGCAAGGTAAAAATACACACCTCCCATAAGGAAAAGGAAACAGCCGGACACTCCTGGACAAACAGACATAATTCATTTGAGATTCATCGTGACTGGTATTTCAGTCTTCCAAAGACCAAATGATTGGTTCAGCTTAGTTTTTAAAAATGCACACACACACACACACACACACACACACACACACACACACACACACACACACTATGCCCCTAGAGAGAGAGAGAGAGAGAGAGAGAGCTACTGTGAACAGTAGCCTGCCAATGATGCCATTGTCTATACCGGTTATATTCATGTACCTTCCAATACTGGACATTGCATGTTAGTAACTGATATTATGAACATACTGTACATACAATACTCACTGCAGATTTTCATTATGTAAATTAACTACTTTGGTTAATAAAATTTACGTTTGACTACATTAAATGACAAATTCTGTTAGTCATTAAGCAATCACAATTAACAGTTAGCATGTATAATGATTACAATTTATTTGTAAAATTAATTTTTGACAATTTATTTCTGAGTGTTTCAATAAATGCAAAATATAACTAGCCTCAAAATAATACAATAACGAAATTCACGAGAGCCAAAAGTGCTGCATTAATGCATAATGACTTCAGTGAACACATAAAAAAAAAATGCTGTCAGACTCAAAATAATAATGTTTCTCACCTGCACAAAATTAAACCCGTGTTTTCGTACACTTTTCCAAGGAGAATTTAGATATTATGTCTTCAAAGCTTTGGCTCTTTGTAATATCCCACTCATTATTGAGTACTGCCAAATCCCTCAACTTTTCCTGGCCTAAGTTTGTTCATAGACAGTTTTTTACCAGCTTTAAAGCAGAAAAAGAGAGCTCTCCTTCAGCATTTGAAGTCATAATAGTAACATAAATTCTCAGTGCTACACATACATTGGGTAATGACATAGAAAGTTGCGAGCAATTCATGAAGGGCCTCCAGAGGATTTTTCAAACTTCTGGCTTCCCTTCTGCATACTGGTAATACTGAAGTAACTCATCTGGAAAACACTCCTCTAGATCCTCTGGATACGCTTGTTGCAAAATGACTGCTCTTTGCCTTATTTCACTGGTGTCATTTGATTTTTCACCACTGTTTACATCACTCAGCACATTATACTTATCGTTGAAGGAAGAGTACACTTTTTCTCTACGGCTGAGTTCAGCAGTTAGATAATCAACTATTGCATAGAACACACACATAAGAAAATGTTCTTGAAATGAGGCCAAGTTATTTCGAGTTTGAATTCTGTTCTCTTTATACTCCCTGTGTCTTCTTCCTGCTGACAGTTCTTCCTCTTGCTCATCCCGTTGTAAACTTCTAATCGTCTCTCTCTCTCCACATGGTCGACTGAATAGATAAATTTATTTTATGCAGAGCAGACTAAGAGCAGGGGCATTGTTTTGTATAGAGAAGTAGAACTCTGTGGTATTGTAACTGATATGAATTTACGTAAATATTTATATGTGGTATGCACATATTTTTTCTGTTATATTTGGGGCCCCATGGACAGCGGGGCCTAGGGAGCGTGGCCTCTGTGCCCTGGGGGAAACATGTCCCTGTGTACAAGCTGCTCTAAGTCATTACGAATAGAAAAGATGTTGGCTTGTGAAGCAGGTGGAACAGTGAAAGGAGAAGAGAGACAAAGGTGGTAGTAAACATCGAAATCACCTAGAATGGAGATTTCATAGAAAGGGGGAATTGACAGAGTATCTTCCAGGTGATTTTATATACCTTAACTGAGAATATGTCACTCCGCTGATGAAGACATGGCAGACAGATAAACAGCCTTAATTTGAACCTTATGATCGTATGTTTAACCAAACTGTGGAGGCCGTGAGCTGCACTTGACAGCAGTTGATATGTTTAAACAAACTGTGAAATCCACTTTTGTGGAATGCCACATTTGTGCTATCTCTAACTGCCAAAATTTCTGGGAAATATAAGAAACGTAAGAAGGTTCTTCACATTCGCTGTCATAAATGATATGATGAGTTACCTTTACCCACTCTCCCTGTTACTGTCACATTTAACAATCTCACCACATGTCACAGTGGTGGCTAAGCATAAAGACAAATAGTGGAATCCACTCGTAGAGTGCACCAATCGTACAAATGTGGACTGCCACAGTTTTTGTTTAAGAATGCGACCATTAGATGTAGAATACAAAGAGAACCGGAGGAGAGGAGCTTCTCTTTGCCTGCAGTGGCTTTATGTCTGCTTCTTCAAGTATTTTATTATATTCTTCACCTGATCGCTTTATATTCTTTGTCTGAGAGTTCAGATTAAGTCTGCTTCCTGTCTTCCTCATCAAGTTATACAGAAAAATAACTGAATTTGATATGCTATGTGTAGTTGTTCTCTGAAAGCAGTGATAAGAAACAGGGAAGTGAGCATGGAAGTGGAAAAGTTACTACATGACAGTATTGTGATACCAACTCTAACGTAAGGAAGTGAAACTTGGACGTTGTTGGAAGGACACAAGAGTGAGAGCAGTGGAAATGAGTTATTTAAGAGGAGCCTGTGGAGTCACATGGAGAGACAGGCTGACGAATGAGGATATAAAGGAGCGTTGTGGTGTGGATGTGGATGTGATAGGAAGTGTTATGAGGAACACACTGAGGTGGTTTGGCCATGTGGAGAGGATGAAGGGTGAAAGACTGACGAAGAGAGTGTATGTGAGTGAGGTGGAGGGGGGAAGAGGGAGGGGGAGGCCGAGGATGAGATGGAGGGATGGGGTGGAGAGGTATATGAGAAAGGGGGTGTGTGAGTTGGGAGCAGGGCAGTGAAATGGCGGGGGACAGGACGACGTGGAGGCGATTTGTTTGTGGCAACCCCAAACGGGATTGAAGCGCCTGGCAATAGATAGATAGATAGATAGTTGTCCTGAACATCATGCTATAAACTCCTGAGAATATTTCAGTTGAAATAATCACATTTCTTTAATATTTTCCAGTATTTGCTAAACAAATACCATCCAGGCCTTTGGCGTAAGAAACAATACACTCATAGGTATGAAAGTATTAAAAATTTTTGATACAAAGCTACGATAATTCACAAGTTCATACAACTGATCAAGGTTTTATGGACATCCATACTCATTGCTGCCGTATATTAAGAAATATTAACATGCACTTGTGGTACAGTTTACCTTTGCACATGTTTCAGTGTGCTTGTTTGGCTGGCTTTGAGCGTTGCGCATCTGTACGCTCCTGCCTGGTTATTAGCTTTGATTCTGTCAGGTATTAATGCTTTGTCGTCCTTTCTCATTCGCGGTTTCTCTGCCATCGGAGTCATTTGTGATCTTTTTTGCCTTTTCCCACACCGTTGTGATGGTGAGATGCGGTGTTTAAGACAAACTATAAAGAACCCCGTCACTTAAGGACTGTTACCATACGATTCTAATAAAAGAGCATCTTGCTATAGCGAAAAGTTAATGAAAGCTATAGTTAACCCTCAGTGCTCATAAATTCGTTCCAAAGCCAAATAAATTCGTCTGAGAAAAGCGTAAATAACAAAAACATTTGTCCTTACGCTGAAGGTGTGGAGAATGTTGGGAGAAACCACCATCATGCAAAGAAATAATGATGGTGATGATTTTGATGATGCCGGCCTAACCAGGGAGCAGAGACGTAGGAAATGGATATCGTATGTTCTCGGGTTGATGAATCTGTAGATCTGACAATTATCCTTTTTCACAGTCAGAACCCGGCACTGACGAGGAACCTACATGTGGTGGTGCGGTGTATCCTGGGTGAAGCAGCTGCGGTGTCCACCTGGGATACCGCATCTCGCCATGGGAATGACTTTGGTCGGACTCTGGTGAGATTCTGTCTAGAGCAAGTGGGCGTTAAACCCCTACGTGGTGTATATACTACACTCTACCTGCGATGTAGCCCCACGGAAACAGTTGCTTACATATAGTCGATGGGTCTACTCGGCCAGATAGATTGGAGTAAAAACAACAGGAGTCAGCAACCACTCCTGTAGACCAGTTCTTAACCAGGCTAACTATCCACCACACCTCCTCACTCCTCCATCCTGCGTCTCCAACACACCACTTCCTTTCCACACCATCTACACTCTTCCACTCCTTTTCTACACCACAACACGTCTCCACCTCACCAGTTCATACTTCCTGTCTATCACAGTACCTTTCCATCAAATATCTGTCAAGGCAACTCTCTACTTTGTCACCGTCCTATCAAAACGCTGAACATCCTCACCAGGTCTCTACCACAACACCTTCACCATCAGCTCACTACCGCCTCCATAAAACACTCTTCTCCACGTCACTGCTCCACACCATCTCTCCAACACACTACACTTCCTCCTCCATAAAACCCTCTTCACGCCATCACTACTTCACACCACCTCTCCACACCATCTGTCCGACACCACTACCTCCACCAAACCCTCATCACTGTACTACTTTACTTAACCGCCTATCCATTACACCATTTCCATACTCTTCATTTCTGAAATTACACATGCCTTTCTTTTTTCTTTTCTTTTTTCAGTAAAGCAGTTAATAGGAAGAGAAGATATTTTGTCAAGAAGATACAGTGGGTGAAACGGAATATAGCGTTATAGTTGTATGGTGTAGGTTGTATGTTGTTAGTGTTTGGGTTGAATGTTTCACTGCCTTATTTCTACGAGTATACCCATGGGATACTAAGGGTGTGTGTGTGTTAATCAAAGCATTCTGTTATACACCATTGACTCCTAACCTTGTTTCCACACCCGGCATTAAATTGTGTCAAAGACTGCCTTCTTCACAATGGCCATCTTTACTTCGGTGACGTCCTTCATACTTCAGGCAATTTTTATTTAACGAAGGAAAATCATCTCAAAATGGAGATGCCAGGTGAAGATTTTAGTCATGTTTTCAGTATGAACAGTCTTTTCGAACTTAAACGAAACAACCTGGATCTTGCAAGAATAAGCTTAAATAAGCAGGCATTGTATTAGGCGGATTAAACTAGCTTACATCTATTTCCAGAGCCTTTGTGCATTTCTTTCCTGCATCAAAACTTCTTCAGTCTGAAAACTTTATCTGCATTTTACTGAAGCCATTATTGCAAAATTTTATTCAGCTCAGGAGAATCCCCTGGTATAATAAATTTTATGAAGGTTGCATCTTACCCCTCCGATTCAGTGTCACTCGAACTAAATAAACTCGTTTGGAAATAGGATCAAATGAATGTAGCGTACTGATAATGTTTCACATTCTATAGTTCGTGCAGCTCAGTATATACTGTTTGTCTATATATTATTTTCTGACAGATTGACTTAATCGTTTTCTGACAGTTGTTTCATTAACACTGGAAGCATTGTGAGAGTTATCTTGCAAGCTTATAAATATGTCTTAATTAGTCTTTCATGTTAGCACCTGGTGGTGTAGTGGTCTGAGTCACTCAGACTGGGTGAAGGTCTTTAAGGCTTACTGAGGAAGATTATGGTCTACTGATCCTATACCGTAATTCTTTTAAAAAAAGAACAGCCGGATATTCTGGACATGAATGTTTGGAATGACCAGCGTAGCTCCGGAAACCTACGCTCCTGAAGGGTAACAACGGATTGGACGATGGATGGATGAGTTTTTTTGCCGGCTGGTGAAGTCATTTTACCTATCCTTTTCTCGATCGGCTAATTATTTGATGAGATGCGCTATTGTTTCACTGTTAATAGCTTTGTTTAATAATCTGTTGATAATTGAATTTTATTTCATTCGTATTTCTGCTAATTTGGTAAAAGAGCGCATATCTGCCCCTTCTTCCATTCGTAAACTGAATAATCAAAATGCTGATTTACTAAACTTAACCCAAGAAACCTGACAAGCTCATTAGTGTTGTTACCTAAAGATGATATATTTGCCTCGGGAGATTCTT
The DNA here is from genome assembly GCF_032717465.1 of Coenobita brevimanus. Classification (NCBI taxonomy): domain Eukaryota; kingdom Metazoa; phylum Arthropoda; class Malacostraca; order Decapoda; family Coenobitidae; genus Coenobita; species Coenobita brevimanus. The sequence continues at coordinate 17,175,788 of NC_136993.1, read as the reverse complement.
TACGAATCCGAGAACTTTCATTCACGCCATTCATTACACAACACCTCTTGGCAGTTGAATACAATCGTCTAAAGAAAACAAGCCAAAATGCGTCATCAAAGTCAAGGTGTTAAACTGATTGTGGTACCGAAAAGGGACACTTCACGTGGTAACACCGGTATATTAGGAAGGATCCACTGCCACGGTATACATACAGTATGTCCCTCAACTCCCTCTCATCCCTCAAAAGGAATATGGTGGTCAGTAGATAAAGGGCGACTCCAGCCTGCAGGTCACTGCGTTTACATACCAGGTTAAACTCGGTCCAAAAATTCTTGTTTCCAATATTTTTTTACCAATATTTTATACATTTATGAAGTGTTACAGACTGTTTTCGTCTGACAGAGCTGGGCTACTCCTGATACTTAAATATTAAGCTGTGGGTGTATGAAATTTGATGAGCTTTGATTATGAGGTAGGAATGAGTCTTTTTGTTTGCTAATTGACTTGATGCTCCAGTCTGACTACACTTGGCCATTACCTGAGCCGATAGAAATTACAGATTTCTGCAGACGGCAACAAGTGGTATAGCTTTTATTTATAGTGTTACTAAGACGACGTTGCTGTCTCCAGATGATTATACTTTGTTTAGGAGATGTAACAAACTAGATAGGTTAGTTTTGGCCGTCATTTACGTCTTCATTAGAAAAAGTCTTCGCTAATCTGACCAAATCTTCTGTACGTCGGAATGATTTTTGGTAGGTATTGGTTTATTGTGTTGACTCATTAGTTAATGGTTTAGTTTTCCTGAATCCCTTTAATGGCCAGCTCCAAATAAGTTAATTTAGGTTAGGAAATATCGGTTATAGAAGCTCGATACAGCGTCACCTACCCATTCACTACAAAAGGCGGATTCAGAGACCAATAACATCGTCTGGAGCTGGCAAGAATAAACCGACAAAGTATGTCGCCTAATTCACGAGGCTAATTTTTCTAGCTCACAGCAGGAAAAGAACGTAAGGAAATGAAGGTGCCTCGAGGCCTCTGTTGCTCCTCAAATCCAAATATATGAACTTTAGTTATTCATGGTGCCAACAGTCGATTTTACTCAACTTTGTAGGGACTTTTCGATGTTGCATATTAAAATATCGTCTTCCTTAACCCTTTCACTAACAGAGACCTTTCCTAGGATGAATATTGTTGTCAGCAAGAAGCAAGAATAAACCAATAAAATATGCTATCGGATTCAAGATATTGGATCCGTAACACCTGGCATTATGTCGTCCGTATTTTTGCCATCTGAACATAGGGCTCATATCCCGTTCCCTGAGTCCCATTACTCCTGCGTAAAGTACCTCACACTTTAACATGTCACCACTACGGCGCTAATACTGCCGTCCATATTGAATGCATACTAGGCTTTCCTCATTTAAGACTAGTGTCACGGAATTAATATTATTATTATTGTTATTATTATTATTATTATTATTATTATTATTTGGGGGGGGGGTTATGTCAGTGGGTGTCGTGGAAATTTAGGCAAGTCTGTCTGAAAATTCGACTGATTAAACTATTCCCTGCCGCAGTTTGGGATGGAATTCGCTTTCTCTCGGCTGGCAGACCACTTCTCCAGCCAATTAACCACCACTTATTCTTTGCCTAGACACTTCACACCCAGTAACATATCCTAGGCCGATATTCTCGTCTGTTGAGGAAGCTCTCTAACACCTTTTCCTGAGCGACTTATTTTACTTATCATAACTTACTGTTTTTCGTGTTTCATACGTTCTTCTATTACTGCCATACTTTGCAGCCGTGGCTCAGTGGGTTAGAGCGCTCGGCTCTGATCGAAGGGTCGGAGGATCGAATCCACCCAAGGGTCACTGATAGACATCAGGAAGGGCATCCGGTCATAAAATGCTACACGCTCCAGTCCAAAAAGTCCTCTACCCAGGGGCAACGCCTTAGCCCTTCGGGGATGCCTGGCGTAATACCAAATTATATTATTTTTATAAAAAAATTATAGAAAACGTGCAAAAGGATATTATCCAGCTATAATCAAAAATAAATCGCTAAGGAAGAGGTGAGAGGAGCCTCCTTACCCAATGGGAATACGAGCCTGATTGTTTTAATACCTTCATGGTCGAGAAAACTCTAGTATTCTCTCACAGCCAATGCCTTGAATCCTATGTCATTTTTTTTAACGTTTTTCTTCCCATCTCCAAAACTACCTAAGTTAGCTTAGGAGAGACTGTTAGAAGTGGAGACCCGCTCAGTACTGGGGGGGCTCTCCTCAGCTAAATATAATCGTCAGCGGGCAGCAGGAATAAAGCAGAAAGTACGTTGTCATTTTCATGGGGTTAGGGTGACGACTACATCCTCTGAACGTGAATAATATCGTTTGTTGGTTGTAAAGATGAAATATAAAACAAAGTTATGGCGCTGAAACGAAGAATGTTTGGCACTCCTCATTCAGGAAGAAGAGAGCCCTTAATCTCAATATATTGATATGGCAAAGGTCAGGGAAAATGAAATAAGCGATACACAACAGAAGCAATACAGATCGGGTTAAAATTTAGAACGGCAAGTGGGAAACACAGCAAAGAACCCAGGTTCTATATCTCTCCAACCAGTTGGGTCCAACCTTGGAGTGATTCTACACAAGTAAAACCCTATGTAGTCCAGAATTTTGGCGAGATAAAGAACTTAAGCTTTTACCTGCTTCCCTCACCACCTGTTGATTCCTATTATTATTATGAATCAATGAAGAAAGTTTTGAAAGTTTTCGTAACACTAATAATGCCACCATAGTGAATGATTAATATGTCATTCTGTTTCCCCTAATTCCACTGACTTTCAAGGAATATTTTTCCACGTTAAAAATGTGTTTGAATGTTTTTCAACAGGAATAATTGTGTGCCATGACGAGGAGAATGAAATGTAGTCTGTCGTCAATATTTTGCCTCAAATTGCCATTTCTCCCTCTTGGAGGCTGACCCATTACTAGTGATTAATCCATTACTGCCCATGGTTAGTGTGCGTGGGATTTTGCTGGAATGACACTTAGCGTACAGTTCCTCCCTCCATCTATGGGCTCACGGTCACGAAGATCATTGGTTCAAACCTCGGAGTTTACCCCCATAATTACAATGGAAATGCACTATTCCTTCCTTTCTACACGACAGTGGGGACAACTGTGTTGATGCCAGAATGTGTAGAATATGTTATGGTGACAATGGGGAACGGCAATATTACCCTGTTCTGTCTCTAGGTTACAAACAGTAAGCTGCAAAAAATGAAAACCTCCACCAAGATTATACTGAAATATAATGAAAGTCTTACAACAATTCTAAGGTAGGAAGGGAGGCCTAGGGTGTTATGGTTAAAGAGACCATGAATGTTGTGTGCCAGTTTGGGTGCAAATGGAACCCAGGAAAGTCTTACGTGACTCAAGTGAATGGCGAGAAGAGCAGCGTAGGGTGTGATGAAGCAGTAAACCCGCCACTATGGAGTGAGCTCCGATGCTGCACCCGCCAGGTTTTATACCTGCTGCAAGAGCAGTGTTGTGCGCACATGTATACGTCACAATACTGCTCTCTTTCCCTCAGACAATGGCTTAGGTTATTAAGACTGAGTACCTTTTCCTGTTGCTGAATTCTTTGCACTGAATGGTAATTTCTGCCTGACTGGGCTGAACACACACACACACACACACACACACTATATATATATATATATATATATATATATATATATATATATATATCCATCCATCTATCATCCAATCCTACGTTGCCCCATGAGAAGCGTAGGAGCCTCGGGGTAGGCAATTGGTCCTGACATTTAAGATGAAAATGAGAGAAATGGAGTTCCCCCGAGCTAAGCCCTGTATTGGACTATATAGCCCCGCTAGGGTTACAGGAGCGAGCTACCACTCCCGGCACGGCAGCCCGGGCGAGGCTCGAACTCGCAATCCCCCGATTACGAGTCCAGCGCGCTACCACTGTGCTACCTCGCCCCCCTGACATTTAAGATGAGAGTGACCAGCCTCACTCATCCCTGAGTGACATTATGTGAGCAGTAAACCCCAACCACCCGCTGGATATAAACCTTCACCAGTTAAATCCAACTGGAGCGCAATAATGACCCACTAAACCACCAGGCGCCAACATTTGGTTATATGGTTACCACCCAGCGTAGTAAACGGTTTTCTGATGTACAAGAAACCATTTGGCTTCCCACTCAGTGTAGGATAACCCACAGGCAAAAAGAAGAGGAAAGAATGAAGGAACGAAAAACAGAAGAGGGAGTGTAAAGTCACCCGTAGGCAGAAGGACGAGGAAAGACTGAAGGAAAGAAAGACAGAAGAGAATGGAAGGAAAGAAGGATGGAGGAGACAAAAGGGCAGACACCCGAGAGCAGCACTACATGAAGTGAGTGGATGGCGAGCGCCCCCAATTACCACAATATATATATATATATATATATATATATATATATATATATATATATATATATATATATATATATACACGTGATATTGGACTTATATCCCCCTGTATCTTCCGGCTAAAGTGTGTGGGCGTACGTGTGCATACGTTGGTGCGTATGTGTGTGTCGGTCACGTTTCCGGTACGTGATCAGGGGTGTCTGGCATTCTTGATTCGTGTAGGCAAGGGGATGTGTTCTCTATCTCTTCCCGGAGAACTCAGACATAACTACCTGTTTTACAAATTGTTACTTATAGCTATACAGTTACATACCGTAGTTACATAGAGTATTGTGTTATAACATAATATGCCCGCACTGTCAATGTCAGAGCCAGGGAAACAAAAATGGTCTGTGTTCGGACACAGTTCGAAGTCCCTCTCTCCTCCTCTTCCCCCTCCCCCCCTCCTTCCTACCATTTCTCTTGATAAGAGTGGAAGCTCATTCTTTTTCTTTGCGGTTCGGAACAGCTCTCTACATTCAAGGTGTGATGTACAACCTATATGACGTAATTTTGTATGACGCGATTCTCATTACATGATTATAACACAACAGAGTGACATGTAAAATCAGGTGAGACATTAACTGATTACTTAGCAGCATTTCTATATTCACTGGAGCTCGTTTGGAGTTCTGTAGAAAATAATGTACTCGGAGGGAAGCCTTCTTCAGGGCAATAATACGAAACAACTTCAGCACATCACTGACACCTTATATGGTCAGTCAAAAGAATTCAACTTCATTACAAATAATCATTTGATGACATAATTCAAATATCTATCGGACTGGAATTGATATTTTCAACTTACTGTTTCCAGATAACAGATAATTTCTGTACTTTGGTGTGAAACTAATCCCATCACCTCACTGTACGGCAGACAGACAAACAGATACAAACAGAATGAGACAAAAAGACGATCATACAACATTTTGAATCACGACAGTCGCCTGTTTTACTATTCTCTCCTCCAAATGATTTTATTCAACTTACTATAGGTGAGAGGAACCTTTCCCGTACGAAAGACATCTCAGACATGTCTTACACGTCAGACGGACAGAGAGGCAGGCGTACAGGGAAGTCGGGAGCCTCTTCATTTTGTAATCACAATGATTGCTCCTTTTTTTGCTAATTTCGGAGGATCTATTTTTGCTGAGGTGGGAACACGCCCTCGTTGTAAGAAGTAAAAGGCAGGAAGTCATACAGGAAGATAATCTGTGCAATGTCAATTGTAATTTCCTCTCTGTTACCAGACAATATTACTGAGTTAAGTTCAGGGCCCACACAGAATGAAAGCAGAGGACAGACAGACGGACACACAGAGAAAAAAAAGTGACAGACAGTTGTGCGCCTAAAAATTCATCAAGAACATTAATTCATTGTTACTACAGCCGAACAACTGTATTACTGCAAGGTAAAAATACACACCTCCCATAAGGAAAAGAAAACAGGCGGACACTCCTGGACAAACAGACATACTCCATTTGGGATTCATCGTGATTGATATTTTAGTCTTACAAACACCAAATGATTAGTTCAGCTCAGTTTTAAAAATGGCCCTTCCCCAAGACAGACAAGCAGACAGAGAGACATTCAGACAGACACAGAGACAGACAGGCAGATAAACAATCTATATTAGAGTCAACATAACTGCTGTTTTAATCTTGCTAACTTCAAACTATTAGATCCTGCCTAGGCCAGAAAAGGCCCCTCTCGTAAAAGTGAGAGAAAGATTGGTAGACAGACGGAGACAACTTGCATTATCAGTTCACATTTGGTGCTCTTTCCTTGGGCTCTCCAGATAATTTTATTTAGCTTAAGTGATCGTAGACCCTTTTCTTACGGGAAGACATGAAAGACAGGCAGACGGACAGAAGGAAAGCTAATCAGGCAGCCTAGCAATAATTATCAATTCACATCGGTGATACTGCGTTCTTGATACAACTAGATGATTTCGTTATATTTAGCTTAAGTGAACTTATGACCCTTCCATAGGGAAAGATGTGAAACTCAGACTAAAAGAAAGACATTTTCTGAATGATCAGTTCAAGCTGACTGCTATTTCATTCTAGCTCTTGCCAGCCAATTATATTTAGCTCAGCATGAAACTAGCCTTTCCCCTGAGACATATATTTTCAGTTATATCCTCATGAAGGTTGGTAATGTATTCAGCTTAAGTCGGAATACGACTCTCTCGTAGAGGAAGATGTAAAAGACACTATCTGTCTATTGTACAAATGCAGAAAAAAAGACATTCCATCACTTGTGCATTCAAATCGTTCATTGGTATGTGATTGCAACCGGCAGACGATTTTATTTAGCTAAGCGGAGACTCTTTCCATCCTATTCGAAGGACATGATTGACAGGCAGAGATAGATACATGTTCTCAGTTATCACAGCATACTGACTTCTCTGCTGAAACCGTTCGACGATTTTATTCCGTTTAATCGACTATGTACCGTGCCAGAATGAAACTTGTGAGAGAGTAAGAATTGCACAGGTAATGTATGGGGGAGGAGAATCCAGGCCATAAGCAGCATAGACTTGACTGAGTCACAAGATAGTTTGGGCTGGTTTACAATAGGCATCTTCTTTAAGCCCATACAATTTAAATCTGATTATGTAAATGCTGGCTTGGGTATGAGATCACTCCCCGTAGCACATGCTCTTTGCTGATAATGTCTTGCTAGGCAAGAGAAAATTAGAAGAATGGAGGTGGGCTATGCAAGACAGCGAATGATGATCAGTAGGAAGACAGCGGAATATCCAAGGTTCAGCGAAGTTCAAAATTCAGAGATTCTTTTGAAGGAAGAGAGACTGAGAAGAGTGAAGAAGTTTACTGTACTTATCTACAATCGATGGTGGTCGAGGTTCGGGACAGTGCAGAGCTAACCCACAGAGTGCAGGAGGGATGGAGGAACTGGAGGGGAAGGTATTGGGAGTTTTGTGCGATAAAAGAATGAACAAGAGGCTTGAGAGTTAGGTATATAAGACAGTGGTGATATCGGCACTGATTTATGCAACTGAGACGTGGGGAGTGAGGGAAATGCACGAGAAAAGTTGAATGTAGCGGAGATAAGAATGGTGAGATGGATTTATCGGGTAGCGAAGCTGGATAGGATTAGAAATGAGAGAATCAGCTGGACACTGAAAGTGGGTAGGATATTCAGACAGCTGCAGGAAAAAAGACAAAATTGGTATAAGCACGTGATGAGAAAGGATGAAAATTATGTTGGGAGGAGAGCAATGGCAATGCTGGTACAGGGAAGCAGGGAGAGTGGGAAAGGCCGAAGAGGAGGTGGGTAGATTGCGTGGACAAAGCTTTGAAAAGAAGAGGCTGACGAGGGAAGAGGAGCATCATCGAGCTATATGGCAAAGACTGGACATACACACAGACCTCATATAAAATGGAGAAAAGATGGAAAATAAAGACGAAGAGGAGAGGTAACGCTCCCACCGTAAAGCAGAGATAACTCCCATATATACACATATCGATTCGCGATGATGAGAATGAATTGTTTATATTGTCCTTGCTGCTAAAAGATGACTGTTAACCTTAGGTGAGAATACACCTCTCCCGCAAGACGGCTAGACGGACAGAGAGACAAACAAATATTCTCAATAACAGAGTGATATTAATTTGTATAGTATGCTTAATAGTGGCAAACCTTTTTTTTTCATCTTAGGGTTGAACACAGATATCCCGTAAAGATGAAAAAACATTCTGACAAACAAACAGATTGGTTGACAGACTTTCTCGTATCTGTTGATTCAGATTGGTTGATATTTTATTCATGTTACTGCAGAAAAATTCATTCACTCAAGGTAAGAACTAACACCTTCGGTATGAGACAGACAGAGAGACAGACAGACTTTCTCTCATTTATCGATTCTCAATGACTGCAATTAGCCTGTAACGCTTTACGAATTTGTTCAGATTAGGTCTGAGAAAGCCTCTCACCTAAGGAAGATGTGACTGAGAGAAACACACACATAGAGGAGGAAACAGAAATGCTATTAAATTTCCATTTTCACTTATTGCTAATTTTGCCTTCTTCTAATGTAACGAAGAAGAAACCAAACGCTAGAAGCTCGCAAGATTGCTCTCTTCAAGGAAAAAAAAAAAAAAAAAAACAAGAAAACACAGAGCCAAACTCAAGATCCATTCATTTCTAGATGTCTGGGCACACTGCGTTTGATAGACTGAAGGCCATAGGTAGAACGAAGTAGGGACAGAGGAAGACAGTTCCAGAGTTGATCTGTTGCATACGTGAAAGACTTGGAGTAACAGTTAACTCTTGCATCAGAGAGCTGGATAGAAAAGGGATGAGAGTTTGTTGCTAGATGGGTGCTACGGGCCCGCCATTGTGGTGGAGGGTTGCACGCAGACAGTTCAGAAGAGCAGTAACCATTTAAGTAACAATAGAAAAGAGATAAAGATGCAACAGTGGCGAAGAAACAGAAATCGAAGGGATCCAATAAAAGGAGGAGAGTTAATGAGACGAAAATACTTTGACTCCACCTTGTTGAGAAGAGTTGTATGTGGGGAGCCTCCCTATACATGAGAGTTGTACTCTACACTGGGACGAATAATGCCTCTGAATAAAATCAACAACTGTGCACGGATAAAGAAAACACATGGGCAGGCTTAGCACACCTAATCTCTTGGAAGCAGATTTTGCAAGAGAGGCAATATTATGTTTCTAAGATAAAGCCCATGAGAATGAAACCCCAAGTATATTTATAGATGACTGAGGACTGAATTGGCTTTTGTTAAAAACTAGATGATACTCTTGTGGAGGATTTTGACAGGTTGAAAGATGTAAGGACTGAGTCTCTTATGCATTAAAAACATCAAGATTACTTTTACCCCAATCAGAGATATGAGCCAAGTCAGTCATTAGGCGAGCCATACCTTCATCCCATATTTGTTGAAGTAACTGCTGAGAGGGACCATGTGAGAAGTAAATGGAAAAGTAAAGGATGGAATCATCAGCGTTTGGGTGGATAGGATTAGATGTACAGCTCAGAAAGTCAAGTCACTGATGAATAGAAGGAAACGAGTTGGCGATAGGACAGAGCCCTAAGGAACACCACTACTGGTAGCTCTAGGAGAAGAATGGTGGCTGTATAGAAGAGAAGCTATGGAATGACCACAAAGGAAACTTGAGATGATGGCACAGATAGAAGGATAGAAACAGTAATAGGGCAGTTTGGAAATGAAAGATATGTGTCTGAGTTAATCGAAGACCTTTGAGATGTAAAATGCAATGGAAACGCTTTCACCAAAGTCCCGAAAGCAGGATGACCAGGAGTCTGAAAAAAAAGGTGATGTCACCAATGGAGCCCCTCTGATGGAACCCATACTGACGACCAGATGGAAGTTTGTAATGGGAAAGGTGTTTTAAATTTATTTTGCTATGATAAGAAAAAAAAAAGAACTACAGGACGTTAAAGCAACTGGCGATAGTTAGAGGACTGGGAATGATCTCCCTTCATAAGGACAGGCTGAATGAGGACAAACTTCCAGCAAGAAGGAAAGGTACAAGTTGAAATACAAAGGCAAATACTTTATCTAGGCCGGGTGTAAGTACAGAAGGACAGTTCTTGAAGACAACAGGAGGGACCCTACCAGGCCCATATGCCCATTTAGCACTAAGGCCAATGATGGCTTAAAACACATTTCAGTGTCAGGCATGAGAAAGTCAGAGGAGGGAAGTAATGGAGGAACAGCATCGGAATCACCTAAAGAACTGGAAGAAAAAATCTGAGGGAAGAGTTCCGTTTTATCAGTACATAAAACAGCTACAGAGCCATAAGAGTGGAAAAGAGGAGGGAAGGCTGATGAAGTAAAATTGTAAGAAAGGTTTATGGCAAGGTGCCAGAAGGAGCGGGAAGAATTTGAATCGAGAAATTCAGAGCATTTAGTACAAATGAAATTAGTCTTAGCAGGTCGAACATACTTAGCACGATTCCGGGCAGAAACAGGAGAGATGAGATTCAGGGGTGGGTTGGCTCTGCTACTTTTTGTAGGCTTTCTCCTTGTTGTGGACACCATTAGAACAAGCGTGATTGAACCAACATTATTTCATTACTCACGGGATAAAAGAAAAAAAGAGTATGTCTCCATGCCCAAGAGAAATAACTCGGAAGTGTGCAAGACACATTCAGATGGCTCTCAGTCATGGAAGCAATAATCATTTCAAGGTGAAGATTTCAGTCACGTCTCTACTATGAATAGTCATTTCTACCTTAAACGAAACAACCCGGATTCTGTAAGAATAAACTAAAATAAGTAGGCATTGTACTAGGCGGATTAAACTAACTAACATTTATTTCCAGAGCCTTTGTGTAATTCTTTCCCGCATCAAAACTTCTTCAGTCCGAAAACGTTATCTGTATTTTACTGATGCCATTTTAAGATTTTATTCAGCTTGGGAGAATGCCCTGGTAAAATAAATTTTATGAAGGTTGCATCTTACACCTCCGATTCAGTGTCACCCAAACTAAATAAGCTCGTTTGGAAATAGAATTAAGTGAATGTGGCGTCATGGTACTGATAATGTTTCACATTTTTGAGTTCGTGCAGGTCAGTATATACTGCTTGTCTATATATTATTTTCTGACAGATTGACTTAATCGTTTTCTGACAGTTGTTTCATTAACACTGGAAGCATTGTGAGTGTTATCTTGCAAGCTTATAAGTATGTCTTAATTTGTCTTTCATGTTAGCACCTGGTGGTGTGGTGGTCTAAGGAAGATTATGGTCTATTGATCCTATAATTCTGTTCAGAAAAGAACAACCGGATAATCTGGACATGTATGTTTGGAATGTGCAGCCTAGCTCCGAACTCTACGCTCCTGAAGGGTAGCAACGGATTGGACAATGGATGGATGAATTTTCTTGCTGACTGGTAAAGTCATTTTATCTATCCTCTTTTCGATCAGCAAATTATTTGATAAGATGCCCTGTTGTTTCACTGACATATCAGCTTTGTTTAATAATCTGTTGACATTTGTATTTTTATTTCATTCGTTGTTCTGCTAATTTGGTAAAAGGGAGCATATCTATCCCTTCCTCCATCCCTAAACTGACTATTTAAAATGCTGATTTACTAATCAACCCTAGAAACTTGACAAGATCATTACTGTTGTTATCTACAGAAGATTTATTTGCCTCAGGAGATTCTTTACGACCACGAGAACTCTAATTTACGCCATTCATTACACAACACCTTTCGACAATTGAATAAAATCGTCTAAAGAAAACAACAATCAGTCAAAATGCGTCATCAGATTCAAGGCGTTAAACTAATTGTGGTACCGAAAATGGACACCTTCACAAGGTGGCACCGATATATCAGGAAGGATCCACTGCCACGCTATATATATATGTCCCTCAACTCCCTCTCATCCCTCAAAAGGAATATGGTGGTCAGTAGCCTGCAGGTCACTGGGTTTACATACCAGATTAAAGTCGGTCCAAAACAATTTTTTTTTTTTTAATATATATATATATTTTTACAGGTGTTGATTTACATTTCATTTTTAAAGTGTTCTAGAATGTTTTCGTCTGACAGAGCTGGACTACTCCTAATACTTGAATTTAAGTTGTGGATGCATGAAATTTGATTATGAGGTAGGAATGATTCTCTCTGGTTGCAGATTGAATTAATCCTCAAGTCTAACTACACTTGGGTATTGCCTGAGCCAATAGCAATTACAGTTTTCTGCAGATGACAACAAGTGATATAGCTTTTATCAATAGTGTCAGTGAGATGATGTTGCTGTCTCCAGATAATTATACTTTGTTTAGGAGATGTGACAAAAATAGATAGCTTAACTTTGGCCGTCATTTACGTCTTTATTACAAAAGTCTTCCCAGACCTGACCAAATCACCTGTACATAGGAATATTTTTTGATAGGTATTGGATTATTGTGAAAACTCATATGTTAATTGTTTAGCTTTCCTGAATCCCTTTAACGACCAGCTCCAAATTTTTTTTTTTAGGTTAGGAAAAATGTTCGGTTATAGAGGCTCGATACAGCCGTCACCTACCCATTCATTACAGAAGGCTGTTTCTGAGACCAATAAAATCGTCTGGAGCTGGCAAGAATAAACCAACAGAGTATGTCGCCTAATTCACGAGTCTAATTTTTCTAGCTCACAGCAGATAAGAACGTAAGGAAATGAAGGTTCCTCGAGGCCTCTGTTGCTCCTCAAATCCAAATATATGAACTTTAGTTATTCATGGTGCCAACAGTCGATTTTACTAAACTTTGTAGGGACTTTTCGATGTTGCATATTAAAATATCGTCTTCCTTAACCCTTTCATTAACAGAGACCTTTCCCAGGATGAGTATTGTTGTCAGCAAGAAGCAAGAATAAACCAATAAAATATGCTATCGGATTCAAGATATTGGATCCGTAACACCTGGCATTATGTTGTCGGTATTTTTGCCATCTGAACATAGGTCTCATATCCCGTTCTCTGAGTCCCATTACTCCTCCTGCGTAAAGTACCTCACACTTTAACGTGTCACCACTATGGCGCTAATACTGCCGTCCATACTGAATGCATGCTAGGCTTTCCTCATTTAAGACTAGTGTCACGGAATTAATATTATTATTATTGTTATTATTATTATTATTATTATTATTATTATTATTATTTGGGGGGGGGTTTATGTCGGTGGGTGTCGTGGAAATTTAGGCAAGTCTGTCTGAAAATTCGAATGATTAAACTATTCCCTGCCGCAGTTTGGGATGGAATTCGCTTTCTCTCGGCTGGCAGACCACTTCTCCAGCCAATTAACCACCACTTATTCTTTGCCTAGACACTTCACACCAAGTAACATGTCCTTGGCCGATATTCTCGTCGGTTGACGAAGCTCTCTAACACCTTTTCCTGAGGGACTTATTTTACTTATTATAACTTACTGTTTTTCGTGTTTCATACGTTCTTCTATTACTGCCATACTTTGCAGCCGTGGCTCAGTGGGTTAGAGCGCTCGGCTCTGATCGAAGGGTCGGAGGATCGAATCCACCCAAGGGTCATTGGTAGACATCAGGAAGGGCATCCGGTCATAAAATGCTACACGCCCCAGTCCAAAAAGTCCTCTACCCAGGGGCAACGCCTTAGCCCTTCGGGGATGCCTGGCGTAAAACCAAACTATATTATTTTTATAAAAAAATTTTACAAAACGTGCAAAAGGATATTAACCAGCCATATCCAAAATAAATCGCTAAGGAAGAGGTGAGAGGAGCCTCCTTACCCAATGGGAATACTTGCCTGATTGTTTTAATACCTTCATGGTCGAGAAAACTCTAGTATTCTCTCACAGCCAATGCCTTGAATCTCATGTCATTTTTTTTTTTTTTTTACGTTTTTCTTCCCATCTCCAAAACTGCCTAAGTTAGCTAAGGAGAGACTGTTAGAAGTGGAGACCCGCTCAGTACTAGGGGGCTCTCCTCTGCTAAATATAATCGTCAGCGGGCAGCAGGAATAAAGCAGAAAGTACGTTGTCATTTTCATGGGGTTAGGGTGACGACTACATCCTCTGAACGTGAATAATATCGTTTGTTGGTTGTAAAGATGAAATATAAAACAAAGTTATGGCGCTGAAACGAAGAATGTTTGGCACTCCTCATTCAGGAAGAAGAGAGCCCTTAATCTCAATATATTGATATGGCAAAGGTCAAGGAAAATGAAATAAGCGATACACAACAGAAGCGATACAAATCTGGTTAAAATTTAGAAAGGCAAGTGGGAAACACAGCAAAGAACCCAGGTTCTATATCTCTCCAACCATTTGCGTCCAACCTTGGAGTAATTCTGCACAAGTAAAACTCTATGTAGTCCACAATTTTGGAGAGATAAAGAACTTAAGCTTTTACCTGCTTCCCTCCCACCTGTTCATTCCTCTTCTTGTTATGAATCATTGACGAAAGTTTTGAAAGTTTTGGTAACACTAATAATGCCACCACAGTGAATGATTAATATGTCATTCTGTTTCCCCTTCTTCCACTGACTTTCAAGGAATATTTTTCCACGTTAAAAATGTGTTTGAATGTTTTTCAACAGGAATAATTGTGTGCCATAACGAGGAGAATGAAATGTAGTCTGTCGTCAATATTTTGCCTCAAATTGCCATTTCTCCCTCTTGGAGGCTGACCCATTACTAGTGATTAATCCATTACTGCCCATGGTTAGTGTGCGTGGGATTTTGCTGGAATGATACTTAGCGTACAGTTCCTTCTCCATCTATAGGCTCACGGTCACGAAGATCATTGGTTCAAACTTCGGAGTTTACCCCCATAATTACCTTGGAAATGCACTATTCCTTCCTTTCTACACGACATTGGGGACAGCTGTGTTGATGCCAGAATGTGTAGAATATGTTATGGTGACAATGGGGAACGGCAATATTACCATGTTCTGTCCCTAGGTTACAAACAGTAAGCTGCAAAAAATGAAAACCTCCACCAACATTATACTGAAATATAATAAAAGTCTTACAACAACTCTAAGGTAGGAAGGGAGGCCTAGGGTGTAATGGTTAAAGTGACCATGAATGTTGTGTGCCAGTTTGGGTGTAAATGGAACCCACGAAAGTCTTACGTGACTCAAGTGAAAGACGAAAAGAGCAGCGTAGGGTGTGATGAAGCAGTAAACCCGCCACTATGGAGTGAGCTCCGATGCTGCACCCGCCAGGTTTTATAGCCGCTGCAAGAGCAGTGTTGTGCGCACATGTATACGTCACAATACTGATCTCTTTCCCTCAGACAATGGCTTAGGTTATTAAGACTGAGTACCTTTTCCTGTTGCTGAATTCTTTGCACTAAATGGTAATTTCTGCCTGACTGGGCTGAACACAACAATTCATGCACACACACACACACACACACACACACACACACACACACACACACACACACATACACACTTGAATCTCTCTCTCTCTCTCTCTCTCTCTCTCTCTCTCTCTCTCTCTCTCTCTCTCTCTCTCTCTCTCTCTCTCTCTCTCTCTCTCTCTCTCTCTCTCTCTCTCTCTCTCTCTCTCTCTCTCTCTCTCTCTCCACACACAATATAGATAGACATGTAGACAGGCAAACTGACGACATGAATATAGAGACAGTAAGTACTTTCGTATATCACATCTTCCGACGGTGACATGAAGGTGAAGGCTATATTTACAGTACACACACACACACACACACACGCGCACACACACACACACACACACACACACACACACACACACACACACACACACACACATATATATATATATATATATATATATCTCCATCCATCCATCATCCAATCCTACGTTGCCCCATGAGAAGCGTAGGAGCCTCGGGGTAGGCAATTGGTCCTGACATTTAAGATGAGAGTGACCAGCCTCACTCATCCCTGAGTGACATTATGTGAGCAGTAAACCCCAACCACCTGCTGGATATAAACCTTCACCAGCTAAATCCAACTGGAGCGCAATAATGACCCACTAAACCACCAGGCGCCAAAATTTGGTTATATGGTTACCATCCAGCATAGTAAACGGTTTCCTGATTTACAAGAAACCATTTGGCTTCCCACTCAGTGTAGGATAACCCACAGGCAAAAAGAAGAGGAAAGAATGAAGGAACGAAAAACAGAAGAGGGAGTGTAAAGTCACCCGTAGGCAGAAGGACGAGGAAAGACTGAAGGAAAGAAAGACAGAAGAGGAGGGAAGGAAAGAAGGATGGAGGAGAGAAAAGGGCAGACACCCGAGAGCAGCACTACATGAAGTGAGTGGATGGTGAGCGCCCCCAATTACCACAATATATATATATATATATATATATATATATATATATATATATATACATATATATATGTACGTGTGATATTGGACTTTTATCCCCCTGTATCTTCCGGCTAAAGTGTGTGGGCGTACGTGTGCATATGTTGGTGCGTATGTGTGTGTCGGTCACGTTTCCGGTACATGATCAGGGGTGTCTGGCATTCTTGATTCGTGTAGGCAAGGGGATGTGTTCTCTATCTCTTCCTGGAGAACTCAGACATAACTACCTGTTTTACAAATTGTTACTTATAGCTATACAGTTACATACCGTAGTTACATATAGTATTGTGTTATAACATAATATGCCCGCACTGTCAATGTCAGAGCCAGGGAAACAAAAATGGTCTGTGTTCGGACACAGTTCGAAGTCCCTCTCTCCTCCTCTTCCCCCCCCCCCCACCTTCCTACCATTTCTCTTGATAAGAGTGGAAGCTCATTCTTTTTCTTTGCGGTTCGGAACAGCTCTCTACGTTCAAGGTGTGATGTACAACCTATATGACGTAATTTTGTATGACGCGATTCTCATTACATGATTATAACACAACAGAGTGACATAAAATCAGGTGAGACATTAACTAATTACTTAGCAGCATTTCTATATTCACTGGAGCTCGTTTGGAGTTCTGTAGAAAATAATGTACTCGGAGGGAAGCCTTCTTCAGGGCAATAATACGAAACAACTTCAGCACATCACTGACACCTTGTATGGTCAGTCAAAAGAATTCAACCTCATTACAAATAATCGTTTGATGACATAATTCAAATACTATCGGACTGGAATTGATATTTTCAACTTACTGTTTCTAGATAACAGACAATTTCTGTACTTTGGTGTGAAACTAATCCCATCACCGCACTGTACGGCAGACAGACAAACAGATACAAACAGAATGAAACAAAAAGACGATCATACAACATTTTGAATCACGACAGTCGCCTGTTTTACTATTCTCTCCTCCAAATGATGTTATTCAACTTACTATAGGTGAGAGGACCCTTTCCCGTACGAAAGACATCTCAGACATGTCTTACATGTCAGACGGACAGAGAGACAGGCATACAGGGAAGTCGGGAGCCTCTTCGTTTTGTAATCACAATGATTGCTACTTTTTCTTGCTAATTTCGGAGGATCTATTTTTGCTGAGGTGGGAACACGCCCTCGTTGTAAGAAGTAAAAGGCAGGAAGTCATACAGGAAGATAATCTGTGGAATGTCAATTGTAATTTCCTCTCTGTTACCAGACAATATTACTGAGTTAAGTTAAGGGCCCACACAGAATGAAAGCAGAGGACAGACAGACGGACACACAGAGAAAAAAAAGTGACAGACAGTTGTGCGCCTAAAAATTCATCAAGATCGTTAACTCATTGTTACTACAGGCGAACAACTTTATTACTGCAAGGTAAAAATACACACCTCCCATAAGGAAAAGGAAACAGGCGGACACTCCTGGACAAACAGACATACTCCATTTGAGATTCATCGTGATTGGTATCTTAGTCTTACAAACACCAAATGATTAGTTCAGCTCAGTTTAAAAAATGGCCCTTCCCCAAGACAGACAAGCAGACAGAGAGACATTCAGAGAGACACAGAGACAGACAGGCAGATAAACAATCTATATTTGAGTCAACATAACTGCTGTTTTAATCTTGCTAACTTCAAACTATTAGATCCTGCCTAGCCCAGAAAAGGCCCCTCTCTTAAAAGTGACAGAAAGATTGGTAGACAGACGGAGACAACTTGCATTATCAGTTCACATTTGGTGCTCTTCCCTTGGGCTCTCCAGATAATTTTATTTAGCTTAAGTGATCGTAGACCCTTTTCTTACGGGAAGACATGAAAGACAGGCAGACGGACAGAAGGAAAGCTAATCAGGCAGCCTAGCAATAATTATCAATTCACATCGGTGATACTGCGTTCTTGATACAACTAGATGATTTCGTTATATTTAGCTTAAGTGAACTTATGACCCTCCCATAGGGAAAGATGTGAAACTCAGACTAATAGAAAGACATTTTCTGAATAATCAGTTCAAGCTGACTGCTATTTCATTCTAGCTCTTGCCAGCCAATTATATTTAGCTCAGCATGAAACTAGCCTTTCCCCTGAGACATATATTTTCAGTTATATCCTCATGAAGGTTGGTAATGTATTCAGCTTAAGTCGGAATACGACTCTTCCGTAGAGGAAGACGTAAAAGACACTATCTGTCTATTGCCAGACGCCCCAATCCAGTAGGGGGTGGCACAAAGGCAGAAAAAAAGACATTCCATCACTTGTGCATTCAAATCGTTCATTGATATGTAATTGCAACCGGCAGACGATTTTATTCAGCTAAGCGGAGACTCTTTCCATCCTATTCGAAGGACGTGATTGACAGGCAGAGATAGATACATGTTCTCAGTTATCACAGCATACTGACTTCTCTGCTGAAACCGTTCGACGATTTTATTCCGCTTAATTGACTATGTACCGTGCCAGAATGAAACTTGTGAGAGAGTAAGAATTGCACAGGTAATGTATGGGGGAGGAGAATCCAGGCCATAAGCAGCATAGACTTGACTGAGTCACAAGATAGTTTGGGCTGGTTTACAATAGGCATCTTCTTTAAGCCCATACAGTTTAAATCTGATTATGTAAATGCTGGCTTGTTGGGTATGAGATCACTCCCCCTAGCACATGCTCTTTGCTGATAATGTCTTGCTAGGCAAGAGAAAATTAGAAGAATGGAGCTGGGCTATGCAAGACAGCGAATGATGATCAGTAGGAAGACAACGGAATATCCAAGGTTCAGCGAAGTTCAAAATTCAGAGATTCTTTTGAAGGAAGAGAGACTGAGAAGAGTGAAGAAGTTTACTGTATTTATCTACAATCGATGGTGGTCGAGGTTCGGGACAGTGCAGAGCTAACCCACAGAGTGCAGGAGGGATGGAGGAACTGGAGGGGAAGGTATTGGGAGTTTTGTGCGATAAAAGAATGAACAAGAGGCTTGAGAGTTAGGTATATAAGATAGTGGTAATATCGGCACTGATTTATGCAACTGAGACGTGGGGAGTGAGGAAAATGCACGAGAAAAGTTGAATGTAGCGGAGAAAAGAATGGTGAGATGGATTTATCGGGTAGCGAAGCTGGATAGGATTAGAAATGAGAGAATTAGCTGGACACTGAAAGTGGGTAGGATATTCAGACAGCTGCAGGGAAAAAAAGACAAAATTGGTATGAGCACGTGATGAGAAAGGATGAAAATTATGTTGGGATGAGAGCAATGGCAATGCAGGTACAGGGAAGCAGAAAGAGTTGGAAAGGCCGAAGAGGAGGTGGGTAGATTGTGTGGACAAAGCTTTGAAAAGAAGAGGCTGACGAGGGTAGAGGAGCACCATCGAGCTATATGGCAAAGATTGTACAGACACACAGACCTCATATAAAATGGAGAAAAGATGGAAGATAAAGACGAAGAGGAGAGGTAATGTTCCCACAGTAAAGAAGAGATAACTCCCAGATATACACATATCGATTCGCGATGATGAGAATAAATTGTTTATATTGTCCTTGCTGCTAAAAGATGACTGTTAACCTTAGGTGAGAATACACCTCTCCCGCAAGACGGCTAGACGGACAGAGAGACAAACAAATATTCTCAATAACAAAGTGATATTCATTTGTATAGTATGCTTAATAGTGGCAAACATTTTTTTTTTCATCTTAGGTTTGAACACAGATATCCCATAAAGAAGAAAAAACATTCTGACAAACAAACAGATTGGTTGACAGACTTTCTCGTATCTGTTGATTCAGATCGGTTGATAGTTTATTCATGTTACTGCAGAAAAATTCATTCACTCAAGGTAAGAAGTAACACCTTCGGTATGAGACAGACAAACAGACAGACTTTCTCTCATTTATAGGTTCTCTATCTATCTATCTATTGCCAGACGCCTCAATCCCATTTGAGGTGGCCACAAACAAATCGCCTCCAAGTCGCCCTGTCCCCCGCCATTTCACTGCCCTGCTCCCAATTCACACCCCCCTCCATCTCATCCTCTTCGTCAGTCTTTCACCCTCCACCCTCTCCACATGGCCAAACCACCTCAGTGTGTTCCTCATAACGCTTCCTATCACATCCACATCCACACCACAACGCTCCTTTATATCCTCATTCGTCAGCCTGTCTCTCCATGTGACTCCACAGGCTCCTCTTAAATAACTCATTTCCACTGCTCTCACTCTTGACTTGTGTCCTTCCAACAACGTCCAAGCTTCACTTCCGTACGTTAGAGTTGGTATCACAATACTGTCATGTAGTAACTTTTTCACTTCCATGCTCACTTCCTTGTTTCTTATCACTACTTTCAAAGAACCAGCAACCTTTCTTCCCTGCTGTACCCTTTCAAGCACTTCATCCTCCAAACCTCCATCCTTACTCATCACACTACCCAAGTACTTAAACGTACTCACATTTTCCAATTCCTCACCATCCAACCTCGCTGTACATTCACTGACTTCACCTCTCTCAAAGACCATCACTTTACTCTTCCCTACATTCACCTTTAGATTCCGTTTCATACACACTCTCCCAAACTCATCCACCAAGCCTTGCAGCTCCCCTTCGTCTTCACTCAACAACACATTATCATCTGCATCAACAGTACAGGGAGTTTCCAAACACTATCCTCTCTCACCAGGGCCACTCCAACATCCACTACCCTACCTTGTACCTCTTTTATTACCCCATCCATGTACAGATTGAACAACCATGGAGACATGACACATCCCTGTTTCAACCCAACTTTCAAAGAGAAAAATTCACTTAGTTCACCATCCACACGCACTGCAGCCTTCGCACCATCGTACATACTCTTCACAGCATTCAACAACTTCCCATCTACTCCATATATTCTTAACACTTTCCACAATCCTTGTCTATCCGCCCTGTCATATGCTTTCTCCAAATCCATGAAAGCCGCAAACAACTTCTTTCCCTTCTCTAGAAACTTTTCCACTAAAGATCTAAGAATGAATATCTGATCTACACAACCTCTTCCTTTCCTAAAGCTTCCCTATTCTTCTCCAATTAATTTCTCTGTTCTTTCTCTAACTCTGTCAATAAGTATCCTACCATACACTTTTCCTCTTATACTAAGAAGACAAATGCCCCTATGATTACCACACACTTCTTTTTCCTCTTTCCCTTTGTACAAGGGAATAATTATACCTGACTTCCAATCCTCCGGGACTCTACCTTCCTCCCAGGCCAATCTGCACATCTTCCACATCCATTCTACTACCAACTCTCCCCCATGCTTCAGCATTTCTCCACACACTCCATCAATTCCTGGGGCTTTCCCCAATTTAACTTTCTTCATTGCTTCCACAACTTCTATCCTACTGATTTCTTCCTGTCTTCTCACCTCCCTCCTTCTCCCAGCCATTCCCCAGCCACTTATACTCGCATTACTTCCATCCTCTATGTTCAACAATTCCTTAAAGTGTTCTCTCCATCTGCTCACTTTTTCTCCCTTCTCCACTAGTAATCTACCATTTTTATCTCTCACTCCCCTGCTAACTTCACTTCCACCCTGTCTTACTCTTTTCACCTCTTTCCAGAACATTTTCTTACAGTCCCTCCACTTTACACTCAAATTCCTTCCAAATTCCTCATCCACTCTCTTCTTACTCTCTCTTACTAATCTTTTCACCTCTCTTTCTTTCTACATATAACTCTCTCTTCCGCCTCTCAACTTCTTCCACGCCCCAATTTCTCATCCATTCACTGTATGCTTTCATCTTTGTGCCACAGCCTGCCTCACCTCTTCAGTCCACCACGCTGTTCCTTGCACCCCCCCTCCGTCTTCTCTTCCTTCCACACATCACATCACATGCTGCACATATTTCTTCTGTAAATATCCTACACACACCTTCCACGTCTCCCATCTGCTCCAATTCATATTTGCCCAATCGTTCCTCCACTTCTCTCTTATACTCTGCCTTACTCTAATTCTCAATGACTGCAATTAGCCTGTAACGCTTTACGAATCTGTTCAGATTAGGTCTGAGAAAGCCTCTCACCTAAGGGAGATGTGACGGAGAGAAACACACACATACAGGAGGAAACAGAAATGCTATTAAATTTCCATTTTCATTCATTGCTAATTTTGTCTTTTTCTAATGTAACCAAGAGGAAACCAAAAGCTAGAAGCTCGCAAGATTGTTCTCTCCAAGGAAAAAAAAAAAACAAGAAAACACAGAGCCAAACTCAAGATCCATTCATTTCTAGATGTCTGGGCACACTGCGTTTGAAAGACTGAAGGCCATAGGTAGTACGAAGTACAGACAGAGGAAGACAGTTCCAGAGTTGATCTGTTGCATACATGAAGGACTTGGAGTAACAGTTAACTCTTGCATCAGAGAGCTGGATAGAAAAGGGATGAGAGTTTGTTGCTAGATGGGTGCTACGGGCCCGCCATTGTGGTGGAGGGTTGCACGCAGACAGTTCAGAGGAGCAGTAACCATTTAAATAACGAAAGAGAAGAGATAAAGATGCAACAGTGGCGAAGAAACAGAAATCGAAGGGATCCAATAAGAGGAGGAGAGTTAATGAGACAAAAATACTTTGACTCCACCTTGCATGAGAGTTGTACTCTACACTGGGACAAATAATGCCCCTGAATAAAATCAACAACTGTGCACGGATAAAGAAAGCACATGGGCCGGCTTACCACACCTAATCTCTTGGAAGCAGATTTTACAAGAGAGGCAATATTATGTTTCTAAGATAAAGCCCATGAGAATGAAACCCCAAGTATATTTATAGATGACTGAGGACTGAATTGGGTTTTGTTAAAAACTAGATGATACTCTTGTGGAGGATTTTGCCAGGTTGAACGATGTAAGGACTGAGTCTCTTATGCATTAAAAACATCAAGATTACTTTTACCCTAATCAGATATATGACCCAAGTCAGTCATTAGGCGAGCCATACCTTCATCCCATGTTTGTTGAAGTACCTGCTGAAATGGACCATGTGAGAAGCAAATGGAAAGGTAAAGGATGGAATCATCAGCGTTTGAGTGGATAGGATTAGATGTACAGCTCAGAAAGTCAAGTCATTGATGAATAGAAGGAAACGAGTTGGTGATAGGACAGAGCCCTGAGGAACACCACTACATATAGCTCTAGGAGAAGAATGGTGGCTGTATAGAGGAGAAGCTGTGGAATGACCACAAAGGAAACTTGAGATGATGGAACAGATAGAAGGATAGAAACAGTAATAGGGCAGTTTGGAAATGAAAGATATGTGTCTGACTTAATCGAAGACCTTTGAGATGTAAAATGCAATGGAAACGCTTTCACCAAAATCCCGAAAGCAGGATGACCAGGAGTCTGAGTGAAAGGTGAGGTCACCAATGGAGCCCCTCTGATGGAACCCATACTGACGACCAGATGGAAGGTTGTAATGGGAAAGGTGTTTTAAATTTATTTTGCTATGATTAGAAAAAAAAAAAAGAGAAGAAATACAGGACGTTAAAGTAACTAGGCGATAGTTAGAGGGCTGAGAATGATCATCCTTCGTCAGGACAGGCTGAATGAGGACAAACTTCCAGCAGGAAGGAAAGGTACAGGTTGAAAGACAAAGGCAAATACTTTATCTAGGCCGGGTGTAAGTACAGAAGGACAGTTCTTGAAGACAACAGGAGGGACCCTACCAGGCCCATATGCCCATTTAGCACTAAGGCCAATGATGGCTTAAAACACATCAATTAAAAACATTTCAATGTCAGGCATGAGGAAGTCAGAGGAGGGAAGTAATGGAGGAACAGCATCGGAATCATCTAAAGAACTGGAAGAAAAAATCTGAGGGAAGAGTTCCGTTTTATCAGCACATAAAACAGCTACAGAGCCATAAGAGTGGAAAAGAGGAAGGAAGGCTGATGAAGTAAAATTGTAAGAAAGGTTTATGGCAAGGTGCCAGAAGGAGCGGGAAGAATTTGAATCGAGAAATTCAGAGCATTTAGTACAAATGAAATTAGTCTTAGCAGGGCGAACATACTTAGCACGATTCCGGGCAGAAACAGAAGAGATGAGATTCAGGGGTGGGTTGGCTCTGATACCTTTTGTAGGCTTTCTCCTTGTTGTGGACACCATTAGAACAAGCGTGATTGAACCAAGATTATTTCATTACTCACGGGATAAAAGAAAAAAAAAGTATGTCTCCATGCCCAAGAGAAATAACTCGGAAGTGTGCAAGACATTCAGATGGCTCTCAGTCATGGAAGCAATAATCATTTCAAGGTGAAGATTTCAGTTACGTCTTCACTATGAACAGCCTTTTCTACCTTAAACGAAACAACCTGGATTCTGTAAGAATAAACTAAAATAAGTAGGCGTTGTACTAGGCGGATTAAACTAACTTACATTGTGTAATTCTTTCCTGCATCAAAACTTCTTCAGTCCGAAAACTTTATCTGTATTTTACTGATGCCATTGTTACAAGATTTTATTCAGCTTAGGAGAATGCCCTGGTAAAATAAATTATATGAAGGTTGCATCTTACCACTCCGATTCAGTGTCACCTAAACTAAGTAAACTCGTTTGGAAATAAATTGAATGTGGCGTCATGGTACTGATAAAGCTAAACATTTTCACATTCTTTAGTTCGTGCAGGTCAGTATATACTGCTTGTCTATATATGATTTTCTGACAGATTGACTTAATCGTTTTCTGACAGTTGTTTCATTAACACTGGAAGCATTGTGAGTGTTATCTTGCAAGCTTATAAGTATGTCTTAATTTGTCTTTCATGTTAGCACCTGGTGGTGTAGTGGTCTAAGGAAGATTATGGTCTATTGATTCCATAATTCTGTTCAGAAAAGAACAACCGGATAATCTGGACATGTATGTTTGGAATGTGCAGCCTAGCTCCGAACTCTACGCTCCTGAAGGGTAGCAACGGATTGGACAATGGATGGATGAATTTTCTTGCTGGCTGGTAAAGTCATTTTATCTATCCTCTTTTCGATCAGCAAATTATTTGATAAGATGCCCTGTTGTTTCACTGACATATCAGCTTTGTTTAATAATCTGTTGACATTTGTATTTTTATTTCATTCGTTGTTCTGCTACTTTGGTAAAAGGGAGCATATCTATCCCTTCCTCCATCCGTAAACTGACTAATCAAAATGCCGATTCACTAATCTTAACCCTAGAAACATGAGAAGGTCATTACTGTTGTTACCTAAAGAAGATTTCTTTTGCCTCAGGAGATTCTTTACGAACACGAGAACTTTCATTCACGCCATTCATTACACAAGACCTTTCGACAGTTGAATAAAATCGTCTAAAGAGAACAACGAGCAGTTAAAATGCGTCATCAGATTCAAGGCGTTAAACTGATTGTGGTACGAAGAGGAACACCTTCACGTGGTGGCACTGATAGAACAGGGAGGTTCCACTGCCACGGTATACGTGTCCCTCAACTCCCTCTCATCTACCAAAAGGAATATGGTGGTCTGTAGAAGAAGGGCTACTCCAGCCTGCAGGTCACAGGGTTTACATAGGAGGTTAAAGTCGGTCCAAAACAACTTTTTTCTTCAATATTTTTTTTCCAGTGTTAATTTACAGTTTTGAAGTGTTACAGAGTGTTTTCGTCTGACAGAGCTGGGCTACTCCTAATACTTGATTACTAAGTTGTGGGTCAATGAAATTTGATGAGCTTTGATTATGAGGTAGGAATGAGTCTCTTTCGTTGCTGATTGAATTAATCCTCAAGTCTAACTACACTTGGGTATTGCCTGAGCCAATAGCAATTACAGATTTCTGCAGATGACAACAAGTGATATAGCTTTTATCAATAGTGTCAGTGAGATGATGTTGCTGTCTCCAGATAATTATACTTTGTTTAGGAGATGTGACAAAAATAGATAGCTTAACTTTGGCCGTCATTTACGTCTTTATTACAAAAGTCTTCCCAGACCTGACCAAATCACCTGTACATAGGAATATTTTTTGATAGGTATTGGATTATTGTGAAAACTCATATGTTAATTGTTTAGCTTTCCTGAATCCCTTTAACGACCAGCTCCAAAATTTTTTTTTTAGGTTAGGAAAAATGTTCGGTTATAGAGGCTCGATACAGCCATCACCTACCCATTCATTACAGAAGGCTGTTTCTGAGACAAATAAAATCGTCTGGAGCTGGCAAGAATAAACCAACAGAGTATGTCGCCTAATTCACGAGGCTAATTTTTCTAGCTCACAGCAGATAAGAACGTAAGGAAATGAAGGTTCCTCGAGGCCTCTGTTGCTCCTCAAATCCAAATATATGAACTTTAGTTATTCATGGTGCCAACAGTCGATTTTACTCAACTTTGTAGGGACTTTTCGATGTTGCATATTAAAATATCGTCTTCCTTAACCCTTTCATTAACAGAGACCTTTCCCAGGATGAATATTGTTGTCAGTAAGAAGCAAGAATAAACCAATAAAATATGCTATCGGATTCAAGATATTGGATCCGTAACACCTGGCATTATGTTGTCGGTATTTTTGCCATCTGAACATAGGTCTCATATCCCGTTCCCTGAGTGCCATTACTCCTGCGTAAAGTACCTCACACTTTAACGTGTCACCACTACGGCGCTAATACTGCCGTCCATAATGAATGCATGCTAGGCTTTCCTCATTTAAGACTAGTGTCACGGAATTAATATTATTATTATTGTTATTATTATTATTATTATTATTTGGGGGGGGGTTATGTCGGTGGGTGTCGTGGAAATTTAGGCAAATCTGTCTGAAAATTCGACTGATTAAACTCTTCCCTGCCGCAGTTTGGGATGGAATTCGCTTTCTCTCGGCTGGCAGACCATTTCTCCAGCCAATTAACATCCACTCATTCTTTGCCTAGACACTTCACACCCAGTAACATGTCCTTGGCCGATAGTCTCGTCGGTTGACGAAGCTCTCTAACACCTTTTCCTGAGCGACTTATTTTACTTATTATAACTTACTGTTTTTCGTGTTTCATACGTTCTTCTATTACTGCCATACTTTGCAGCCGTGGCTCAGTGGGTTAGAGCGCTCGGCTCTGATCGAAGGGTCGGAGGATCAAATCCACCCAAGGGTCATTGGTAGACATCAGGAAGGGCATCCGGTCATAAAATGCTACAAGCTCCAATCCAAAAACTCCTCTACCCAGGGGCAACGTCTTAGCCCTTCAGGGATGCCTGGCGTAAAACCAAACTATATTATTTTTATAAAAATTATAGAAAACGTGCAAAAGGATATTAACCAGCCATATCCAAGAATAAATCGCTAAGGAAGAGGTGAGAGGAGCCTCTTTACCCAATGGGAATATGAGCCTGATTGTTTTAATACCTTCATGGTCGAGAAAACTCTGGTATTCTCTCACAGCCAATGCCTTGAATCTCATGTCATTTTTTTTTTTTTTTTAAGTTTTTCTTCCCATCTCCAAAACTACCTAAGTTAGCTAAGGAGAGACTGTTAGTAGTGGAGACCCGCTCAGTACTGGGGGGCTCTCCTCTGCTAAATATGATCGTCAGCGGGCAGCAGGAATAAAGCAGAAAGTACGTCGTCATATTCATGGGGTTAGGGTGACGACTACATCCTCTGAACGTGAATAATATCGTTTGTTGGTTGTAAAGATGAAATATAAAACAAAGTTATGGCGCTGAAACGAAGAATGTTTGGCACTCCTCATTCAGGAAGAAGAGAGCCCTTAATATCACTATATTCATCTGGCAAAGGTCAGGGAAAAGGAAATAAACGATATAGGACAGAAGCGATACAAATCGGGTTAAAATATTACTACGGAGAGTGGGAAACACAGCAAAGAACCCAGGTTCTATATCTCTCCAGCCATTTGCGTCCAACCTTGGAGTAATTCTGCACAAGTAAAACTCTATGTAGTCCAGAATTTTGGAGAGATAAAAGAACTTATGCTTTTACCTGCTTCCCTCCCACCTGTTCATTTCTCTTAATATTATGAATCAATGACGAAAGTTTTGAAAGTTTTGGTAACACTAATCATGCCACCACAGTGAATGATTAATATGTCATTCTGTTTCCCCTTCTTCCGCTGACTTTCATGGAATATTTTTCCACGTTAAAAATGTGTTTGAATGTTTTTCAACAGGGATATTTGTGTGCCATAACGAGGAGAATGAAATGTAGTCTGTCGTCAAAATTTTGCCTCAAATTGCCATTTCTCCCTCTTGGAGGCTGACCCATTACTAGTGATTAATCCATTACTGCCCATGGTTACTGCGCGTGGGATTTTGCTGAAATGATACTTAGCGTACAGTTCCTCCCTCCATCTATGGGCTCACGGTCACGAAGATCATTGGTTCAAACCTCGGAGTTTACCCCCATAATTACCTTGGAAATACGCAATTCCTTCCTTTCTACACGACAGTGGGGACAACTGTGTTGATGCCAGAATGTGTAGAATATGTTATGGTGACAATGGGGAACGGCAATATTACCATGTTCTGTCCCTAGGTTACAAACAGTAAACTGCAAAAAATGAAAACCTCCACCAAGAATATACTGAAATATAACGAAAGTCTTACAACAAGTCTAAGATGGGAAGGGAGGCCTAGGGTGTTATGGTTAAAGAGACCATGAATGTTGTGTGCCAGTTTGGATGTAAATGGAACCCACGAAAGTCTTACGTGACTCAAGTGAATGGCGAGAAGAGCAGCGTAGGGTGTGATGAAGCAGTAAACCCGCCACTATGGAGTGAGCTCCGATGCTGCACCCGCCAGGTTTTATAGCTGCTGCAAGAGCAGTGTTGTGCGCACATGTATACGTCACAATACTGCTCTCTTTCCCTCAGACAATGGCTTAGGTTATTAAAACTGTATTTTCCTGTTGCTGAAGCCTTTGCACTAAAAGGTAATTTCTGCCTGACTGGGCTGAACACACACACACACACACACACACACACACACACACACACACACACACACACACACACACACACACACACATGAATCTCTCCCTCCCTCTCTCTCTCTCTCTCTCTCTCTCTCTCTCTCTCTCTCTCTCTCTCTCTCTCTCTCTCTCTCACACACACAATATATATAGACAGACATGTAGACAGGCAAACTGAAGAAAAGAAAACAGAAACAGTAAGTGCTTTCGTATATCACATCTCCTGACAGTGACATGAAGGTGAAGGCTATAGAGAGAGAGAGAGAGAGAGAGAGAGAGAGATACTCTGGGCATAGGTTTCACAGCCCATTCCCAAGGCCCGGTAGTCCTCCTACGTCCATACACCCCACATGTCACCACTTCGGCGTGAACACCCAATGTCCATATTGAATACATGTTAGGGCTGTCTCATACAGGACTGGTGTATTGGTAATAGCGGTGGTATTTTTCCGACATTTAGGCGGGTCGTCTGGTAGATCAGTAAGGTCTGCTTTTATGAAATTCAAATCGTTAAACTGTTCCCTGCCCCAGTCGGGATTCGAACCTGGGTCCATTAGGACTGCAGGCCACCTTCTACTGATTCGGCCATACGTAAATGTAATATTAAATATAGATAAATAAATAAAGAGAGAGAGAGAGAGAGAGAGAGAGAGACCATTACCACGAAAGGGACTGCCGCTTGTCTTGGAGCTAGTTATTTTATGGGTGTATATATATATATATATATATATATATATATATATATATATATATATATATATATATATTATAAATAAGGAGAGAGAGAGAGAGAGAGAGAGAGAATCAGTCATTATCATCCAACGCCAGTTATTTATCACTATCATCATCTTGATTATCACCATCACCATCATCATCAGTATCATCAATATCAACATCATTTGTATCACAAGTATCATCATCATCATCATCATCACCATCATCATCCTCATTTTCAGTCTTCATATTTTTTGTCAGCATCATGAATCACCATCATCATAGTCATAAGTCATCTGTAATCATCCATCATCATCACTCATGATCATGATCATCATCATCATCGTCATCATCTTCATTATTACCATTACCATCATCATCATCTTCACCATCATCATAAATATCATCAATCATGATAATCATTATCATCATCAATCAAACATCAGTCATAATCGTCACTCATCAATCACCAACATCATTAACATCATCACCATCACCATCATCACCATTACCACCATCACCATTACCACCATCACCATCACCATCATCATCATTACTACC
This sequence comes from Coenobita brevimanus, assembly GCF_032717465.1. Taxonomy (NCBI): domain Eukaryota; kingdom Metazoa; phylum Arthropoda; class Malacostraca; order Decapoda; family Coenobitidae; genus Coenobita; species Coenobita brevimanus. The sequence goes on along the minus strand of NC_136993.1, from coordinate 17,145,245 downwards.
ATCACCAACAACATCATTACCATCAACAACATCTTGTATATCATCATCATCATCATCATCATCATCATCATCATCATCATCAATCATCAATCATTAATCATCATGATCATGATCATCACCATTGTCATCGTCATCAATATCACTAATATCATCATCATAACTATCATCTTCATCATCAATATCATCATCATCATTCTCATCGTCATCATCATCATAATCATTATCATCATGGATCATCATCATCAACATTGCCACTGTCATCGTGAATCATCAATCATCATCATTAGCAGCAGCATCACCATCATCGTCTCCACGATACATCATCAATAGTATCATCGCAACCATCACAATCATCACAATGATCATCAGCATCATAATCACCATCATTATCATCATCATTTATCAGTCACCAGCATCATCATCGTCATCATCATCATCATCATCATTAGGCTATCATCGTCATCTATCATCAATCATCATCAATCACCATCATCATCATCACCATCATCAACAACATCACCATCATCATGCCTTTCATTCAAGGTGTAAAGCATTCCCCTGCCCAGTTGTTTTGTTTCCCAGCTTTTCGTTTCCCCGCCTGTTATTTTCATATTCTCGGTCATTACATAACGTATTTTTCTCGCAGGTGAATGTAAGTTAGAACCATATCATAGCAAGTATAATACCTTTCTTATTAGTAATGGGTGTTAGTATATTGAAAGTGCATTCACCAAACAGGGTTTTCTTTGTTTTGACTGTTTTCCCATCATCAGCTGTTTAAGTTTGGCGCCATAAAGTCAAACTAATGTATATCTGGTTGCTTGCTGTTTTGGTGGAAGGGATTAGCATTGTCTTGTGTACAGAGGTAGCCTACAGCTGTGTGTTAACTGTGTGTATGTTGCCTCACCAGTAAAACAGTTTTTTCACTGTATAAACAATTGTTTGCTGAGTGAAACTAGGTTCAGTTTTGATTTTTCCCACCATTCTGTTATTATTTTAAGTGAATAATTTTATAGCGTATTTCTACATTTCACAGTAAGTTAGGTAACATCACAGCAAGTAGATTTTCTATTCTTTTTCACAGATATAGAAATTTAGTATATAGAAAGTGTATCTCCCTAGTAATTCAATATTTCATTTATAAAGTAAATTATACATTTGTAACAACATCCCTTATCCAGTTGTATTTTTCTTACATTTCTTTTCGTGGTATTTTAGAAATATTACCTCTCACAATGCCGTCCATCTTGAAGACCTGCCAGAAGTGTACTAGTCGTTTTGATCCTCAGTATTTTTTGGACTACTTTTGGTCACCTGTGTGAAAACTATGCATCATGCGGAGAGAACTAGAAGGATTAGATGAACTGTGGAGAAATTACAGGGAACTAAAGGCAGAGTTTGAGACACTAAAGGAGTTCGTAGCAGCAAACGTAAGAGTCAGTGACAATACTCAAGAGGAACGACACGTGCAAATCGAGCCCGTACCAGCCCCTGCCCATCAGGCAGTTACAAACGAAAGTGTATCTTCCTCGCCCAGTGATTCCGTACTTCCCTCACCAAGTCCCCCTTACTACAGTAAGATACGGCGCAAAGCCAGTAATAGGTATAAGGAAGCACCTCCCCCATACCCACATACAGTCGCTACTAGATCCTTGCCAAAATGTTGACGAGAAGGAAGAAATCAGGCTTACTGGGGACTCCATTGTATGCGGTCAGCTGGAGGAATTTTGTGGACACGCCCCCAGCAGCAGAAAGAGGTACCGTTTTCCAGAAGGTGGACTACGTGATATTACAAATGTCTGCAATGAGATCACAAAAGACGCTAATGAGAAAAATCTACGTCATTCATGTCAGTAAAAACAATCTGGAGCACAACAGATTGGAGGAATTGCTAGCAAAGTATCATGAGATGATCAAACAAATTAAATTAAAGTCCTCTAATGTAATAATATCCGGCATACTCCCAAGGATCAGTGCTGAAAATAACTTCTACAATAAGGCTTTCAGCACAAACAACCGTCTTAAATCTCTGCATGCAAGAAGGAGTCAATTTGTCAAACTGTGGGACCATATCTATGAGCAACATATTCTTCTCCAGAAAGATGGTCTCCATTTTGACTGGGCAGGAGCGGCATGGCTAGGTAGACTTTTGCATGATAAGGTTGCCCTCTTCAAAAAAAAAAAAAAAAAAAAAAAAAGGAGCATCCGGGAGCAGCAGCCTCAACGTAAATGCTCGTAAAGTCAGTTCATCAACTGTCTGGGACAGAATCAGAGTATGGTATATTAATGTATGTAGTCTATGCAACAAATATTAAGATTTAGAATCTCTTATTAATCTAGAAAATTATGACGTCGTTGACATCACAGAGTCCTGGAATAACACATCTGACCATGACTTTTTAGCAGAATACTCATTAACTGGGTACAATATTTTCAGCTGTGAGAGATCACACCAAGCTGGTGGCGGTGTTTTACCATACATGAAAACTAGTTTCCACCCGCTTGTGCTATCCAAACCTGTGATTACCAACGTGGATGCCAGTTACGTTCAACTGAGTATTAAATCGGATGAAATAAATATATGTCTCGTCTGTTGTCCTCCAGCACAGCCAACTGGCACAGATGAAAAACTTTATTATCAAATTGAGGAAACTTGTTGTCACGAGCATAAAGTCATTTTTGGTGACTTTAATCTACCAGTAACAAAGTGAGGTGAACCACTAACTGTACACTCAGGACAAGAGCTTTACGCAGATCTACATCACATAGAATACCCAACGAGAGGAAACAGTATCCTAGACATCATCTTGACTACAGATGATAACCTAGTTAGCAATGTCAAAATCTGACCTGAGTTTAGTTCCAGTGACCATCGAATTATATAGTCTAATAATACTACTGAAAAAGTGAAAGAAACAGAGAGCTAAATGTTCCAGACTATCATAGAGTGCCTTTCACCAGACTCAGAGCCCTACTTACAATTATGGATTAGTTTCAAATGACTGAAACAGATGACATAAACCAATCATGGGAAATTTTCACCGAAATTGTTAATGAAGCAGCAAAGTCATATGTATCACTGCCTAACAGGTGTCCAGCTGGTAATAGTAAACCAAAGTGGTGGTCCATTGAAATTAGAAGTAGCTTAATAGCCAAAAAACATGTTTACCACAAAATACAGATGACGTATGATAAATTAGAGGATGATAATCTACTTCACGTATAGAAAAGACTTATCAAATGAAGCAAGAGAGCACTGGAGATCCGCTCTGCTAATATGTGCAAATTAAATCCAAAAGAATTTCACAGTTACATTAGAAAGACGGTTATGACTACATCAATAGGCCCTCTTGAAACGAACAGTGGCAAGCACACTGAAAATGAGGTTGAAATGGCGAACATTCTGAACGATTACTCTGCTTCCATTCGTGCAGAAGAAAATACCACCAGAAGTCTATTGTCACCCATAAACCAAGCAAATAGCACCGTCCTCAGTAACTACACCATCCACAATATCGATATCCTTTCAGTCATAAATAGTACAAAATATATAAGAACCCCAGGCCCTAATAAGATATCACTGAGATTTCTCAAAGAAGCAAAAAAGGAGTTATTGCTGCCACTCTCTTACGTACTGGGAAAGTTCCATGCGAATGGAAACTGACAAATGAAACAGCACTTTTCAAAAATGGAAATAAGTCACTCCAAGGAAATTACAGACCAATCAGCTTACTATCAGTAGTTGGCAAATTAATGGAAGCAGTAAAAAGACGTACACCAGTTAATTATCTAGAGAAAAATAATATAAGTAAAGACTCGCAGCATGGACTCAGACATTGACATTCATGCTTAACTAACTTACTGGACTTCTTTCATGATTTTCAGAAATCATACGATGACTCAGAGGCAGTAGATATAATTTACCTCGACTTTCAGAAAACATTTGATGCTCTCCTTCACAAGCCTCTCATAAGCAAAATAGAAGCCCATGGAAAAAAAGGAAATAGCAGAAATGATTACAAGACTGGCTTTCAGACCGAAAACAATGGGCTGTGATAAACGGAAAAGAACAACGACCTGCAATAAACAGAAAGGAATCCAAATGTGATTAGTGGCATTCCCCCGGACTCAGTACTTTGACCGATACTTTTTATCTACATAAATGACATAGATTAGCATTTAAATTGTAAAATGTCCAAATTTGCAAATGGTACTAAAATATTCATTAAAGTAACTTCAGAGTAACAGTGGCAGCAGTTACAAAATGACCTCAATACTTTGCCAAGCTGCACAGATGAATGGCAAATGAAATTCAACATAGAAAAATGCAAAGTACTTCATACTAGAAATAAGAACAGCCATGAATGAACAATATCTACTGTAGTTGTCAATTACAGGAAACGAAAAAGATCTTGGTGTGATAATTTGAAATGACATAAGAATGCGTAAGCAGTGCACCGAGGCAGTTAAAACTCCAAACAAATTGGTGGGTTTTATGCGGAAGAACTTTTGTGTTTAAATCGGAAAAAGTCACACTTGTCTTGTACAACTCGCCAGTGCACCCCCATCTCAAGTATTGTGTGCGGTTCTGGCCTCCATACTACAGAAAGGACATAGAAAAAATAGAGAAAAGACAGTGAAGAATCACAAAAATTATACCATGACTGAGAAACAAGCAATATGAAGAATGCCTTGAAAAACTTTAAATTATTTAGCCTAACGAAGTGCAGGTTAAGAGGTGACCTTATTGAAACTGTCAAAATTATAAAGAGATATGACAACTTAGAAATGAAAAAATATTTCAAAATAGACGAGTTGAGCCAAACCAGGAGTAATGGTTGCAAAACTATGGGAATGCATTTCCATTCCCATGAAGCAAAACACTCTTACATCTTCGTCAACAAAGTCGTAAATATATGGAACAGATTACCCTCAGACACAGTTAACAGTATCTCAGATAAGACATTTAAAAACAAAAGAGACAAGTATTTGCACGGGAATCCTCAGCTGACTTTTTTTCTTTCCGAATAACTTACTTTTACCAGCTAAATATAAGTTCATTCCCCTCCTGTCTGCAAGACTCCCTGTAAACTTAACACCCCCGTAATTACCATTGTGACACATCATTATATATTTATCAGTTCATTAAAATGCAAATGATGTAATATAAGCACAGACTAGGATCTACACAGATAGCCCCGAGTCAATGGTCACTATTTTTACTTTCGACCTGTGATGGTCTGTGGATCACTGAGGGTCCCTGTTAGTTAAGTGACTACCATCAGGATTTTTATAATGTTCCAGGGGTCACTGCTTCACTAGGTACCTTGTATACTTGTCCCACATGGGAAAATTCCCTGTCACAGTGGAATGAATGGAGCCGGGGACTGATTGACTGCTGCCTACCTTAAAAGCACCAGGCAAGGCTGCTGCACCACCCTTGAACATCCACACTGTGTCTTCAGACACTTTGTTCAGTCAACGTACGCATACATACTGTAATGTCATACCGTATTCATTTATTTCATTATTCATTTTACTTTATTATTTTCTCTTTCAAGTTATCCAAAGTGGTAGCTTATAGATAAAATATTATAGAATGTAAATTTTCCTTTTCAATCTTGCATATGAAACAGTCGTGATGCTCTAAATACTGGAGAATCGGACATATACCACATTACTGCTCTACCTCAGAGAAGTGTGTGGGGTGTGCTGCCAACCTTGCCTCAAAGACTTGCCCATATCACACCTTTTTGCCATCCACCACTGCTTCTACCACTTTTAATTTGGAACCACTACACTTAGCTGGACCAGACACCTCACAATGGAGACGTCCTTGTTGTTATAAGCCAGGAGTCAATGTGTGGCATGGTTGTACCAAACGCTTAGGCCCTGCTATGACTCCTAGAGCAGTTACCACATGCATCACCACCACCATTGTCACTGCCATCTGGTGCAGCCTCCTCACCTGCCTCTTCTTCCACTCCCAATTCTGCACAAATACTTGCCTTCTGTGAAGCCGTTGCCTCTCTGATGTCTTGGTGCACAGCATTTATGGCATGCTTTGATGCCACTGAGGGACACATTGATGGCTTGATCAGTCAGCACACCAGCACCGAAAGCACACTGGCTTCTCTTTTTGCGTCTAATCAGGTTATCATCACTACTGTCACCACCATCACAAAGAAGATGGATGCTACCACCTCTAACGTTGAAAGGATCAATGATCTATCGACAAAGGACCCCTCACATCCTACACCACAAGGCAGTACTTGTGCTACATCCTGATCCCTGCCTGGTCCCCCAAAACCTAAACATAAACTTTGCTAAACGAATGCCACATCATGTTTCGAATGCCTGTAGAATCAGATGTCAATTGAAACATCCTTGACTCACATATTATATTCATTCAAGAAGTTTTTGTTGGTCTTTCTCTACCTGGGGAAGAGACTTTCTCACTTTCTGGCTACATTTCGTATGTTCGTCTCACCAAGAATGGTCTCCTTAGTTACATTCATTCCTCCATACCACATCAACTTCTCTGCTGCTCTGTAGATGATGATATGATCTTTCAGCTATTTGAGGCCACATTGGGTGATGGCAGGATCTGCTTATGTAGCATCTATTCTGCCCTTGGAAGGATTGATCTCCCTGCCCTCCTACTCCTACAGTTCGTGGCGTGATCTACATGGGTGACTTTAATGGCTGACAGCCTGCTCTGGGTGACCTCTCCCCTTCTCCAAATTGTAATGTGCTTCCTCTCATTGAATACATCATTCGATAAATACTCACTGGGACACTGGTGGTGCCACACACGCTCGTGGAGGTACTCTTGGTCACATCTTAACCTCAGGGCTAGTGCCGTCCCACATCAGGGGCTCTTCCATCCCTACCCTCTTCTCGGACCACTTTGCCCTCAGCCTCCACTTTTCCCTCCCTGCTGGACCTTCCCCTCCTCACGTTTGCACCTGAATTACCATTCCTCCCTAGCACAGCCCTATGTACAGACGTTGGAAAAAGTTCGTTTCCTTTTCCGTGGACTAAGGTGTTTGTAACACTGTCGATGGAGAGGTATCCCCTCCTCCTCCCTTCCTCAGAGTCCCACACTCCCACCCAGCCGCCCACTTTCTCTCCAACCCCATAATCATACCCGGTACCCTCCATACTCTCGCTCACAGCCAGCTAGGGGCTTCTGTAGTTCAAGCACCTCTCTAATTACGTGTAGTCCGAACAACTAATATATGAATAGTAGAGTATATATCATAAACCAACTTAGGAAAAGGTTTACTACACTGTGTTAGAGAGAGAGAGAGAGAGAGAGAGAGAGAGAGAGAGAGAGAGAGAGAGAAAGAAAGAATCTGCTGTGATTAAATGTTGCGGTAGTAGACACCTCTTTTACACACACACACACACACACACACACACACACACACACAGTGAGTGTGTGTGTGTGAGAGAGAGAGAGAGAGAGAGAGAGAAAGGGAGAGAAATAAATCTGCTGTGATTATATGTTGCGGTAGTAGACACCTCTTACACACACACACACACACACACACACAGAGGAGTTACAAGGAAAAGTTAGCATCTTAATGACTATGCAGACCACACCGTGGAGATACTTCTTGTTTGCCTGGGAATGCATATCCAATTTGCAATTATTCTAGTGT